>NC_088366.1:40763245-40828245 GCF_034508935.2 Berghia stephanieae
TTGGGTTTGGAGTTTATTGTAATATAACCATACAATACTTTTCCGCTTAATCAGTTGTCTTTCTTAATTTACAGCAACCCTCTCTATGTTAAAATTTGGGTTCAATAAATCGTAATCGTATTATATGAATACTTAACCCTATATTTAGCGAAAGATTAAACAGCACCTGCACTGTTCGATATTTTTTTTTTCTTTCTGTCTTATGTTGTTAGTCCTCTTTGTGTTTGTATATAGTTTGTTACCAAACGACATTATCTATGCGATGTTCCCTAGATAAAACTGAACGAAAATGTGTGCACCATTCCTACGATTGGATTTAACGTGGAGACTGTGACCCCTGTCAAAGGTGTGACTTTTACAGTGTGGGATGTCGGGGGTCAACGAAAGATCCGTGCACTGTGGAGGCATTACTATACAAACGCAGAGGTAAGTAAAATAAACAATTCGATTCAGGACAATAATATATATTCCTCATTTTTTTTTATTGCACACTATAGTATATATTGAAAAAAATACTTTTTTTTTCACCCTTAAATTTTGACCTGAATCATAAAGAAAAAAATCCCTTTATTCATCCCATAGGGTAAATTTGTCTCAAGGGTCTATTCCAAGGGAAGACTGGAATGACCCGCAAAATAAGCTAGGGCGAGGTGACTTGCTCGAGGTCACAAGCTCAGTAGTAAGGGATCGAACTCGGTACCTTTCGGGTACGAAGCAAAGCCTGTTCCGCTGAGCCACTCTGACCTATGATGTTTGGGTATGTTAAATACCAATCGATTGCGAATGCTTCAATTTGTCAAGTTAGGCGTTATTTTTATTGGTTGAAATTGGAACTAATAATCTGAAAAAGACTCGAAAGAGAGTGACGAGAGGTGTTGATAAAGCGAGTGTCGGTGAAATTCGTGAATCCGAGTTCTCGTTCGCGTAGTGACTAAAAAGGCAGTATGTTTCGGGCTGTTGGCAAAAGAAGGTGTAATTGTTTATTTTCTCAGTTTTAATTTCATTTAAAGTATGCTATTAGTAATTTTTAAAAGATTGACGCGGTGTTTCGCACCATATCATCCAATGGCGCCACGTGGCTGATCATCACCATCATCATCATCATAATCATCATCATCATCATCATCATCATCATCATCATCGTCGTCGTCGTCTTCTTCTTCTTCTTCTTCTTCTTCTTCTTCTTCTTCTTCTTCTTCTTCTTCTTCTTCTTCTCCTCCTCCTCCTCCTCCTCTTCCTCCTCTTTTGACACAATATATGGAGTTTATCAATTAATTAATATCCCGATTGCATTACTTCATTTGCCTTCCAGGGACTACTATATATTGTTGACAGCGCCGACACCGAGAGGCTAGAAGAGGCCAAAGAGGAACTCTTTGACATCATCAAACATCCTGACATGCACGGAGCTCCGGTGGTTGTCATGGCAAACAAACAAGATATGCCCGGAGCTGCTTCTACGTCAGTGATAGCAGATAAACTCGATCTAAGAGAAATGCGGGACAGGAAGTGGTTCGTACAGGGCGCAAGCGCAAAGAGTGGAGATGGGATCTACGAGGGCTTGAATGAGATGGCAAGACTGGTGAAAGAATTTCAGAAGCGGTCTCTGTAAGAGCATTGTTTTACAAGCAAATTCTTAAAGTCATATTTGTATTTTCTGCTAACCATAAAATTGTGACTTAAAACCAGTTGCGATATTGGACACACAGTTCGCCAATTTCCCTGACTCGTATAATATGCTCCCGATAATCTTTACTTGTAATACAGAAAAACCCCGAAAACAACAACACCTGCAATATAACGATTCACGGCGAGCAACTTACCAACGTAGAAAGTTTTAAATACCTAGGTTCAATAGTGACAACAGATGGAAGATGTAACCGAGACATACGAGCAAGAATAACTCAAGCCAAACAGGCCTTCATGGACCTCGGAAACATTTTGAAAAACAAACAGATGTCGTTCGGGATTAGATTCCGAGTCTTGCATGAAGTGCTACGTGTGGCCAATCTTGTTATACGGATGCGAAAGCTGGACTACAAATGCAGAAACACAAAAGAACATTGAAGCTTTTGAAATGTGGTGTTTGAGAAGGATGCAGGGAATATCGTATACTGCACACAAAACGAACGAAGAAGTGCTAAAACAAACATACCAACAAAGGAAACTAATGCCCTTAATAGCGGATCGACAACTATCCTTTTTCGGACACATAGTAAGGAAAGATAAGAATGAATACCTGGCAAGTTGTGGAAAAATACCTGGTAAACGCGCCCGGGGGAGACAAAGAAAAACACTCATAGACCAACTGAAGGGCTTCACCAACCTAACAATCCAAGAGCTGTTTGAAAAAGCAAGAGACATGGAGGAATGGAGAGAGATAATTCATGCAGTATCCGAAGCCTGGACCAGGCATGGAACCTAGAAGAAGAAGAATCTTTACTTCGTTATTCTTAGAAAAGACATTTTCCTCATAAAATAGCAGTCTTTCCGAACCACAAGACCTGTGAAGTCGGAACTTTGCACGGCTTTTATAACGATGAAGGGATAGTATTTGTTGCTGTCCTTAGGATAGGACAACTGTCTGTGGCAAAGTAATTTTCAACAGTAAGCTACCAAACCGCTGCTGGCCAATCAGAAGAATTTTATGTGTGGAAATGCCTTGTACTGTTTCGGTGTCGAATCGCCGGTTTGAACCCTCGGACGAAATGTATGTCGTGTTGAGAGTCCAAGACAGCCCCTGCACCACAGCGTTACTTTTTTCAAAAAGAAAATACATTATTATCGGGTACCATGAAATATTCATTTCCTTTTATGTTTCCAATTTATGAACTGCCTGTTTTGTTACTACTACAACTACCACCGCCATTACAATCACCACCACAACCTCAACCACCACCATCACTATCATCATCATCATCAATTAGCATCATCATTATCATCATCATCATCATCATCATCATCATCATCATCATCATCATCATCACCATCATCATCATCATCACCATCATCATCATCATCATCATCATCATGATGATGGCTAAGCACCATCATTATACCAGTACAAGTTGTGATAATAGCACAATTTAAACCGTGCCATCTTATGTATATAAAGATTATTCAATATTTTATTAATAAAGCATATCATAAATAACAACAATTGACCCTCATCTTGGCAAAAACTCTCAATCCTCGGACTTAGCCGCCGCGAAATTTTTATTCTCTATTGTCTTCTGCCACTTTCCTACTCACGTCATTTCTTGTTATTATCACCATTAGTGCCTGCTCTACTCACTTTTTTGAATTAAAAATTTACCCCAAATACCGGAGCATACACAACGTCTCAATCGTTTCTATGTTACATGTTTGTGTTGAGAATATTGGCTGTTAAGCTTAAATGCTGGCCACTTACTTCGCGGGGTTTGTGTGTGTGTGTGTGTGTGTGTGTGTGTGTGTGTGTGTGTGTGTGTGTGTGTGTGTGACCTCAAGAAGTCAGGGAGAGAAGGCTCAAATAAAAGACTAGGGTTAAAAACGATCTTTTTTGGGATCGTGGATAGCTCATACGGTAGAGTCACGCTCTCCCCGGCCAGGCGGATTTGTCGTTACCCCACCGCCGCCGCGAAATTTTTATTCTCTATTGTCTTCTGGCACTTTCCTACTCACTTCATTTCTTATTGAGTTATTTAAGATCCTGAGAGAGTTCGGAGGAATTTGAAATAGATCACTGCAATTGTTGTAATGAAAATATTCTCAAACCAACGTAAATTACAGTCCATTACAACAATGTTCAAGCACGCAGACAGACCAGCAAATATATGTATGTCAAACGTATCAGAAAATGATCAAAATAAGTATTATCCAATTTTTTGTTTCTATAATATTTTTTAAAAAAGATTGAGTCCTTTTCTTGTTTGCTTTGTTTTCAATACTATACTATAATGATGTATTATCTTAGATTTATTTGCTAGTTTATTGATTTGGCATAAAATCGATTCTAAAACGAGAGATCGGATTACTTTAAAGTCTAGTCTATAGTCTATATATATGAATAAAATATTTTACAACACTTAAATGTAGAATATTGCCTCTTTTTTCAGTATTCATTATTGTTGCTTAGATTGCAATTATATGAATGATAATTCTACTATGTATTGTAATGCAAATGCTTTTATCACATACAGGTGATCATTAAGCTAGGCTTAGAATTATGTAATAATCCTAACTGCAATGCCAAGCAAATTCCTTTTCATGGCATTGATTTGATATGAAATAAATGTGGGTGAAAAATTGCCTTACAGTCAAAAACATCAAAAGACGTCTAGATCTACACTGACAAAATTAAATTTCATTTTGGCCGTAAATTTCTTCCTAACACAGGTCTTAATCAAGTATGACCCAATCTTGTCCAACAGTCGGAAGCCTGAAACTTCTTTTAAGTCGTGGGTTTTAGATTGCTTGGTAAGCTGGGGATCTTCTTAATCTATTGATAAATTAGGTGGAAAGAATCTTACTAAAATTTTGTCAGTGTACGATATAAATGTATGGACTGATACGTGCTGGATTGGACCTTTTAAGTAAACATCGTGTTAAACAAAATAAATTAATTAAATAATTAAGTTATGATGATGGTGATGATGATGATGTGATGATGATGATGATGATGTGATGATGATGATTATGATGGTGGTGAGTGGTGATGATGATGACGATGATGATGATGATGATGATGATGATGATGATGATGATGATGATGATGATAAAAACAGTGAGATGTGTTTAAAGTGCTCTACAAGAGATCTCAACAACAAGACATTACATGTGAAACGAGACATTACGCCTCTAATGCGACAGAGATACATGTATCTACTTCTTAACTGAGTACAGTGAGACAATTTGAGTAAACTGCTTTCTTCAAGGACGCAGCTGTACGTTTTCAACAGCGAGACAGGAATCAGGGACAGGTTATACAGGTCAGAGCTGAGTACCACCACAAAATCGCTTTAATAAAATTATACAATATCAACTTTCTTTATACTCGGTCTTAAACACAAAGTAACAGAAATGGTCACCTCAACGTGTACTGTTGTCCAAAACAGTCACCCCGCTGACAAGCACGTTTTTTTCCAGCATAAAAACCCTCATCAGGTTGAGGAGTGGTTTGGATTGCACTTTTTAAAAAGTCTGATTTCACAGATACAGTCGAGGATATATCGACATCACTGGGACCACGATAAAATGTCGATATATGCGTCATGTCGATATATAAAATCCATCCAAAACATAGAAAGAGAAAATAATAATGGAAAATGAAAGAGAACAACAATGGGTGTGGACCTGGATGATTTGGTGGCTCTTAACGGGACCCGATTTTGAAATGCAGGGCGTTTCACTTGATTTGACTTTTTCAAATTCAGCTATTGTGGTCCGTTTCTGGGGACCAGGAATCATTCTATAGATGTTGCCTTCAGCAATGTCAATAAGTGCGGCTATGTGGTCTAGTGGTATGACACTCGCTTTCGGATCAGAAGGTCCTGGGTTCGACCCTCGCTCGGCGCATAGTTGAGTCCTTGAAGAAGGCTCTTTACTCACATTATCTCACCGTACTCAGGTGTAAAATGAGTACCTGGCCGTTAACAGCGTTATCTATGTCCCAAAAATTTGTAATATCGCCTAACAGGCGTCATGTCTCGTCCTACAAGTTATGTGTTGCTGTTGGCCAGGGACCCCTTGTAAAGCTCTTTGAGCACGTTTAGTGGATATTGCGCTATATATTGCTCAAGTTTGTTTTTTTTCAAGTTTTTAAAAGTCGATTATGAAGGGTTCCCAAGACGTTGTGCAAAGAAGTGCCGAGCAGCATCGAGGTTGAGTACCGGTAATAAAATCACTGACCTGGTCGATAATTTCACGAGACCGTGAAGCTGTTGGTGATGCATATACTATGAGAGAAATAGGAAAGATGGGCGATAAGAGATGTAAATATTAGTCTTATTACCGACACTCATTCTCGATGCTATATAGATTGAGACCAAAGCAAATTGTGGAGATAGGTAGACCTCCTCATCTATCTCCGCATCAGGCATTCAAGCATTCTCGCCAATAAAAAACTACGTTTTTTTAAAGTGTTTAATTGGCTGAAGTGTTCCTTTAGGACATCTGGTTGGAACCGTGTGGAGCCATCTGGAGCCGTCTATTCATGGTCTTATTTTTTAATTATTTTTTCTTACGACTTAAGGGGTTTGTTTGTTTTTTAACTCGAGAATACGGAATGTAGACACAAGAGGGAATTTGAGTTTTTGTTTTAAAAAAAAATATAATGCGTAATATCCACTATACGTGCTCAAAGCGCGTTACAAGGGGTCCCCAGCCAACAGCAACACTTAACATGTAGAATGAAACATAACGCTCGTTGGGGGTTATTACACTTTATTTTCGACAGAGGCACTGCCAGGTACTCATTTTACACCTGAGTGCAGTGAAAGAATGTGAGTAAGGAGCCTTTTCCAAGGACTCAACTATGCGCCGAGCGTGGCTGGAATCCAGGCCTTTATCCGAAAGTTTACCACAAGACCACATTGCCGGGTGGACCAGGGGACCAAGAGATATTATAACAGGTGGAGAGTAAACCAGGACATTGAGATGTAAACATCAGTGGGGAGTAGACCTGGGGCTATAGGATGGCGGCACTAAAGAGGAAAGAACTGGAGGCTGTAAGATATAAAAACAAGTGGGAGGTCAACCGGGGACTATAGAATATAGATAGATACAAGAGAGAAATGGGGAGTGAACCCAGGACTATGGGAGGTGGACACCAGTGGGGATTGAACCCGGGGTTATGGGATATGAACACCATTGGGGAATGAACCCGGGACTAAGGGATTATTATCATTATTATTATTATTATTATTATTATTATTATTATTATTATTATTATTATTATTATTATTATTATTATTATTATTATTATTATTATTATTATTATTATTATTATTACCATTTATCCCCGCTATCTTATAATTTGATTTCCGTCTGACAAGTTCTATTCAATGAAAGTTGCCGTCAAGATGTGACTCAATCAAGGAATTTACCCAATGGAAACCGTACGGTGCTCTTATTGGCTAACCAACCAGCGGCCTCGATGAGAAAAATATCCGCCATTTTGATGTTGGCTGGGAATCGCGTTACTATAGTAAACAAGCGCTGATCGGCCGTTCATGAAAACAAGTTGCTGCTCGCTCGTTTAACTCAAAATTATTCAAAACGATCTCTCTCAAATAATATAAATGTGACTTCTTAAGGTTTTCTTCACGGTCAAAACCACACAACATTCTATTAATGATTACGTCCGAGGCAAAAAGGAATATTGACAGGTCGACCGAGAGTTGAACTCGTGAGACGACAAACATCAATGCGAAGTGTAGCGAGAGTCAAGCTATTGTTTGTCTTGTCCTATTCTATATAGAGAAAAGGATAAATAGTATAGCCTCGTGTGTGAGTGGTTGCGTGTCATAGTCTTGTTTTTAAATTGTTTCTGTTGTTTATGTGTGTAGTGATGACTCTCACACTCAATTTCAATGCCGAAAGAGGAATTCCCGCACACAAGAAATGGGAATTGGGGTGGTATTTGGCATACATATTGTATAGTATCTAGTTCTAAATAGATAACTGATTAGAATTATATTATGATATATAAACACAATGCCAACTACAATTCCGAAGTTTCCTTATTTCAAATGAAGTAAAGCTCCAAAACCTAATGGTAGTGATTGTAGTACTGAGTGTTAGTGAGGTGATGTGGTGTTGGTGGTGGTTGTAGTTGTAGTAGTAACGCAGTGGCTATTTTTACAGTCCCGTAAAGATGGTTCTCGGGGCTATTTTTACAGTCCCGTAAAGACGGTTCTGGTGGCTATTTTTACGGCGTTGCGGTAATAGATTTATAAATAGTAACAGATTGGCTGAGTAGACGCCATTAGCTCTAAAACTCTCACTCACTTCGTTCAGGTGCGGCTAGTTAGCAGCCTCTTTCTCTCTCTCTCTCTCTCTCTCTCTCTCTCTCTCTCTCTCTCTCTCTCTCTCCCTCCCTCTTTCTTTCATTCTTTCTCTATGTCTTTCTTTCTTTCTCTTTCTCTCTCTCTTCTCTCTTTCTTTTTACTTTCTCTTTTTTTCTATCCCTCTCCCTCTTTCTTTCTTTCATTCTTTCCCGATCTCTTTCTTTCTCTATTTCTCCCCCTCTCTCTCTCTCTCTCTCTCTCTCTCTCTCCCGGTCTTTCTACATTCTTTCTTTGTTTCTCTCTCTCTCTCTCTCTCTCTCTCTCTCTCTCTCTCTCACACTCTTTCTTTCATTCTTTCTCTATCCCTTTCTTTCTTTCTTTCCCTATCTCTCATTTTCTCTCTCTCTCTCCCTCTCTCTTTCTTTCATTCTTTCCCAATCTCTTTCTCTCTCTCTCTCTCTCTCTCTCTCTCTTTCTTTCTTTCTTTCTTTCTCTCTCTCTCTCTCTCTCTCTCTCTCTCTCTCTCTTTTTCCTTTCTCTTTTTCTCAATCTATCTCTTTCCCTAGTGGTACCTCAAACCCATGGTAGATAATCACCATCATTATTTACTTTCTTTTTAAAAAAAAATTATTCAAAAGAACAATATTTAAGCATGAGGTGTTTCGCAATGTGCATCTTTACCATGGACATCCACATGGGGGGGGGGGGGGGTAGTCATTTGTCCACAATATAGTTATGAGAGGGGGGGGGGGGGGTTCTAAAATTATGGTCAAAATGTGTCCAATTGGTTTGTGAACGGCCTCTTTTCTGAAATTGCATTCAAACCCACTCTCACGTGAGAAGACTGCACCCTGAATGTTAGACGTCTACGTCTTTTAAAATTGTATAAACCGTTAGTCCTTCCTGACTGGTTATACTGGTAAAGTATAAACAAAAGCCAACCTGTAACGTAATATATCTTGAGGGGTGTCGACTCAAGCAGGAACTAAATATACTTTCAGTGTTTGATAATAGATCTATATTATGTATGTTTGACAGAAAAAAAATTAAGACATACAACCTAACCTGCCCACTGATGATAGAAAACGGGCTGTTCTGTACTGCAAACATAACTTATGCAAAAAAATAAAAATAAAAATTATATGTAATAAAAATGACAGTACCGTAAAAATCGCTAAGAGAATTGACTTTCCATTAATTGTTTGTTAATTTTAGTTTTAGCTTTAGATCTAAATATGTTAAATGCAAAAAGATGATAATCTATAACTATGCGGATAATTGAACAGAATCGCATCAACGCCGTAAAAATAGCCATGAGAACCGTCTTTACGGGACTGTAAAATATCCCCGAGAACCATCTTTACGGGACTGTAAAAATAGCCCCGAGAACCATCTTTACGGGACTGTAAAAATAGCCCAGAGAACCATCTTTACGGGACTGTAAAAATAGCCCGAGAACCATCTTTACGGGACTGTAAAAATAGCCCCGAGAACCATCTTTACGGGACTGTAAAAATAGCCCAGAGAACCATCTTTACGGGACTGTAAAAATAGCCACTGCGTAGTAGTAATAGTGATGATGATGTGGTGGCGGTGATGATTGTAGTTGTAGTAGTAGTGGTAGTGATGGTGATGTGGTGGTGGTTGTAGTAGTAGTGGTAATGGTAATGATATGGTGGTGGTGGTGGTTGTAGTAGTAGTGGTCGTGATGATGATGTGGTGGTGGTGTTTGTAGTAGTAGTGATAATGATGCGGCTATGTGGTCTAGTAGTATGACACTCGCTTCCGGATCGGAAGGTCCTGGGTTCGAGCCTCGCGCTCGGCGCATAGTTGAGTCCTTGGAAAAAGGCTCTTTACTCACATTCTCTCACCGTACTCAGGTGTAAAATGAGTACCTGACCGTTAACAGAGTTGTCTTTGTCCGAAAAATTGTAATATCGCCTAACAGGCGTCATGTCCCGTCCTACATGTTACATGTTAAATGTTGACTAGGGACCCCTTGTAAAGCGCTTTGAGCACATTTAGTAGATATTGCACTATATAAAGCTCAATTAAAAAAAAAAAAATATTTCAATGATGATGATATGGTGGTGGTGGTTGCAGTAGTAGTAGTGGTAGTGATGATAATGTGGTGGTGGTTGTAGTTGTAGTAGTAGTGATAGTGATGATGATGTGGTGGTGGTTGTAGTAGTAGAGGTAGTGATGATGATGTGGTTGTGGTGGTTGTAGTAGTAGTTGTAATGGTGATGATATGGTGGTAGTGGTGGTTGCAGTAGTAGTGGTAATGGTAATGATATGGTGGTGGTTGTAGTAGTAGTAGTAGTCGTGATGACGATGTGGTTGTGGTGGTTGTAGTAGTAGTGGTAGTGATGCTATTGTGGTGGTGGTTGTAGTAGTTGAGGTAGTGATGTGGTGGTGGTTGTAGTAGTAGTGGTGGTGGTGGTTGTGGTAGTAGTGGTAATGATGATGATATGGTGGTGGTGGTTGCAGTAGTAGTGGTAGTGATGACGATGTGGTTGTGGTGATTGTAGTAGTGGTAGTGATGATGATGTGCTGGTGGTGGTGTAGTAGTAGTGGTAGTGATAATGATGTGGGGCTGGTGGTTGTAGTAGTAGTGTTAGTGATGATATTGTGGTGTTGGTTGTAGTAGTAGATGATGTGGTGGTTGGAAAACACATTACAGGTTATTATAATACATGATTACACACATTCTCTAACTTCATTTTTTGACAGCTTCGTTGTGCCATAAATATACGCAACAGTTCTGAAACATTTTATTGTGGATTTTGATATTGCTTGTTGTTTTTCTTGTGTCGTTATGTTGACATAGATACCGAATGAATGGTAATTACTACATTCTCAGCCAACAACAAAATGGCGCTGAATGCTTTCATTGGTGGACACTTTTTAGGCTTCGTACGTATTCTCATTCGTTTAATTCTATGGACTCAATAAGCTCCTGAATATTTAAGTTTCAAGTTTCACCGACATCGAATGATGCGAAACAACAAAACCACTTTTCCCAACGAACGGCGGAAATGGTGGCGTTGATCTTTAACATTAAAGTTATGAAAAATACCATTCTTGTACTGCTCTTTTTGATTAAAAAATATTACTGTGAAAAAATTGCTGCGCAATTGTTTCACCTTCTTACAGTGAAAAAATTGCCTTCAATATTCATCCTATCTTACTATCTATCTAGGTACCCATCTCGAATCTCGAGTCCCTACAGTCCTCTAACATGGCAGTTGTTTTGCTCTCTTCGTTTACAAGGAGATGCACGTTTTGCCACCAATTTCATCAGAGAAGTATTCCGCTTTCGTCAAAATTAACCCGGGAAAAATCATCCAAAACCGATTCAAAGTATGTTAGTCACGCAAACGTTGAACTTGTAATTAAATTGTAACGTTTACGCTGACTTCGACTTCCCTCTTCATCTTCTTTTACTTTTACTTTCATTTTGACATTCACTCCAACCTTTACCAACTTTAATCACTTTCCTTAATAAAATTCAATAAAATAGATCACAACTGCGATTACTGTTTTTGTTAGAGTTCTTGTTAGAGAAATTATGGTGCACTTAGATTTAGATAAACATTTTTTTTTTATTGAAAACTTAGCGGCAGTATCTCAAGAGTTTTAATAAATATCAAAAGTACATTCTATATACGAAGTGACTATTCTCACCCCCGGGATGCTAGTCTTCATACTATTATAAAAAGTAGTCCACAATTGTTGTATGTTTAATTCAAAGGTTGTAATGCAGTAATTTGTTAAGTTTCTTGTCACAAGTTGCACAATTAAAAAAAAAAAAAAATCAATCAAATCCAAATCGCAAAAAGCCGGCGACGTTTTTTTCGGTAATCCAATCGGCCGGGGGGGGGGGGGGGGGGGGGGGGGTGAGAATAGAGGCAGCCTTCTATATATATGCATCTATATGTTCCCGTGCATTATTATCGTATTGGCAGTTGATTTTCTTGATATATTCACATGGTTTTGTTAGTTCTGTATATTTTTTTTACCACTTCCGTTCCTCTCAAACAGTTGTGTTGGTCATAACAGGAAACTGATAAGAAGATTATATGTCATTTTGTGGTAAAATAACTCATGAGGATACAATTTTATTGACCAGTAAAAACTAAAAACCAATATTGTGTACGATTTCAATATCTGAATTTACTAACAATCTGCCTGTAAAGTATGAAAAACGCTGTGATTATCCCCAGACACCTGTCTGGGGATAATGAAAATTCGTTATCCCCAGACACCTGTCTGGGGATAACCAAATTTCGTTATCCCCAGACACATATTTGAAACTCCGCTCTTTTAAACAATTATCCACATTCCAGAATATGGAATGTTTCCGAATACACATAGAAATAAGGAAGTTAATAAAATATCTATAAAAACATAAAATTAACCAACATTAAATCAGTTGTTACTACATATACACAATATGCGTCGACTTCGAGGTGGGTGTCATGGCCGAATGGTTTAGTCGTCTGCCCTGGAAGTTTTGCCAGAATCGACGTTGTGGGTTTGAATCCTGGTTCCGCCACTTTTTTTTTTTTTTTTTTTAAATTCCGTCTTCTTTTTACAGAACGTTGCAAGGGATATTGTCCCATCCATCCTCCCCCTATCTTTTTTAAATTTTTTTTTTGGTGCGAGTCTATTTTTTTCTCCTTTTTGTTTGACCTTTTGTTCCGTTTCTGAGCATGAATTTCTTAAAATTGTTTTTATTTTTTTAAAAATAATTGTTTGTTATTTTTTCCTCTATCTGACCATTTGGTCGCTCTCTGAATATTTCTGTTTGTTTGCTTTTTAATTATTTATCCTTTTTAGACACTTTTTGAGATCGGAGTGGGGACGAATATGACAATTTGCTAGAAACTAGAAAGGAACTAAGAGAGAGAGAGAGAGAGAGAGAGAGTAAAAAAAAAAAAGAGGTGGGGGTAGGATGGATGGGCCATTTATCCCTTGCACCGTGCTGTAAAAAGTAGACGGAATGTAAAAATTTAAAAAAAAGTGGCGGAACCAGGATTTGAACCCGCAACGTCGATTCTGGTAAAACTTCCAGGGCAGGCGACTAAACCATTCGGCCATGACACCCACTTCGAAGTCGACGCATATTGTGTATATTATATGCAGTAACAACTGATTTAATGTTGGTTAATTTTATGTTTTTATAGATATTTTATTAACTCTCCTTATTTCTATGTGCATTTGGAAACATTCCATATTCTGGAATGTGGATAATTATTTAAAAGAGTGGAGTTTCAATATCTGTCTGGGGACAAAGAAATTTGGTTATCCCCTGACAGGTGTCTGGGGATAACGAATTTTCATTATCCCCAGACATGTGTCTGGGGATAATGAAAGCCCAGCCTTTTCGTTATCCCCAGACAGGTGTCTGGGGATAACCAATTTTCGTTATCCCCAGACAGGTGTCTGGGGATAATGACAGCCTATGAATAATAATCAATCACCCAACAAAGTTACTCCACATGCCTACAAATATTGCAGTATCAATCATCAATTACAACTAATACGAAGCACTGATACAGTTAAATTAAATGATTTGCTCAGATGGACACAGTATTGGATAAAAGTAAAAGAGGATTCAAAATTATGAGGGCTTTTATAGTTTATTCCAAGTAGTGACCTCTTTCTCCCTATTGACGAAACGAACAAACTGCTCATACAGGATAGAATCATCTCCTTTCCTCCAAGAATACACATTTAGTCTTTGTCTTATAACGTCATCTGATATAAGATTAAACTCCAGTCTCAAATTTAGAGATAAAACAATTGGAATAATTATCAGAGCCATATCAATATAATACCACAGCAAGGTAATTTAATTTATGGGAAATCACTGCTATATAAATCTGGACGATTCAGTCTATTATAAAAAGTTAACACGTTCACTTGTACACAAAAGGAGAATTTGAACTTACATTATAATTACTTATTTAACATGCAAGAATACGAGTATTGAGATGGATTTCATTGACCCTAACATTGACACCTAATGACACTTTAAATAAGGCATTTCCTGAGACAACGACCCAAAAGCAACATACATCTTCAAACGATAATGCCTAATATTAATAAAAAATCAAATTTTGACTTGAATCGTAATGGATAAAAGTATGATCACTAAATGAGACCTTTCACTCTAACAAAAGTACAGTAATCGCAGTTGTGATCTTTTTTTATTGAATTTTATTAAGGAAAGTGATTAAAGTTGGTAAAGGTTGGAGTGAGTGAATGTCAAAATGAAAGTAAAAGAAGATGAAGCTTACTTATATCATGCAATGGCCCGTCAATTTGGATAACCTAGATTATTGATTATGCCTTCCCTACAACTTTCGATTATAACATCGCTTCGGGTTCAATCCTCACTCTTACTCTTACTCTTTTATGTATTAGTATTACCAGTATTCTCACCATTGATTTTAATGCCTGGGCTATCTCCTAAAGTTCTAATAATTGTTTCGCTGTAGATATTGAAAAGGTCTGGTGACAAAACACATCCTTGTCTAACACCTCGTTTAATTTGTATATATTTACTTAATTCTCCTTCAATCCTGACGGCTGCACTTTGTTTCCAATATAAGTTTCTAATAATTCTAAGATCTTTTCCGTCTCTGTCTAGTCCTTCAAGGATATTAAATAGCTCACAATGTCTAACTTTATCCAATGCCTTTGAGTAATCAATAAAGCAAATAAATAAGTCTTTCTGGACTTCAATACATCTTTCCATCAACATTGATAAGGTGAAAATAGCATTTCTTGTACCTTTGTCGGGGACAAATCTAAATTGAGTTCTTGATATCTCTGGTGAGAATATCAATAATATAAGATATGCAGATGACACAGCACTAACTTCAGACTCAAAAGAAAATTTACAACTACTCCTAAAATAGTCACAGAGAGTGAACGTATGGGGTTATACTTAAATGTAAAAAAGACAGAATGCATGGTTGTATCAAGGAGAGAAAGAAATCCAATATGCAACTTAATAAGCAATGGAAAAACTATAAAACAAGTTCAGGCATTTAAATATCTTGGATACATAATAACTTCAGATGGCAAATGCAACACAGAAATAAAACGAAGAATTGCAATAGCTAAAGATAGTTTTAATAAAATGAGTCTAATTTTTAAAAACCACAATATCTCAATGACAACAAAACATAGGGTTTTGAAGGCCTACGTATGGTCAGTATTATTATATGGCTGTGAAAGCTGGACAATTACAGAAGACATTAGAAAGAAACTGGAGGCAGCAGAAATGTGGTTTCTTAGAAGGATGTTAAGAATCTCATGGACAGAGAAGAAAACTAATGAAGAAGTATTAGAGCAAGCTGAAACTAAAAGGCTATTAATTCGTACAATAAGAAAAAGACAAATGCAATTTTTAGGACACCTAAATCGACATAAATGTATTGAACATCTTGCTCTCACAGGAAAGATAGAAGGTAAAAAGAGTAAAGGTAGACCAAAAAAAAACATATTTGAATAGTTTGAACAGCTGGGTGACAAAGAAAGAGAAGAGTAATATTAGTTTTCTGAGGTTATCTGATCAAAGAGATGAATGGCGTATCATGATCACCGATGTCTGGCACAGACTTGGCACTTGAAGAAGAAGATTACCAGTATTAGTATAAACTTGTCTTTTTAAATTTTTATTATTATTATTATTGTTATTATTATTATTATTATTATTATTATTATTATTATTATTATTATTATTATTATTATTATTATTATTATTATTATTATTATTATTATTATTATTATTATTATTATTATTATTATTATTATTATTATTTTATTATTATTATTATTATTATTATTATTATTATTATTATTATTATTATTATTATTATTATTATTTTTATTATTATTATGGCAGTGACTATTTTTACAGTTATCGTCTATTATATATATAAACAGCAAGAAAGACTATTAAAATGGAAGCCAATGGGATAACGATTGCTCAAGGCAAGATTCAACTCAAAATATGCTAAATTGACAGAAATTGTTTGTTATGCTCCACAAGAGGACAAGAGTGAGGATGAAACAAAGCTTTTATCATAAGCTAAATTAAATAATACAAGAGACTCCAAAGCATGATGTACCAATAATGCTTGGTGACCTAAACGCAAAGGTTGGCCGAGATGACTGTAAAAAGAGCCCGGAGAACCATCTTTATGGGACTGTAAAAATAGCCACCTGGTATTATTAATACACTTGAGCACGGAAATCTGGAACACGCAAATCACGAAATCACGGAAATCTCAAACTCAGTACAATTCCCAGTTTTAATCCCTCTATTTCGTTAGTATTGGCAACACGAAAATCTCGAAGACTTTCCAGGGCCAACATGGATATCTCGAACATACTGGTCTGTTGAATTTTTTTTTTTGTGTGAATTGTTTCAGGATGAGAGCAAACGCTTGAAGCAATGTTGTCAAAGTTAAAGAATCATAATTATACTTGAAATGTTTATATATATTTATTTATTATCATTATTATTATTATTATTATTAAGAAGAGTTCCAAACTTCTCTGTTTTGCCCACATCAGACTACTCAGCTGACACCCCACTTCAGACTGTTGAGGGATTGCTGCCTGTCTAACACTATCATAATATTATGTATTATTTTGTCCTGGTTTTATTTTGGACATCTTGTAAAATTGGTAGAAAAGCTTTTCCTTTAGACCACAGTTATTTTTACTGACTTTTGTTTCATTTGAAGGGTTTTAACTCTATAGTCTATTCGTTTTTTAAATTTCTAATGGGACTTTCAATTAATCAATGATTTTGTCTTTCTTGTTGATTATAGTGTTTTAGACTATCTGACTGTACCAAAGTTGTTATTTTCATTTACATCAAATTTATGCAATTGTAAATAATTAAAATAAATAATACAAAAAGATACTGCCATTGGAAGCTATTCAGATTCATGTCTGAATGACCTGTAAATAGCACACTAACAAAAAGACTTTACTAAAATAAAGAATAGAAAGCTTGTTGTCGATCTGGTTTATAATTTTGAGTATATTTATGTTTTCATTGTTTTTTGTTGTTGGCTGAAGAAGGGTTTAAGCCTGATACGTTCCATATGTGGTACTTTGTTCTTTTTAGAATACAGTCACAGTCCACAGCTTTTAGGAGCTTAGTATCACTGTCTAAACTGCTACACTACTCAACCCAAATTATAACCATTATTCACAGATCATGGGCGACTAGAGTACTATAGTTACGTCATGTCACAGATGGATAGTTATCATAGCTGGTTTTTATTTTTTTCCTTTTAAAATGTTAGAAAAATAATTCAATTTCATATTTCCCCATTCCCACCTCAGAAGTCATCACAGTAGCATTGACAAATGGATTGGTGTCGTAGGTCTTGAGATCCATGCCCAAATCAACACATCATCCAAGTTGTTTTCTAGGGCATCCACCAAGTATGGTGGTAACACTAACTCACAAGTCAGTTTCTTTGATGCAGCCTTGCCAGGGACATTGCCTGTAAGTGTTGAAAGCTTGTACTTCGTCCAACAGTAGTGAAAGAGCAAAAGCTGGATACTTGGTTCCTTCTCGTGAATATTGTAGGGATAAGGTGGCCAAGTGGATAGGGCATTTTACTGAAAACTCAGATTTAAGCCTAATTTCAACATTTCATTTTTTGTTTGAGCAAAATTTTATCCCATATGGTACAGCACTGCTGCTGATTACTACTGAGTTACTTAAGTATTTTATTTTTATGAAGCTTGTGCTCTGAAATGAACAAACTTTTAAATATTTTTCAAGATCTTTAGCGAGTACAGTAGGGCGTCTCTATTAGGTAAATGCTCGTTTAAGCCAAATTTGTCCAGGTTATCTGGGTTTAAGAGTAATAATTATGATGATGATGATGATAATAATAATAAATAATAATAAAAATGATAATAATAATTGTAATGATAATAATAATATTAATAATAAAGTAATAATAATAAAATAATAATGATGATAATGATTAATAATAATAATAATAATAATAATAATAATAATAATAATAATAATGTACATTTGCTAAGTGGAGCTTATCTTGCTGTTATCATGCACGTTACAATGAAAGTGATAAAATTAATGTACATTATTGTAATTGTTTATAAATTTGTTTTCTTCTATACACAACATGAATGCACATAATACCCCTAATCTATACTATAATAGTTTTTACTCCTAATTTCCTCCTTTTTTACTGGCGCTGAAATCAACAAAAAGTGTTACACCATAAAATATAAAAGCTTCAAAATTATTTTGATGACAAAACATTTACAAAATATCGTGTTTTGAAACACTTACTGCGACGTGAACATATGTATATGCAGGTCCGAAATGAATTTATAGTCCTAGTTTAACATTGCTGTAATGGACACTATTTTATGTAATTTTTTGAGATTTCTATTACAACAATGAGCCCATAATGAATTGGGTTATCAGACCTGCAATTAAGTGCACTTTGACTTACTAATTGATCTGAGCTGCATATTGATGTCATGTCATCCTGTCAATTTTTTTTTCTTCAAAATCTTATAGGTTTTAAATCAAAGTTGCGTAGAAGCAGGTGTCCTGACTGCAATGGCCTTGAAGTGTCAAATCAACAAAATCTCAACATTTGATCGGAAGCATTATTTCTATGCAGATTTGCCGGTATTTTATTTTTATCATTTTTCAAAAAAAATTTCACCATTGATTTACCCATCTTAAGTTCTAATTCCAAAATTATTTACGAAATTCTTAAAAGCTAAATGATTATTAATACTAAAACCTTTCGACTCAATCTGTTTATTATCTTGAAGTTTGGGAGAACAGACATTACCCTGAAGGTACATAGGTCCATGATAAAATATGGCCAGCATAGATCAATGGGCCATTCTATATATAGCCTTGCCATCTGTGCTGACAGTTGTAAGTTACCAATAATTGGATAAATCTGCAGTATATGACAGGAAAAATGTTTTGGGCATGCAAGGGCAGGTTCTGTTTTCCTGTGTGCTGCATTCAACCAGCACCATTTTCCAGCTTAAACCCGCTACACACTGCATGTGTAGATTAAGGTTTCACAGCAAATTTTTCACCCGCTGAAACCTCACTGAATGGTCTTGACATGTCCTTGTTGGCAATGTAAACGCAATATATAATATCTTGTGTCTTTATTTATTCTTTCAGACCATTCATTTGCTGTCTTACATTTTATCATTTAAATAATGATGAAACTAGAAACATAACCATCTGTCTCTTTTTTATTGAAGCTTTACGTTTTTTCACATTCATCTTTACTGTGTCAGAAAGGTTTTTACACACATTTGCTCATGTTATCTATCTTATTCATCCTATCACTATTTGTTATAGAAATTGTGTCTAGTAAAAACAAGCTTGAATTTGAAAATAACAAAACTAGAGGATTTATATAGTGCAATATCCACCAACAGGGCTCCTAGCGCTGTATATGGAGTCCCTAGCCAGCAGCAACGCTTAATTTTTAGGATGAGACATTACGGCTGTTAAGCGATAGTGCAATTATATTTTTCTCAAAGAAACAATGTTGTTAATGGCCAGGTATTCATTTTACACTTGAATGCGGTGAAATAATGTGAGTAAAGAGCCTTTTCCAAGGACTGAACTATGCACTGCTTAGAGGAGAACCCAGGACCTCCCGATCCAAATGCGAGTGTTGTAACACAAACCTTCACAGCCACACATTAGCATCTTTGATGAGGAGGCATTCAGTCAGAAAATGAAATGCTTATAAAGATAAACTTTGCTGGTTATTTCCCTTTACAAATCAGTGAAATCTATATTTACTCATTTTTTACCGCCATAATCCTGAGTTTTTTTCTTTTCAACCTATCACTTGTAACATTGTAGGTTCAAAAGAATATTCAGACACCAAGTAAAAATGTAAAAATATATAAGCAAAAGAGCTGTCACAGATTCGCATTTTGGTCCTCAGGATTTTAATTGGTTTGACAAAATTTCCTGCTCCTTTTTCTCCAGGCTGGCTATCAAATAACACAGCATCAAAAACCCTTGGCTGTTGGAGGAGAGGTGGTTTATGTGTATCAGTGTTCGCACACCAGCAGAGTGGAACGCCGCTCTGCAGAACTTGTACAGATTCAGTTAGAACAAGACAGTGGGAAAAGTCTGCATGATACTAATGAAGGAGTCAGTCTCATTGACTTGAATCGAGCTGGTTAGAAAACCTAAAGTAAAAATATACTTATCCTTAAAAGCCACTCAAGTCGGTGTCCCGACTGCAATGATACTGGGATTTTCTGTCGTATGAAATAGAAGGAATGATGGCTAGTGTGAGACTCCCAAATTAATTCCTCCATTTGCTGCCTTAATGGCTTGTCTCATTTTGGTCATGATTTTTGTCTTCATATATTAATCAATTAGAATGGCTCCTAACGTTTCAAGTTCTTAGATGTGATACTTCATAAAGTGTCTAGTCTAAAAGTTTTGATAGTTTGTATTCATTATAATTGATCAATATGTGAAGTTAACATTTTCTGGCCCCAAATGATTAATGGTGTTTAGTCAGTGTATGGCAGTATTGTGAAATGCTTTCTGTCAGATTTATGTAGATCTAACAATTAAATCCCTCTTTGGTGGACAGTGGATTCAGGAAACAATCTTACTGATTGTGTACACGAAATATTTTTTTTCTCTTTTTATAAGTAAAGTGCTCTCTCCATTGAGATCTGAGACACAGGTTCCCCATGCTTCATCTGGATCTGCAAAATTAGATCTACATAGAGGGAGCTAACATTAGCTTCCCTTCTTGTTATTTTCAAGGAAATATGTAAAGACCTTCTCTGATTGAGTAACTTGCTGTTCCAATTTTAAAATATGCCCTCAAATAAATTTTAAAAATATAACTTCAAAGTAAGGTTTGCATAATTTTGCAAGGCACACAAAAAGAAAAAGAAAATGGCACAGAAAAATATGGGTGAGTTTTTTAAATTTTCTTTGAAAGAATCTAAATCAAATTTTGCATGATAAATATATTTTTTAGATATCTGTCCACCATAGCCATATAGCCCTTGGAGGCAGAGTTTGTTTTTTCCCATTTGCTTGCTACATTTTGAACAGGATGTCAGTTTATTGCAAAGTATATCTCCAGTCAGAATTGACTCAGCTTCCCAATTCATGCTGGGTGCACAGTGGGGCTGATAAACTTTATCATCACCCAGGATCGATTAAATACCATTTACTTGTGAGGCAAGTGTTTTACCAACTTAGCCATGGGAACAGGACATGTGAAAGAGTAGATATTCCAGGACTATGAAACCTTCATCCAATGTTTATAATATTTGCAAGGTTCAAATGTCAGTCTCATCTGGTATGCCACTTTTAGCCGGAATCCAGATTTTTTTTAGCAATTGAACATCCTCTGCCTTCTCCATTTGTGATGGTCGGACGCAACCGGAACTTTCAGCACTTTATAAAATTAGCACTTTTTCCATTGGATATCATCGAAACATCAACCCATCTACCAACATAAAGCTAGAACAAAAACCGTACCGGAAGGTTTCTCTCTATTTTGCTACCGACACACATGCATGTCTCCGATTCTTATTTCTCAGTCTCTATATTTTTTTGGTTCCGTCAGGATGTGGGATGGAAAAAAAATAATGCGAAATAATTATTCTTCTTCGAAAGCTCTCACACGACCGCACCACCTCTTCTTTTTCTTCTTCTTCTTGTTCTTCTTGTTCTTGTTGTTGTTGTTGTTTTGTTGTTGTTGTTCTTCTTCTTCTTCTTCTTCTTCTTCTTCTTTTCTTCTCTTCTTCTTCTTCGTTCTTCTCTCTCTCTTCTTCTTCCTTCTCTTCTTCCCTTCTTCTTCTTCTTCTTCTTCCCTTTTTCTTCTTCTTCTTCTTTCTCTTCTTCTTCTTCTTCTCTTCTTCTTCTTCTTCTTCTTTTCTTCTTCTTCTCTCTCTCTTCTTCTTCTTCTTCTCTTCTTCTTCTTTCTTCTTCTTCTTCTTCTTCTTCTTCTTCTTCTTCTTCTTCTTCTTCTTCTTCTTCTTCTTCTTCTTCTTCTTCTTCTTCTTCTTCTTCTTCTTCTCTTCTTCTTCTTCTTCTTCTTCTTCTTCTTCTTCTTCTTCTTCTTTTCTTCTTCTTCTTCTTCTTCTTCTTCTTCTTTTCTTCTTCTTCTTCTTCCTTCTTCTTCTTCTTCTTCTTCTTCTTCTTCTTCTCTTCTTCTTCTTCCTCTTCTTCTTCTTCTTCTTCTTCTTCTTCTCTTCTTCTTCTTCTTCTTCTTCTTCTTCTTCTTCTTCTTCTTCTTCTTCTTCTTCTTCTTCTTCTTCTTCTTCTTCTTCTTCTTCTTCTTCTTCTTCTTCTTCTTCTTCTTCTTCTTCTTCTTCTTCTTCTTCTTCTTCTTCTTCTTCTTCTTCTTCTTCTTTCTTCTTCTTCTTCTTCTTCTTCTTCTTCTTCTTCTTCTTCTTCTTCTTCTCTCTCTCTTCTTCTTCTTCTTCTTCTTCTTCTTCTTCTCTTCTTCTTCTTCTTCTTCTCTTCTTCTTCTTCTTCTTCTTCTTCTTCTCTTCTTCTTCTTCTTCTCTTCTTCTTCTTCTTCTTCTTCTTCTTCTTCTCTTCTTCTTCTTCTTCTCTTTCTCTTCTTCTTTCTTCTTCTTCTTCTTCTTCTTCTCTTCTTCTTCTTCTTTCTTCTTCTTCTTCTTCTTTCTTCTTCTTCTTCTTCTCTTCTTCTTCTTCTTCTTCTTCTTTCTTCTTCTTCTTCTTCTTCTTCTCTTCTTCTTCTTCTTCTTCTTCTCTCTTCTTCTTCTTCTTCTTCTTCTTCTTCTTCTTCTTCTTCTTCTCTCTTCTTCTCTTCTTCTTCTTCTTCTTCCTTCTTCTTCTTCTCTCTTCTTCTTCTTCTTCTTCTTCTTCTTCTTCTTTCTTCTTCTTCTTTCATTCTTCTTCTTCTTCTTCTTCTTCTTCTTCTCTTCTTCTCTTCTTCTTCTTCTTCTTCTTCTTCTTCTTCTTCTTCTTCTTTCTTCTTCTTCTTCTTCTTCTTCTTCTTCTTTCTTCTTCCCTTCTTCTTCTCTCTTCTTCTTCTTCTTCTTCTTCTTCTTCTTCTTCTCTTCTTCTTCTTCTCTTCTTCTTCTTCTTCTTCTTCTTCTCTTCTCTTCTTTCTTCTCTTCTTCTTCTTCTTCTTCTTCTCTTCTTCTTCTTCTTCTTCTTTCTTCTTCTTCTCTTCTTCCTTCTTCTTCTTCTTCTTCTCTCTTCTTCTTCTTCTCTTCTTCTTCTCTTCTTCTCTCTTTCTTCTTCTTCTCTTCTTCTTCTTCTTCTTCTTCCTTCTTTTTCTTCTTCTTCTTCTTCTTCTTCTCTCTTCTTCTTCCTTCTTCTTCTTCTTCTTTCCTTCTTCTTCTTCTCTCTTCTTCTTCTTCTTCTTCTTCTTCTTCTTTTTCTTCTTCTTCTTCTTCTTCTTCTTCTTCTTCTTCTTCTTCTTCTTCTTCTTCTTCTTCTTCTCTTCTATTCTTCTTTCTTCTTCTTCTTCTTCTTTCTTCTCTTCTTCTTCTTCTCTTCTTCTTCTTCTTCTTTCTCTCTTCTTCTTCTTCTTCTTCTTCTTCTACTACTTCTTCTTCTATAAGAATCTATCCAAATAAACGAAAGAATCAGCGTAAACATTTAACACAAACAGGAGCGAAGATACGCAGCTTCCTGTGTCAAGCACGAGATACACAATATTCAAAAGGGTAGGAATTGTTCTCTTCCTTTCATTTTACTAACTCAGACCTGGGCCCTCAAATAATTGGGATTTTTTTTTTTTTGGTACCATAAAATTAAGGACCTCGTTATAAATAAGTAGGGGAAAGTGACATGATTTGACTAGTCAATTGACGTGTCATATCTGTGTTGTGTCCATAGTTTTGTCCTGTTGTGTCTATTTTCGCGTGTTCAAAAAGTTCGGACAATTTTTTCACCAACCATTTACAGGTCTGATTCTATTCTACTAATCACAAGACATTTGGTTGGCATGACATTAATGGCAGGTGGTGATAGTATAGGATACCTAAGACTTTGCCTGGTGGTTATAATAAACACATTTTAAAAAAAATGAAGTATACGATAATCCGGTGTGGACTGTAGTTTTAAGTCAATATGTCCCAAAAAAAATTTTTTGTGTTTTTATTTACTCTCAAATGCAATATCGTATACTATAACAGTATTCCACTTTGATACTTTGAAGTCGTACTCACACATTCGGGCAATTTTTCAGGCTTGTTTTTAATTTGCTAGGTCTCACACCTTTTGTTTTGCAACTGTTTCAAATACTCTTCTATAAATTAAATGTCAGATGCATCATAAACATAAACATTGCTGTGAGTGAAGCATATCCCAGCCTTGTGTCGTTATGATAGCATATTAAATAATATTTTGCTTTCCTTTTGTTTTAATTTTCAATGTAAGGTTTTACTTTGGAGGGTTTCAAAATGGACAGTTTTCCCTCCTTTGTACATGTCTTTACATATTTCAGCTCTAAGGAATTGCATTCTTTATATTTTTTAATTATCTTAAGCATGACTTATAACTGAAAACCCAACCTCTACACTCTAACAGAACTTGTGTTCCCTCATAAATAATTTGAACCTTACAATACAAAAAAAATTGAATGTTGTTTCATTGTTCTTTTATTTGTATTCTTGTAGGAGTTGGATTAATGGAAATAGTGACAAAACCAGATTTCTGTGGTGGAGATGATGCTGCCAGTTTTGTGAGGGAGTTAAGGGACATTCTTATGACTATCAATACTTGTGATGGTAAAATGGCAGGTAGAGTAACAAAATCTTAGTAGTTTAAATACCAAAATTTAGCATAGGAAATTTTATTGAATTGTAGATCACATATGGGGGTCCCGATGGCTCAGTTGGTAGAGCACTCACTTCACAAGCAAAGGGATCGATGCCGGGTGCAGTCGAGATTTTGTTCTGACCCCCCTGTACACCCAGCAGTGAATGGGTAGCTGGATCTGTTAGATCTGGTGGAAAGTACTTTGTGATAGACTAGCATCCTATCCAAAGGGTAGCAAGCAATTACTAGTGTCCATTTCACGCTAAAGAAACTGGGATAACTCCGGCTCCATGGGCCTGATGGCTGCGAAGGACTACTTTTCACATATATCAAATTACTATGTACCCAATTGTCTGTTATTAAATATATTAGCACAGGTGCCTGTTCAATGAACAGGATGATAAGTTGATCAACACAAAATTCAAAATTCAGGTGTTGATGAATAAACTTTGAACTCAATGTCTAGTGTCTAATTTATAAATAATTACATAACTCCACAGCTCTTTTTACTTGTGCACAGATATATATTTTTTGCATTCAAAATGCGTCTCAAAACATTTATAGTAGTAAATGAGCCCCTCCCAAAGTCTGAAATCTAATTAGGGTTTTGCATTTTAAGTCGAAATATATTTTTTGCATTCAAAATGCGTCTCAAAACATTTATAGTAGTAAATGAGCCCCTCCCAAAGTCTGAAATCTAATTAGGGTTTTGCATTTTTAAGTCGAAAGTGGTAGATAATAACGCCTTTGAAGTGTGACAAGTATTGTAATAAGACGAGTATGCTTCTTTGATCTTATGTTTTACGTTTTTGTTGTGATTTTGATAAATTTCTTTGTCAATTGTCAGGAGTGATGTTCGCCATTTTTTTTTTCAGCATGACGGCGCTCAGCTTTTGCTTTTTTAATATCTCTGTTCATCCATGGAGCAGATTTTCTACTTGTGACGATGCACATCTTAATGGGGGCAATATTGTTATGGAGATTTCTCAATTTAGTGTTGTAAGAACCGATCTTGTCTTTGTTCAATCTTGTATCATATTTATTGCGTACAAAGAGAGAAGGGGGCAGTTTTCGATGTGTTATATGTGACACCACTTTTATCACCTTGGGTAGAGAACCCGGCATTCAGTGACTGGCTGACTCATCTTCTTTGTAATCGGATATAGTAGTCAACAAAAGTTGGCAAATCATCTGGTCAAATATGTTAACTATTCAGTCATGTGACGTAGAATTATTTCCAAGCTTTAAGAACAGAAAATGGTTTATATATACTTGTAAGAAATTGTTTGTATTAAAAATATTGAGAGGAACCACTACCTGGTATCAGTCCAGTGCAATTGTCATCTAATTCTTGTTTACCAGAAGTTAAACCCATAACCAACATGCAAAGAATGATGGCGTTTTTCTTGGAGCAAATTTTGATCAAAGCGTGTTTTAATCAGTCATATGTACACAAAAACTATCTTCAGATCAATTGTAAACGCCATGCAAGATTTGGTGGCGATTGGTTTGGTGGGTCTGGAGCCTTAGTGGAACAAAAAATTGTTGAAATTTCAATGGTCTGTCACAAAACAATGATGGATCATTTGCTGAACAGCTATGGAAAGTTCTGGATTTTATGTGAATAAATTTGAAATTGACCTCACTTGACTATGAATTTTGATTGCTTGTTCACCCTCATTATTCCTATTGAAATAAAATTCAGTTAAAAATTTACTGAAGCTAATCTTGATTTGACTGACGATGTGGGCAACTCCCGAAAGTCGGTAGAGCCAGATAGTCCGAAACGTCAACATAATTAGAAAAGAAAAGATTAGGAGGATAGAAAGAGGGAACTCGTTGATAAGTTCCCTCAGAGTGGAAGATCAGGCCACTGCACTGGGCCTAGCCTGATCAGAGGAAAGAAGGAGAAAGTTCGTGTTACTCTGCCAAACAATGGTAACAATAAAAGAAGGAAATCAAGATTTTCGAACACAATACATTTATTACAGAAACTAAATTATATGTATGACACAAATCATTCATCCTTCTTATCTCCCTCACAAATAAGAGAAACCACCAAAAGAACATAATATAAAACAGGACCACTGTTCAGCTGGACGAAACTTTCAAGAACTCCCTCTGGTTTCCCACACTTCGCTTATATAGCGCCAGGTTCGAACCCTGATTGGCTAAAAGAGGTGTTCAAAATACCTAGCAACCGGAGGGAGGTACAGACTCGGGTTATGTCCTAGCAACCATTGCCAGGGCATAACGATGACACACAAACAATTTTTTAAAACTTTGGTAAAGAGCTTCATTAGAGAGCCATTAAATGTAATAATGTCCATATAAAAGGAAAGGAACTGCTAATGTATTTATCAATTTTGTTTTAAAACAAGTCTTATCTGAAAACCCTGAATCTTTGGAGAGAAAAAAAAAGATAATATAAAAGAAAACTCTCTGTTTATAAGTTTCAAAATATATGCAATGCTGGTTTATCATCACCATCACCTGATATTTCTGAATTTACCATTTCCAGAGGGATCTTTGAGAGTGGATGCTAACATTTCCATCCATAAACATGGTCAACCCCTCGGTGTCCGAACAGAAGTTAAGAACCTTAACTCTTTGAAATCGATTCGGCTTGCTGTGGGTAAGTGCCAGTAAATTTGATGAGTTTATGCATTTTCACAATTTATAGCCTCATGGTATAGTCATTCAGTTTCTGGGTTTGAGTTCTGCTGTTTGGTCCTCAGAGAATGTTCTTAAGGGCAATTTCTCAACACCATATCACTTTGGGCTAAAAATTCAAAATCATAATTTTAAAAAGTTGTGTCGTCTAGTTATTACTTAGTTTGATATCTAGACTTTCATTTTGTAAGATATTTTGTCATTAAGGTTATGTTAGATTTATGATCACTGAAAGCAAAGAAAAATATCTCTCTTTATCACAATTCACAACATTTTATTATACAGTGCAACCCCAATGTAACGACATCCGTTATAGCGACATTCCCTGTATAACGACATGGTACTCAGGTCCCATTTTATTTTACTATATATCATTAGTAATGCAAACCCCTCTATAGCGACGTACATTTCAGCAAAACCCCTGTATAACGACATTTCTGGTCCGACAAACCTTGAAGGTGTTTGTCTACCATGAAATTGTTCGTAACTATTACAAGTGGTATCTTCCATTTTATGTATGTTGTCTACTCGTAATAAGCCCAGAGCTAGTTCTTATTGTAGCCAATGAAAACGCTTCTTTTTCAGCCAATCAATAGTCACATTTGTACAACACCGCAGCCAATCAGAAGGCTCGCCTTTCACCAATCAGAAGGCTCGCCTTTCACCCAATGAATGCCTGTGACAGGTCAAATGAAAAAGTATACATTCACTACACAAGACCCAAAACACCTCCTGATATACACACATAGGAAATTTTTATTCTCTATTGTCTTCTGGCACTTTTCTATTCACTTCATATCTTGTTGTTACCAACATAAGTGCCTGCTCCACTCACTTTTCTGAATTAAAAAATTCACCCCATACACTGGAGCATACTCAATGTCTCAATCGTTTCTATGTTATATGTTTGTGTTGAGAATATTGGCTATTAAGCTTAACTGCTGGTCAAAATTATTCGCGATGGTGGTGTACGAACGAATCGGCGGTCTCAAGAAGTGGGTGAGAGAGGGATCTAGTAATGACTTTGAGTTTGAAATGAATATTTTTGTGTTCGTGGATAGCTCACACGGTAGAGCCACGCTCTCACCTGCCAGGCGGAGTTGTCGTACCAATAAGGTCGCAGGTTCAAACCCCACCACCGCCGCGAAAAATTTTTATTCTCTATTGTCTTCTGGCATTTTTCTATTCACTTCATATCTTGTCATAAACCAGGTAATACTGTAATCACTAGAGATTGCTTCGAATGAGTGTTTAAATGATGAAGATCATTTTGCTTTGGGTTTG
Organism: Berghia stephanieae; assembly: GCF_034508935.2. NCBI lineage: Eukaryota > Metazoa > Mollusca > Gastropoda > Nudibranchia > Aeolidiidae > Berghia > Berghia stephanieae. Next base: position 40,792,046 of record NC_088366.1, read on the forward strand.
GTGTTAGCTTATATATAAATTTTGTTTTCAATCATGCAGACTAAATACTTTTTGTTTTTTGCTTTAAAAATAAAACACATTTAGGGTCATAGATTTAAATCTACTTTTCACTCTGGGAAGGTTGGCACTCAACCAGCGAGTCGTTGATCGCAAAAAAAATTAAATTAGCATCTTTTTCAGGCAAATCAGCTTCACCGGTCTGTCTTTCAGGCAAATTGATCCCCGTTAGCTTTCACCCATGGATGTTCCATGTACTCAAGAGAGCTCATAAATGACCCCAAAATTGTACTGAATGGTATTTCCGCAACCTTTACTCACTTTCGCTCACCATACTCCAATGGAAAATGGGTATCTGGCAGGTAACAGCATTGCCCCTGTTTAAAATTTTTGTAAGAGGGCCTTACAGAAGTATGTATGTCTTATCATACATGTTATAATAATAATAATTCCCTTTATTCATCCCATAGGGGAAATTTGTCTCTAGGTTTTATTCCAAGGGAAGACTGGAATAATCCAGGTGTCAGCCGCAGTGCAGTGCCTCAAATTGAGCTAGGGCGAGGTGACTTGCTCAAGGCCACACAGCGCAATGGTAGGTGATCGAACTCTGTACCTTTTGGGTACAAAGCAAAGATCGTACCGCTGAGCCACGCTGTGTTGCTTTGGTATTAAGTGGTTATTGCTCAATATAAAGGCCTTTATTTTTCCTATTTTTTGTTCTCGTCATACCAACATGTCTGGAGCTAAATGGGAGGGGATGTGAAAAAAAAAACTGTAATTCATCTGAGCCCTGGGTTCTGAAGAGTTAAACGCACAGGAACAATTGCTTCATTCCTTTTTGAAAGAAAGCTAATCTATCGCAAAATACTTTCCATCAAATCTACCCAATCAGTACACTGTTGTCAGAGCGAATTGAATGCAAAATGCCTTTCCTAAGGGCATAATGCTGCTGGCTTCAGTCCTCAGACTAAACTTAGTAGGTTGTTTGTCCTAAGTCTGCGCACTACCATGGTATACTTTTTAAATTACATACCTTTACTTTTTGCTTAATGTCAGTCATTAGATTTCCTAATTCAATTAACTTTTTGAAAGAAAATATTTAAATACTATTTGTTTGTTTTGTTTTTTCTCAAGACAATGAAATAGAAAGACAAATCGGCATAATAGAGAAAGGTGGTGTGATTGTTAATGAGACAAGGTCTTATGATGTGGAGACTGGGTGAGAAATCTTTATTTCTTTCATTTACATTTTCATTTTTAATTCTTCTCATTATGTTTATTTCCTGTCAGTTCAGTTGTTCATCCCTTGGAAAGACTGTGGTTGCTTTTTGTTTTTTTAAAATGTTAGTTTTGCCCTATCTAAAACAATATAAAATTAAATTAAATTAAAATGACACTGATTTTATAATATGTTTCATTTACCAGACTGGTTTTTATTAAATACCTGTTTTTAAAAATCTACTGGCTGGTTTCAAGCTTTTTGTGATAGATTAGTGCTTTATTGCAAGCAATTTTTACTGGCAGTTGGAACAAAAGCCTCATAGACTTTATGGCTGATGGATTAAGGGGGGGGGGGGGGGGGGGGGGGGGGAGCGACATTAAAAATGATGAATTTTGACCCAGTTTGCTAAAATTAGATTTTGGTGGGATGTTGTCATGTGACAATTTGTCTGCATAAAACTTCATCTTCAGTTTTTTCGACTCAAAATAACGTATTTTGTGACCCATAGTATGGTTAAATCCTGCCCATTTTTAGTTTCAGTGGACTGATTTCATGAAAGAATATCAAATAGTCTTTATAACTAAGTAAAGGCAAAAACATATCAATGAAAAGTAATAACTCTCCTCTATCTTCAACAACCAATCACTTTGTTCTTAACTATGTCATGTGGTCACAATCCAACCAGAGAGTGAGAGGAGAGTTTTTCCCTAAACTCATTTACTTTGACTTTTAAATGCGTTTTTCTCAAAACTGCAATTTTCGTCACTAAAAACCTCAGTTTTCAACCAATCTCCTCCCTCAGTTTTCAACCAATTTTCTTCAAACTTTCTACAAATGAGTGTTATACAAATACGCAGGTCCTCTAGGAGCCAGATTTAAAAAAAAAAAAAGAAATTATGAGTCATTTGAAATTATGTAAATTTTTTCAAGGGGAATAATCGAGTAATAACTTTGAACTTAATTTTTAAAGTCTCTAATTAAAAAATTAAAAATCGGGCTCCTAGAGCCTCTTTATTTTCCTTTTTTCTACCTCTGGCCAAAATATTATGGCAATCGGTTGATAAACAAAAAAGCCTTTGACTTTTTAAGATTTGTTGTTTATTTTCCAATATGGCGCTGTTTCCATAGCAATGGGCAACTTTTTTCGAGAAAAAAATATATGCAATCATCCTTCCCAAACATATACATTATGACTGTGCATAGAAGTTTAGGATATTTCATCAAATAGAAAAAATGACCCTTATCGGCTGTGAATAATAAAAAGTAATATTTCATAAGTTATCTCTGCTGTTTAATTTACGTTGGGAGTGTTGATATTGGATTTGTCTTCGTTTTTGTTTTTTTTTAAATTGAAGTAAACAACAACCTATCAATTTTCAAGTTAGAATCAGATGAAAACTGATTAGGATGAATATTATGGTAGCAATAATTTTATCTGTCTTTGAATTGATGATTTCGACAGCCTGTGATTCTGAGGTGTTGAATTTGAGAGAGATATGTGATTAAGATGACCAGAGCAGTGTTAGAGAGGGTGTGACCCTTAATCAGCTGATATTGTTTGGGTTTACATGACACGACTTGAGAATGGCAATGCTGCACTGGCACTTACTATTTTATTGGGAAGTGACTAGATATCGCTCTAATAGATTGACACCTAACGTAACACTAGATATCTCTAAAAGAGTGACACCTAACATAACACCAGATATCGCTCCAGTATTTTGTGGTAATCATAAAAATAGAGCCACCAAAGCTATATAAAGGAAAACTGTATGCCTTGTTTTTTTTTCTTTGCGAAGTGTACAACTGACATTTAAAATGACAAAATAAAAGTGGCATTCAATTTTTTTTTAAATTCTTATAAATAAATATGATTAAATATCTCCACAAGTCGGGTAATGGTTTATTGTTTGACTTTGGACTGGAAAGTCCCAGGGGACAACTTTTTTTTCAATTATTTTATTTTTACTTCTATTTATTTTTGTTTATTTACTTTTATTTTACTTTTTTTTTTTAATTATTTATTTTTATAACAACTCTTCTTCTTCTTCTTCTTCTTCTTCTTCTTCTTCTTCTTCTTCTTCTTCTTCTTCTTCTTCTTCTTCTCCTCCTCCTCCTCCTCCTCCTCCTCCTCCTCCTCCTCCTCCTCCTCCTCTTCTTCTTCTTCTTCTTCTTCTTCTTCTTCTTCTTCTTCTTCTTCTTCTTCTTCTTCTTCTTCTTCTTCTTCTTCTTCTTCTTCTTCTTCTTCTTCTTTTTCTTCTTCTTCTTTTTCTTCTTCTTCTTATTAGCAGGTTTAAATTGTGAAGAAACCAATCATTACTTTTTAATCATAAAGCTAACAAATTTGACTGTACTTTGGGTTTCTTAGATTTTAAATCTATAAAGCTATAGTGTTTGGAGCTTAGCTCCTTTATAATATTAGTTTTATTATTTTCTCTTCTTTTTTACAATTAGTATTTTTTTATTATATATTTATTATTGTTCAGCTATATGGTCTTGTGATATGACACTTGCTTTTGGATCGGAAGGTCCTGGGTTCGAGCCTCGCTCTGCGCATAGTTGAGTCCTTGGAAAAGGTTCTTAACTCTCATTCTCTCACTGTACTCAAGTGTAAAATAAGTACCTGGCCATTAACAGAGTTGACTGACGGAAAAAAATTATATTACTGCCTAACAGGCATCATGTTTCATCCTACATGTTATGTGTTGTTGTTGGTCAGAGACCCTCTGTAAAGCTCTTTGAGCACGTTTAGTGGATATTGCTCTATAAAAAAGCTCAAGTTTGTTTTTAAAAAATTATTATTATTATTATTGTTATTATTATTATTATTATTATTATTATTATTATTATTATATATTATAATTATTATTATTATTATTGTTATTATTATTATTATTATTATTATTATTATTAATATTATTACTATTATTATTCATTATTATGTTATTACATTTTTACTCTCAGGCAAATAAACAATTAACAAATGGTCATGACATTAAAATCACGAAAATCGGTGCAATCAGATATTGTGTGAGAACAAAACAAGATGCTTTATTTGTAACTTGTACTGAGATTAAAATGAAAATTTGGTTCCACATGGCCTACTGGAGGAAACAATGAAACAATGTGAAATGCATCAAGCATGGTGAAACTGTAGAAATGCACTTTATAAATGTTTCTATTTATTATTTTTAAAACATTCCCTAGGAATAATAATTTCGTTGGGAGAAATAAATATAAAATGATTTAATATGTAAAAAGAATAATTGTTAACCTTTGTATTTTCCAGTGAGACTGTTTCCATGAGGGACAAAGAAAAGATTCTTGACTATCGGTTCATGCCGGAACCAAATCTTCCACCTCTTGTCTTACATACCAAATCATCGTTGCCATCTTCAATGACCACATCATCTTCATCGTTCACAACATCCTCCATCATCTTAGATGAGATAGAAGGCAAAGTGAATAAGTTACCTGATACAACAAGGCTTCATCTGGAAACAAAATATAATATACCACTCCTACATTCCATGCAGTTAGTGGTGAGAAGAAAGTCAAAACTTTTTTTTCTATTTGTCGATTTGTGTATGTCATTTCTATGAGTCGTAATTGAAGATTCAATGAATTGTGATTTTAAAAAGTGCCAGAAGGCAACAGAGGATAAAAACTTTGCTGCGGCGATGGGGACTCGAACCCACGACTTTTCTAGTACGACAACTCTACCTGGCTAGGGAGATCATGACTCTAATGTATGAGCTTTCCACGACCCCAACAAAAGTCACTTCAAACTCTATGTCTATCTAGAGCTACTCTCCCCGATTTCTTGAGGTCACAGGTTCAACAGACACAAATGCCGCAAAGTTAGTTGGCCAACATTTAAGCTTAATAGCCAATATTCTCAACACAAACATGTAACATTGAGAAATTGAGTAAGCTCCAGTATTTGGGGTGAATTTTAATTCACAAAAATGAGTGGAGCAGGCACTTATGTTGATAATAACAAGAAATGAAGTGAATAGGAAATTGCCATTAGACAACAGACAATACGCTTAAATGCCGGCTAACTAACTTCGCGGCGTGTGTGTGTGTTGAACCTGTGACCTCAAGAAGTTATTGTAATTGTACTGTGGTGGTGATTGTGGCAATCACGATGCTGTCGTGGTGGTTGTGGCAATCAAGTGTTGTGACAAAGTTGATAGGACAAGGAGTAGTGCAGACCTGCCTACTTGAAAATTTAAAAATTCATAATTTTTAAGAGATAAAAATTGTTGTTGCTACAATTAACTTTAAAAGTCAACAATTTTCCCTCACAATGATTAAATAACATTTCAAAATCCTTATGATAATGTAGTCTGGTATCATGTTTGATTTTCAATAAGTTTTAAGTTTAATGGCTTAAAGAGATGCTCATAAGTTCTGAAATTGGTTCCAAAATTTCGTAAATCTAAAAAAATTTTATAGTAGTAGGCAGGTGTGATAGTGATGATGCCGTGAGGGTTGAGCTTGGAATAGTCCCCGAATTTCTGGATTTGTTCCGTAAATTTATAAAAAATAATGGAACTTTACTATTTGTCCCAGAAATAAAAATAAATCGACCATTATACTGCCACCACATCATCATCCCTACAACCACCACTACAACAACTACCCCCACATTGTCATCCTTAGCACCACTACTACATTACTGCCACCACCACTTTATCATCCCTACTATCGCTACTACAACTACCACCTCATCCTCATCCCTACAACCACTACTACAATTACTACTACCACATCATCATCCCTACCACCACTACTACAACAGCTACCAGCATTTCATCATCCCTACCACAACTACTACTGTTACCACCACCACATCATCCCTACCACTACTACTACAACAACTACTACCACATCATCAAAAATGAGGTGTCCAAAATTCAAACAGCTGTTCACCGATTTTGGGGGTGTTTTAGGTTTAGATAAGATTGTTTTATCGCCATTAGATCTTAGATTTCTACTTTGAAAATTGTTGTCCACATTTCAAATGAATCAATCTTGCTTTATCTTGGCATTCTTTATACACATAGAAGAGGTTACCAGCATATTGCTTAATTACCAAGACATAGTATTACAGAGTATGCCATTTGTTTGAAAATCATAATTCATTGTGAGTTATTTTTTGAATTTTCAAAATACAACCACTGTGTAAATTTATAGAATTGATGATTTTCAATTTCCCATATTGTTTTGTAACAGTTCTAGTTCTAGTTTTTCTCTAGTTTTGATCTGAAAAAATTGGCTTTTCATTCTAGGTTTTATTCTATATCTTGTGTGGGGATGGGGTACAGGTCTAATGAAGGCACTTGTTTCATGATTTACCCTCCATTTTATTATATTTTATTATGCAGAGGGAAAGGTTACATATCCTATTCGAGACCCTTGTGACCAAATATGATTGTTCCCCCATGGCAACTTCATCCATTCTCCTCAATCATTATAAAGCCTTTCAAGAGGCTGGCAGGTTGGTGGCATTTAATTTCAAAAACAATATTTAGATTTAGATGCTACAATGATAAGTCTCAATCTTTAAAATTGGGGATTTGGGTGACGATTTAATTTTATTCAATTCAATGTTCATTTTAGGAAATTTGCAAAATATGCACAGCATGAATCAAATTGAAATTATTTATGAAACTAAAGTCAATCACATTGCAAGAAAACAAAATTTGAAGTCTTTGGTTTAAGAATTATTGACACAAAGAGATTATTTTTATCGATACATTATGTGTTCTGAACAAAATGTAAAAATGCACTGTGTCAGTTCAAGGACAGTATTGCTTCAGCTGAATAATGACTAATTAGCATTTAAGAAGAAACCATTTGCTTTTTAGATACAGATACTTATACAGTATTTTGGGTTAAGACAACATTGGTTTGACACCATAGGGACTTCCATACAAAACATTTTGTAACGCATTTCTCTTCTGTTATTCCCTTTCTTCTTCTTCTTCGTCGTTCCTCTGATGGACATCTATGGCTGCAGTCCGATATCTGCTATGAAGTCTGTGGTCCGCTTTAGGTCCTCAGCCTCGCCATAGAGCTTTGTGTTGAGTGTTGTAGGGGTGACCCAGTGGTTCGAACATTGCACGATGTATAATGGGCAATCCATAAGCACATGTAAAGTGGTTTCATGGTCGGTTCCACATGGGCAATAAGGGGTTGTTCCAATACCTAGCTTTGTAAACATATGTCCTCTTAGTCTATTGTGTCCTGTTCGGAGGCGGAATAGAGTGACTTGGCTACTTCGCTGAATGGCATGGATTGGATCCTGCTTGTTGTGTTCCAGGTGTGTGTCATTCCTTTCTTTGTCTATTTTTAGCTTTATTATTTTCTTTTGCTGATGGTAAGTGATTGACGACTTCGGTTGTTCCTTTTGGGCTCCTTCTTTGGCCAGTTGATCGGCAATTTCATTTCCATATATACCTACATGACTTGGAATCCACTGCAGCACAATTTTTCCTGTTTTATCAGATAAGCCCTCAAGGGCCTCCACAGTGTGTGCGGCTTCAGAGTCCTGGTAATTTTCAATAGACCGGAGAGCATCATCAGAGTCTGTCAAGTAAACCACATTTTTCCCGTATAGTCTGTGATCTCTGGATAGTTCTTTTGTTGCATTGAGGATGGCTTTTTCTTCAGATTTAGTACTTGTGCACATTGAACCCACTGATACAGATATTTTTGTTTCTGTTTTATCTGTCCAGTGTATGAGTGCACCAGCACCTCCATTCATGAGGGGGCCGGAAACTGAGCCATCTGTATAAACTCTTATCCAGTTGGTCATTGGGTATTTTTTATCGATCATCTTCAGGGTTTGAGCATTGTCATTATTGCTTCGAATGTTTTTCTTGTTGATGGTTATGGATTTTTGTTTCTTTTTCCACGGTGGTGGTTTGAGATTTGGGACATTGATTTGGGCAATATCTTCCTTTGGTGTCACTTTATATTTGCTCTCTAGTTTTTGTCCCAAGGCGATGAAGTTTTCCCTTTTGAGTCGATTCTCTTTCTTTTCCATAGTACTTGGATGCAGTGGTTGGGATTCCATGAATTTTATCTTTGAGAATTGTGTCATTATTTTTAAATTTCGTTGTTCTTTGAGAGGTTTTATTCCTGTGTGGGTTTCCATCTTGTGAATTGGTGTTGTTTTCATTGCTCCAGTGATCACGCGTAGGCATTGGTTTTGGACTTTTTCAACCTTTTGAAATTGAGCCTGTGAGCACGTTCCCCATGCCGATATGGCATAGTCTATTGCAGGTCTTACATATCCAAGATATGTCTTCTTCAGGACGTTTGAGTTTGCTCCCCATTGCGTTCCAGCAAGTTTTCGGAGAAGCTGCATTCTCTTGTACCCTTTCTGTTGACTTTCATCTATTTGATGTTTCCAAGTGAGTCGAGGGTCAAATTTCACTCCTAAATACTTAGGCATAAGGTCTTCTCTCAGAATCTTTCCATCCAAAGTTAATCGCATAGATTGCTTTTTGGTTGATAAGCTGAATGTTGTGTATGTGGTTTTATCAGCATTTACTCTCATACCCCAGTCTTTTGTCCATTTGCTCAAAGCATCAAGAGTCATCTGTATCCTGGCCTTTGCAGTACCAATATTTCTTTCAGTGCATATCAGTGCAAGGTCATCTGCATACATGGCTGCTTTTACTCCTCTGCATTTGGTTTCGCAGATGTCATTGATAAAAACGACAAAGAGGGTTGGTGAGAGAACCCCGCCTTGTGGTACTCCATTTGTCATGTTCGTTAGCTTGCTTTTAGAGTTTTGAGATTGGACTCTTGCTTTTCGATTTGTGAGGTAATCTTTAATCCATGCAAACATGTTGTGTGAAACGTTGGCTTTCTTAAGTTTGAGAAGTAGTCCTTTTGTCCAGACTTTGTCAAATGCCTTTTCCATATCCACCCAAACTGTGACTGTGTGTTTTTTTTCTTGGTAACCATTTTCGATCAGCTGCGAGATGTATGTTATCTGGTCCTCTGTGCAGCGAAATTGTCTGAAACCAGCCTGTTCATCTGATATCAACTTATTGTTTTCTAAATACCATTGGAGACGGCGGTTAACAATTCTCTCCATCAGTTTACCCAAGCAGCTTGTCAAACTTATTGGTCGGTAGCTTTCGGGTTTATTTTTTGGCTTGCCATCCTTCTTTATTGGTATCATGGTTGCTTGTTTCCATTTGAGCGGAAGTTTACCCTGTTTCCAACTTGCATTGAACAGTTGTTTCATTTTCCTCTTTGTGAGGGTTCCTAGGTGTTTCAACATGTCATTAGTAACATCATCTGGACCTGGTGATTTGTTCGTTTTTAGAGATTTCAAGGCAATTTCTACTTCTTCTTTTTTAATCGAACTGAACATGACATCATCTGTGGATTCTTTGGGTGTATCCTTGTGTTTTCTCAATTCTTTGTGGACTTCTCGTTTTCGTTCTTTTCTAATCTGTATACTCCCAACACTTGAGTACTGCTTCATAAAACAGTTTGCTGCTTGTTTTTTGTTGAGAATCCTCCCCTGATCATCTTCTACTGATGGTGCAGCATATCTGTTTTCTTGTCCACTTAGAGCTTTGGTTAGGTTCCATAACTTTCTTCCGTCTCTGTCGTAGTCAAGTTGTCTGGTTTTTTCATGCCATGCTTCCTGTTTTGCTTTTATTGTTTCTTTCCTGAGAGTTTTTTCAGCCTCTTTGTAAATTTCCATATTCTCATCATTTGGCTCTCTCTCTGCTTTTTTTCTGTGTTCAGTGACTTGGCTGTTGAGACTTCCTAATTTTTCAGTCCATCCTGGACAGTAGTCCTTTCTTGATCCTCTGGGGATTGATTCTTTTGCAGCTTCCATGATTGATTTTGTGAAAGCTTTGGCTGATTTTTCTACATTCCTTGTTTTACAGTTTATCTCTTTTGTATAACTATCAGTCAACTTTGAAAACAGAGTCCAGTCTGCTTTTTTATAATTCCATCTCGGAGGTGTGCCTTCTGTCTTGCATAGTCTTCAGTTATTTCACCGATGGACGATGATCATTTCCCTGCCAGCTGTTCTTATCTGTTTACGACTTTTCCGGTGAGATCTTCAGATATGAGAGTAAGGTCTGGAGTTGATGTTGTCTTCCATGCTCTTGAGAAGTATGTATCTGGGTCATCTTCATTTCTGACAATTTGAAGCTTACTGTCTGTAAGCCAATTTTCAAGGGTTTCACCTTTTCTGTCTAAGTCATTGTATCCCCAGCTTGGGGAGTGGCTATTGAAGTCTCCCACAACAATGAACTGTTCTTCTTCACTTCTTATGTTTTCAATTGGCAGATTCTCAGATGGTGGGCTGTAACAGTTATATATTGTGTATTGCAATTTGTTTTTGGTAATTTTTACAGCCAATATTTCAACAGATTCATCTGTCGTTATTTCATTTGTCGCTATGTCATTTCTGACGAAGATGATTACTCCACCTTTGTTCCGTTCTTTTCTGTCTTTCCTAAAATGTTGATATCCCCTTATTGAACACCTAATGTTTTCTGTGAGGTGTGTCTCCTGTATGCAGGCAATATCTATCTTCTCATCCTGAAGAAACTTGGAGAGGGCAGTCTTTTTATGTTGTATCCCTTCTGCATTCCATTGTAGCAATTTGATAGTTCCAGTAGTCCGTAACCTTGCATCTCCTACCCTGGTTCCACAGTAGGAGGGCAAGGTACCACCAGATCGCTTGGGTGAACCTTGTTTATCAGGGCTCGACGCTAGGTCCGTCCGGCGGGAATCCCCAGACTTCGCGCCATATCGTCCGGCAGTTTTGTTGTCCATCATTGTGAGGAGGATGCGTGTCACATTAATTTTTGGGTTGGTTTCCCTCTCCAGACTATTTGCGCCTTTCGGCTCTGCGACTCCGACTTAAGCGGTTCTTTATTCTCTGGATGTGATTCCATAGCCTTTCATCTTCCCAGATCCACAAGGCAGTGGTGGTTTGAAGTTGGAGTTTTCCTTCTCCTAGACAGACTGCTTTCCAAGGCTATGAGCTCTGTCCACCCATTAATGGTGTCTAGGCTGGGAGTCCAGGAGGGTATCTTTGTAGAGTGACAGTTTCCCTTCACCCCACCAGCGTCATGGGGCTAGCACAGCTTATTGCGTGAACTAGGGCAATCTGGCCACGGCGGTTGATTCCTCCCTTCATCCGTCACCTCAGACACATAGAAACTCGTGTCATCAGCCGGTTAGAAAGTTCCTTTCAGAATACTCCAACCGTTGCCCAGGAGGCGGGCGGGGAAGAATGCCCTTACGTGGACCCTGACACGAGCTGGAATGGGTTGCGGATCAGTACTGATCAAAATAATCCAATCCTGCCTCCCGTTATTCCCTTTAAATTATTATTTTTGATGTTGTTGTTATTCTTATTATTATCGTTTTATTATTATTTTTATTATTATTATTATTATTATTATTATTATTATTATTATTATTATTATTATTATTATTATTATTATTATTATTATTATATATTACTATTATTATTATTATTATTATTATTATTATTATTATTATTATTATTATTATTATTATTATTATTATTGTTATTATTATTATCATTATTATTATATTATTGTTATTATTATCATCATCATCATTATTATTATTATTATTATTATTATTATTATTATTATTATTATTATTATTATTATTATTATTATTATTATATCTAACCTGACAGGTTTTGTCGGATCACCACACATATTTGCTAGACTTTACAAATGAGCATCTTTTGGAGCAACTAGTAAATAATAAGAAACTGGTTAAGGATGCAACTGATTGCTTTTTTTTAATGAGTATTTTCACGTTGTTGAAATTGAATAATAACAAGAGATTAAGTGAGTAGGAACGTGCCAGAAGACAATAGAAAATAAAAATTTCGCAGCAGTGATGGTGGTTTGAACCCGCGACCTTACTGGTACGACAACTCCGTCTGGCCGGGGAGAGCATGACTCTACCATATGAGCTATCCACGATCCCAGTTGAAATTGAATAATGTGCTGTGCTGTCAACTATGGTGAAACAGGTTTTGTGTTCTGTTTATTAGAGGGGCATAAGTGTAATGACGTGTAAATGCATGATTATCAGCGATGATCACTCATTTTTATTCATTTACTGTAATGATGACAAGTTATTTTAAGGGGAATATTATGATAAACTTTAGGTAAAATGTTCGTCAACGAACTGAAAGGAACCCCTTTATCACTTTTGTAATAACTATCACAATAGACAATGTGTGATCTTGATAGGTTGTTCTAATTATGAATGCTATCCATGGAATCGGTTAATTTAAAAGATGCTGAATTAGAATGATTTCTGCATAAATGTCTTGTTCTAATTAAGTTTATTTGACTGTATTATTGTTGTTTTTATTGGCTGTTGTTGTTGTTGTTCATTGTTCTTTCAAACCTGACCATATCAAAAAATTGTGTTGAGTAAAACAAAAATAAATTAGAAACTCTTTTACCTTCTTATTTATCTATCTATTTATTTATTTATTTATTTATTTATTTATTTATTTATTTATTTATTTATTTATTTATTTATTTATTTATTTATTTATTTATAAATTTGTTCGTGACCTCCCACAGTGGGTAGGAAGGTCACTTGCTGTGTCTTCTTTACCCCTACATCTGTTTTCCAACTTGCATTTTGTCTTTGTCTTGAAATGAGATTATTTGGTTTTGTCCTTTCCCTTGTCAGAGTCCTTGGCTGGGAGGAAAACAGTCAAATGTAAAGTTAAAGTTAATTTTTTTCCCTTGTAATTGTAAATAATCTCTCGTGTGATGTATTGTTATATTTGTTTTTTTTTTTAAATATATAAAGTGTTCCTCTTAGTGGGATCCTGTACTTGTGTCTGGATGAGACTTTTAGGTGATCTCAAACTAAGTACATTGATGATGTGCTCTTGGAATCTATATCTATTCCTTATTAAATCATTCCCCTCTGCGGGTGGTTGGATGGGAGCATCACCCTTGAATCATATACCTATGATGTTCGCATGGGTGTACGATCCGATAGTGATGTCGTTTTTTCTTCTCTTTACTAGCCTATCCTGCTTCTTTGGTTTGTGATTGTATTTTTGACAGGGGATTTTTTTTTTTCTGTAAATCTTCTGCCTGTTTGTTCTTGGTTATTTATAATTTAGCTTATGATATCTTTAGGTTATGATTTTGATTTACATTTGCACTATTTTTGTTAGATTGCTTGTTTTTTTTGTTTCAGCGGTCTCTCATATAACCTCAATTGTGTTGGAAGAGACCTAAAGCAACAAACAAACAAACAAAATCATTCCCCTCTGTTTTACTTTTATGTGCTTTTATTTGTAAATCTAGAATTTTTTTACTTTCCCATTTTCGTCATTTTTACTGGTGCTGAAATGACTTGTGTCGCAAGTGCTGTTAAACCCTTAAAAACAAAAATAAAGAAAACATATTTATAAATTTCTTTCTTTCTTTCTTTACTTATTTATTTTACTTCAGTTTTTTTTTTTTTTTACAAAAATAACCAGATCCTTGAAGGAAGACGTTTTGTCCGAAATGATCCATATGTATGGCTCAGGATTGATCAGTGGTGGCTCTGTCAGTGTGGTAAGTCATGAAACAGTCAATAGACATACAAGTCCTTTTATATGTGGTGCCAGTTGCCCACTTTGAGAAAATTTAAATAATTTTATTGAGTATGTCAATGACAAGACGCTGTGTGACAATGACAGCAAAATGGAGAAAAAGATAAAGGGAGTAAGTGTGACTCATGTATAAGGGAACAACACAAAATAAACGACGTTTCAGCCTTTGGCCTTTATCAAGTAAACACAAAATATATAGGAAAAACTCTGTCCCTGGTGTTGTGTCTTTTGGTAAAGTTCTTTACTCATAACATAGGCTGTGACAGTGACCTGCAATGTAAGAAATGGAAATTTTGTTCCAAATGATCTGCTTAGGGAATAAATGAAGCACTTACTGAAATACAATGTCGTTGAGAGTTGCAAATTTTCAGATTCCGGGATTAACAGGAAAAAAGTTATTTTGAAGTGTTAGAAGCCTATCGTAGTTTGTATATTCAGTGTCTGGCCATTTTATAAGTTTATTATAAAGGCATTTGCCAACCTTACTTATACTTACATATTCTATTATTTAATAATTTATTTGAAAATACCCGGAAGTTCATATTAGGAGTTCAATATAATATTATCTGTCTGGGTCATTTCTGATTTAAATGTGGATTCTGGAAGTTGATACTATCTATAAAGAGTAAGTTTATTCATTAATTTAGATATCAGTTCTTATATTGCTAATATTGTCTAATTGCCCATCATCAGATTTAGCGCTAATTATCATTTTTGTAAGATTGTACAAATTTAAAAAGTCCAAATCCAACTCATTTTTGCATTGTACACACTGCACTGTATTTTGATATATTGCAATGATTTATAAACTTCTTTAGCTTGAAACTGGGATTTGTTTCAATTTTACTTAAAGACACTTCAAATATGTTCTTATAGTCCTACACCTTAACCAGATCAATAGAATATCTGTTTACAGTTAGTACCAGTACCAGGCGTTATGAAGGGAAGATTTATACATTAGAGGTTTGGCTCCATTTTTATTAAGAACTTAAAAATCAAAGAAAATGGGTGTACAGATGAAATTATAAATTTGTTGAATTTCTGGAAATTGCTGTATTAATTAAAAGCCTTTTTTTTTTCGCCTTCTTCTTTTATTGTTTGTATATTATTGTCTCCTAATGTTCCAAACGTTCATGCTTCTATGACTGTTTTATACAATTGGGAATCTATTAAGTTGAGTATATTGTTCATCATGATTGTCCAAGAAATCAAATACCTATTTGTATTTCTGCAAAAATGATCTGCAGAATGTAGATGATATTGCAACTTCAAATTATTCTCTTTCATTTTAGGCTAACTTTACTAAGAGTCTTTGACTATGTAGTCTGTCAGACTCATTAGACCCATGGACCTAAAGTTTATCCAGGTTTCTATTGTGTGAAACGGATAATAGCAATTGCTTGTCACCCTTTGGTCTATTACAAAATGCTTTCCACCAGATCTAACAGACTCAGCTGCCCAATCACTCCTGGGTGGATCAGTAAATAATTTTGACATTACCAGGGATCGATCTCAGTCCCTTAACTTGTGAAGTGAGTGCTCTATCAACTGAGCTATTGGGACCCCCTGTAGCAATGTGTCAGGGTTTAATTTTGTGAAGAGATAGAGAACTTGTTCATATAACCAATTTTTATCATTCAGCTACTGGAGGAGGTATCCAAGTTAGATGGTGTGGTAGATGTACGTGAAATTGCTGAGTCCAAGAGATTGATGGTAGTAGAAAAAGATTTTATCATGGCAACTGTGGAAGAGGTCATTGTAAAAAATCCAAAAACAGTAAGTTTCTTTTATTTTGTTTTCCTTTGTAGATGTATGATAAAAATGCATATATAAATTTTTTTCAAAGGATTTATCTTGCTGATTGTGTGCTCCTCCCCTCTCTCTACTCGCCTAGCCATATGGAATCAAATTTCCATTTTATACTGTACAAGTTTTTTATAAGACGTCTTTATCATCATCATCATTGGCGTCGTCAACAACAACCATATCAACAACAGTATTATCATCATCATCATCTTCATCAACAATATCATCATCATCTTCACTTTAATCCCAGTCTTGTCCAATAATTTTCCTGAATTTTTTGTGTGAAACCTTTGGTAAGTGATTAGCTCTCTTGCAATGTCTAACAATAGTATACCACTTAGAGGTATCAGGTTTGAGACATTTTGACAAGCAGAGGTTTATTCTAATCTATCAATATCTTAATTATAGTGCTCTGGTCAAATTGATTAGAGCTCCATTTGTCAGTTTACGGCAGACCATTGCAAGTGAATCATTAAATAAGAACTCATACACATTTGACTGAAAAGCAAAGGCTTTAGAGTCTCTTCATTTTCAATAGAAATATGTTTTGTGAGACATGAAATTGGCTCGGAATAGCTGATGAATTAAGTGAAAAATAACTGATCTACCGCTACCATAAATATACTCATTCCATTATCCTTAACAATCTATTTTACCATGGAAAAAATGCTTCTGTATTATTTAGTCATTTTATAATACAAATAAAAAATTTCCAACATGCATGTATCCAAAATTGCCCTAGACAGGTTTCATCTAATGTGTTGTTTTTGTCGTTTTACTTTCGTATATTAAAGGTTAAAGCTTACAGGAAAGGCAAAACGAACCAGTTAAAGATACTGTCTGGCAAAGTCTTGAAAAAGCTGGAGGGACGGGCAAGCCTAGAAACAGTAAATAACATGATATGTGAGAGGCTGAGGGACTGAACTGAGGGTTACCAAGGATTTTAATGTGTTACACTTCTCTTAATTATATTAGCAGTTTTAGGCTCTTGTCATCACCCTTAGAAAATTTTGTCTCATTTTATTACTGAATGCAGGCCATCTTAAATGCTTTGTTGTATGCTATAGTGCATTTTAGATTTTTTTTGGAATTAAAAAATCTACTTTTGTCTTGGATGGAATTAAAAAATCTACTTTTGTCTTGGATGGGTATGGCACTTCGAGAGAGATCATGAATTTCAGGCATCTCACTGGATTAATCTTCCCCACCCCATGGTAATGAGAACATGCCAAACGTTACTATTTTTTGCAGTCGCAGAGCATGGGACAGCTTTGGTAGTGTGTGAATTAGAATGCACATGTCAATCCCTGGTTTTGTGAGAATTAGATGTATCCATGGAGATAATGATTTTTTTTGATACTCCTGAATGTGTACTGACAGTTTATTTGAATTCCTAATTGATGCTGGGCGGTTAGCAAAACATTCACAACGTTTACCAGTCGGATATAACAGTACCAATACACAAAGCTGTGTATAACCTTGAACTTTTATAGTCAGATTGACAGAATTTATTGAGAACTGCTCATGAAAACGGCTGGCTAAAAATAATAACAAAGAGCCGAGTGATGTCAACTTCATTCCTTCTATAGACAGCCTACATTTGGGTGTCATTTTTTGACCTCTTACGGTGGGCAGGTGGTCACTTGCTGTGTCTTCTATCCCCTTAAGGCTGTTTTCTGAGTTGCTTTCTGTCTTTTACTTTGAATGAGATTACTTGGTTTTGTTCTTTCCGTGGTTGGAGTCCTTGACTGGGAGGGAAACAGTCAAATGTATACTTATAGATTCTGGGTGATAATATTTATTTCCTTGTAAATCATCTCTCTGTTTTGTACTTTTATATTCGTTGTTTTGAATATTATATATTATACATTTTTGTATAAGCATTTGAGTGCATTCCTCTTAATGGGATCCTGAGTTTGTGCCTTGATGAGACTTTTAGTTTGCCTCAAACTATTCACTTTGATGGTTTGCTCTTGGAATCTGCATCTGTTCCCTATTTGAACCATTTACCTGTCTTTTTTTTGTTTGCTTTAAATTGTAAATCTATATTTTTTTAACTATCCCATTTTGTTCTTTTCTACTAGCACTGAAATGACCGAAATGTGTTGCAAGCGCCATGAAACCCTGGAACTGGGTGGGGTCTTTTGACCTCCCTTGGTGGGCAGGTGGTCAATTTTTGTGTCTTCTCACCCTATATCCTTTATCCTATATCCGTTTTCTGATTGCTCTGTCTTTGTCTTTGAATGGAATTACATGATTTTGTCCTGGCTTTTGCTGGAGTCCTTGGCTGAAAGGGGAAAAGCCATGTTTTGTTTGATGATTTTTTTTTTTCTTGTAAAGTATTTCTTTGATATGTTATGATAATTATATTTATATTTTCAGTGAGATTGGAAGGAGGTCACTTGCTGTGCCCTCCATCCCCTTATATCTGTTTTTTTTCCGAGTAGCTTTCTGTCTTTGTCTTGGAATGATATTGCTTAGTTTTGTCCTGGCCCTTGCTGGAGTCCTTAGCTGAGAGGGAAATAGTCAAATGTTTAGTACTAGTTTTGGGAGATTATTTTCTCTCTGTGATGTATTGTTAGTTGTTTTCTGTTTTGGATATATTCTGTACGTGTAAGTATTTAAGTGTATTTCTCTCAATGGGGCCTTGTTCTAGTGTCTGGATGAGATTTTTAGGTGATCACAAAGTACAGTGCAGAGCAGATATATTGACAACTGTTATTGTTATATCGACATGACATCAAAGCCCCTTTTTTTTCGCTATAGTAAGGAAAGCATTCTCAATTACCAACAATAAAAAACATAATTTATACCATGAATTTAATCTTTTACCATCTGGAAGAAGATTTTGTCAGATTAAATGTAGAACAAACAAGTATAAATCAACGTTCGTTCCATCAGCAATAAAAATGTTTAATATTTCATATGGTACAGCAAAACCAAGGACTGATGTGTTGACTGATTGACTGATTAATTTATTTAATGTAAATCTAAATTAATTGACCAATTGATAATGATGATAATACTTGGTGTCGAATTGCCACAATTGTAACAAATTGAAAACGAAATGAATATGTTTATGTTGTGTATATCGCACGCGTGAAAGGAAGATAGAGAAGAAGAGAGTGTGTGTGTGTGTGTGTGTGTGTAAGAGAGAGAGAGAGAGAAAGAGAATAAAGTAGGAGTGAAATATCTGTTCAATGTTACAGTTATTCATAAAACGTTGAAACAAGTGTAACTAATTGACAAATTGCCATATCTATGGAAATAAAGATCTATTATTATTATTATTATTATTATTATTATTATTATTATTGTTATTATTATTATTAGTAGTAGTAGTAGTAGTAGTACTAGTAGTAGTAGTAGTAATAATAATTGATATTGATCTCTTATATTGACAACAATTTTACTATAAGACGCTTATATCGACATGCGAACCATTGATACCCGCAATAATTTGTCTAAAAATAAACAATTTGAAAAGGTCAAGATAACCTGTAGTGAAGTAAAACAACCGTCAATGGAAATGCAGAGAGATTCCGCTGTCAGGTAAAATAACAGTCAAAGAAAAACAAAGATGATTGTCCAATAACATTCTGTGAATCGTCAGTGATCAAAATCGTGATATCAAGCCTAGTCCCGGGCTATGCCATCATATCTCAGTACTGCTGCCAGAAATGGGAATTCCTGATATCAATATCAATATTTTTTGGCTTTCAACAAATAGGTTAACGAGAAATGCTCCCCACATCACCCACTACGTACGAGACTGTCCATCTTTCTTCGCAAGCTGCCTGGCCAATCCCGAGACTCAGTGTCGGTAAAAGAGACATACCTCTTCCCCCCTTCCCCCAAAAGGGTATTTTTTATTTTATTTTATGAAATATACTAAACTTCTATGCAGTCATGATGTATATATTTGGGAACGACGAGTGTACACATTTTTTTTTTCGATAAAAGCCCGTTGCCCTGGTAACGACGCCAAATTGGAAAATAAACAACAAACCTTTAAAAGCCTAAGGCTTTTATGTTTATCAACCTATTGCCATAATATTTTGGTCACATGTGGACAACAGGAAAACAAAGAGGCTCTAGAAGCCCACCTTTTTTTATTTTATTTAGAAACTTTAAAAATCAGGTGAAAAATATTGCTCGATTATTTCCCTTGAAAATAGTTACATCATCGCAAATTACTCATAATTTTTTTTTTTTTTTAAATTCGGCTTCTAGAGGACCTGCGTATTTGTATAACACTCATTTGTAGAAAGTTGGAAGAAGATTGATTGAAAATTGAGGGAGGAATTATTTAGGTTTTTAGTGACGAAACTTGTATTTTTGAGAAAAACGCATTTAAAAGTCAAAGTAAACTTTAGGGAAAAACTCTTCATGCTGACCTCTCTCTCTCTCTCTCTGATTGGATTGTGACCACGTGACATAATTAACAACAAAGTAGTTGTTGTTGAAGAGAGAGGATAGTTTTTACTTTTCATTGATATATTTTTGTCTTTACTTAGTTATAAAGACTATTTGATACTCTTTCACGAAATCAGCCATTCCTTTCCACTGAAAGTAAAAATGGACATGGGTTTAACCATACCATAGGTTACAAAATACGTCATTTTGAGTAGAAAAATCTGAAGTTCTCATGCTAATTTTTATGCAGACAAATGGTCACATGACAACATCCCACCGAACTCTAATTTGAGCGTACCGGGTCAATTTTCATCATTTTTAATGTCGCCCCCCCCCCCACCCACCCACACACACACACACACTCCACCCCTTAAGCAACCACAGTCAATCGTTTAGTCTAAGTGATTTTTTAAAAAAATCAAAGTGATTCGTTATGTGCAAGATGAGAACATTATTCTAAAAAATGAATATCAACGAAACAACTGTCACTTAACTAAATGAATCTATACTGTCCAAATCTCTGGAGGCAAAGTCACCCGATTTGACGGTACTCAGTCAGACACCCACCTCCTACTCGGACGAGTATGATTAGAGAACTCGCACCCCAGTTTCTACTCGACTTTTGATGAAGACATTTTGTACTAAACGTGAAACATTGTGCAATTTTTTTAACAAGAGAGGGAGTCTCAAAGCTGTGGACGAGTCAACCAAATATATTAAGACTAAAGATCCATGAGTCATCAACAATTTAATGCTGTAAAAAAGTTTGTTCTTGACAAGAACGTCGTTCTTTGCATTACACTAATCTAAACGTAAGAAACATCTAGATCATCAAAGCCTTGTGGTAGCTGCTGTTGACGGAATGGGAGATGTGCTAATCGTTCTTGAGACTGCTGCTCATTTTTCATTTCTGTCGTGGCACACTTCCGAGGAGCTGGCTCCGGTTTACGATGTTTTAGGAGAGAAACCCTCATGCGAGGTGTGGGCTTCACGAGAGAGGATTTGCGTCTGACAAGCCCTCTCCGTATATTGCTGTATTGTTCTTGTATGTTGTATATGAAAGAGTTTGGTTTATTTTTAGAATTTGGCTTATAAATATTTGAATAATGTCCGTATTCGTCAATATTGCTTTCATTAAACGTCGACTTTTCACAGTCTTCGTCCTCTGCTTCATCGTCATCTGATGACGTTTCTGAAGACGAACATGATGATCCAAAGAGAGAAGCAAAAAATGTCTGCCTTAAATTGCTAAAACTGTCATCGTGGACATTGTCTTTAATGCCTATGTCATCACCATCATCAGATGAACTTGAGCTGTCTCTGGTATCATCGGTGTTAAAGAAGACGTGTCGATCGTAATTACGTCCACTACGTGATAAGTTGCCCTCGTATCCCAGTTTGTAATCGTGAATGTCAACTTGAGATGTTTGAATTCGATACCTAGGCAATGCTTTCGGCTGGAGAATAACCTTGTTGTTTTCAAGCAAAACCTCTGGAGAGATTTTGGAACTTTTGTTGTTTTCAATATTAAAACTAGCTGCCCCGTGTAATCTGTTTTTAAGCGCAGATCGATGACTACGGTAAATAAATGAGGGAGGGACCTCCTTTGAGTACATCATATCGACTTCCTTGGAGTACATCATATCGGAAGGAGACGCAAGAGCCCCTGGTTCCGAGTTCTTTTTTGCAGCAGGGGTGGTGTTGAATCGGTTTTTAAGGATTGGAAGAGCTGTTGAGAAGGGATGACGCGTGACGTCAGCTTCGTTGAAAGAATAACTCTCTCGATTAACCCTCTCGTGTTCAGATTCTTTTTGGGGGAGTAGATAATGAGTTCCTTATATGGCCATGTCAATCATGTAGACATCCTTTGATGATATAAGCCTACTCTTTGATATCTGTAGTCGCCTTTTCGTTTTCTACGGTCACTCATGGCTAAACTCCGCCCAGAAACGATTTCATAGGTCCGTCCATCACCAAATTTCAAACTTTTGTTCTCGTGAGTTCATAAGTTTTTTGACCGAAGAACGATTGGCTACTGAGCATCTTGACCCTTCAACGATTGGTCGTTCTGGCAGCTCACGTGTCCACAGCCGTCAACAATGAATTGAATCATCGTCGATGCAGTGGAAGACTGCCATGGAACAGTTGCGTCACATCGCCACGTTGTTGAATAAATTATCCAGGCATGGTTGATAGGTAAAAAAGCCAAATTATGTTCTAGTTACATTTGAAACAAACAAAGTATATCACTGATCTAGTCTCTTTGAGATATAAAGAATGATATAAAAATCAAGAAAATCGGCCGATAAATAAAAAAGTTGCTAAAAAAAGCTAAAATAAACAAGAGCAAATTTTAAAATCAAATTTATTCGTAAAACAGTTGGTTTTCAACCGATTTTTATGAAACAAAGACCAATGTACTTCTTTTTTCAAGCTGATTTCAGCAATGTGACTTTCAAATTCCTCAGAATTATGTTTTTTACTTTTAGATTTTAGCTTTTAGGCCTACTCCATAAGGTGTTATATTCCTTGCATAACAATAGCGTAATACATCGACGGGGAGAAGCGTCTTTGCTTCGGCCAGCTGGATAGATAGCCTGTGATTGGTCGAAGACTTTGAGATGCTTGATTCACAATTCTACACAAACGGACCCCGGCGGTCTATCAAAGAGGTGTAACAAATTTATTTACCGACTATTTTTCTTGGTGCTAAAATTACAAAGTAATAATTTCGCGTCAGAAAAAATAACTCTGAAGTTCCTATCTCTTTATTACAATAAAATTGATATCTCGAATGACAAAATCGACCCACAAATAAGGGAGTTATAAATTATTCATAATATTTTTAAAAGTTTACAATAATTGTCTTCAAAGTCATTTTTCATCACCAAAGTCGTAATTTTTTACCGATTTTTACCAAACAAAGTGCAATGTCAATGATTTTCACCCGCAAATAAAATAGGATTTAAATCGCAATTTCTGAAACGTATTTTCTTTTCTGTCGGCAAATTTATAAAAATCAAAGCTGAAAACACCCTGCGGCAGTGACAGGGCCTGTCATTTCCTTCACAACGATTGGATTTTACTTACTGAGGCCAGTCTTGACTACCCCGCCCATGAATATTATGCCGTTGTCAGTTTTTGTCGGGTTGAATCTTAAAGAGTTAAGTCTCTTTTGCCTTGTCGATAGGTTTTGCTGTAATTAAAAGAAAAATAGAAATATAAACATTTCACGGATTCATCAAGCTCAATGCATTTTACAATGCTTCATTTATCAAATTCGCAAATTAAATTGACGCATATTTATTTCTAGTATATATATATACTAGAAATAAATCTGCGTCAATTTAATTTAATTTGCGGATTTAATAAATGAATATGGATACTGAAAATAATAATAAATGAAATACAAATATAATGTCTTAAATGTCCCGATATATACTGTGTTCCAAAAGTTCTGTCCAAAATTTGATGTGCTGTGTTTATTCAATAACGCATTTTTACACGTTTTCTACAATTAGTTCCTGTGCGTTTCTCACGCAATCATTTAACCACTTTGTTGTCTTGAAGAATGAAAACAACTCACCTAGTCGTGCCACGTGGTAAAGTCGATAAAATCCTATTTTGACTTCTAAACTCAAAACGTGCTCATCCAGTGTGTTCTTTTTAACACAAAACACATCACATTAATTAATGAGTACACGATCCAAATGCAATATTGCTTTGAAATGTTAACGAAAAATATTGGCTTCATTATTCATTATGGTAAAGTTAGATAATTCAGTACGAATTCTGGGATTAAAATTTATGTTGTTTCCAGGCATTTTGAGCGTTTAGCTCATCGGTTTAGTAAAAGACCGTCCCAGGAAGTGGCAGGCCAAGGGCGACAACTGAGAGAATGGACAAGTGGATTTTACACCAACATAGACAAACCCGTTCTTGACAAGTGCAGACACTGCTAGGAATGTCGGTATGTTTAAGAACATCGTTTTAAGACGTTTGAGAGCTCGATTTGTTTGCGCCTATGCCATTACTGCAACGTATTAACATCCTCAATGGCTCGTGAACATATTGGATGGACACAGTCACTGGAACAACATGCTCTTTACAGAGGAGTCACGGTATTTAATCAATTGCATTGACGGACGAGAGCGTGTCTTTTGCTGAGTAGTACATCCGGTCAGCTGATCATTTTGGCGGCGGCTTGGGGAGAAATTTCTGCTCACCATCGGCTAGACTTCCAATTCAAGGCAACCTGACTGTAAGGAGATATCGATATGAAATTTTTGTTTCCCGGGTTTTACCATACAATATTTCAGCATGACAATGCTAGGCCCCGCGGGGCGAGAATTTCACAAGAACTTCAAAATCACAATACTGGATAGAGAGATAAGGAAGAGGAGGCAACACCACAAAATCATTGTAGCATTGCAGGAGGAATGGTGTGGAACATCACAACGAGAAAGTTCATTGGGTCCACGAATCGTCCGTGCCGTGTTGAATTGGAATTGGAAGCTAGAGGACACACGAGGTACTAGACAAACTTGAACACTGAATTTTTCAAGTGACTATTAAAAGTTATCTCCTTTAAAAAGCTTTCATGTGTTTGCAAATTGATCTCGTCACGAAATGTTAAATACTAAGTGTGGAAAGTTTCAATAGATTAGATAACAGATGAAAAAAAGTTATGCAATATCTAAGTTGAAGTAGAGCAGAACTTTTTGGAACTCAGCATATTATTTGCAATGTTATGTATACGTAATATATTTTTTTAAGTCACAAGGGTCAAATTTTGTCCAAAATGATACGTTGAATTTTTATTGCCTGCCATCTGCATAAGTAATATATAATATTCAAACGTTTAACTTAACCCTGAAATCATTGAAGTCACAGCATTATGTACAATTATATAGGCTACCTTGTTTTTAATCATACCTTTTAACCTTATCAACCCAAGTTAACATTCTCGCATTTTATATTCCAGGTCTAGTTGGCTTTGGTTAATCTTGAATTCTTTGTCGTTAAACGGACAGTATCAGTTGCTTACTATGTTTTGGATAGGAGGTTAATTTGACATTATCTATCAAACCCAGCAACCAAAATGGAACTCTTGGACCTAATTGGTCTTGTTTTGAGTCCCTAATTGAATGACACTGTCCAAGCGCCCATGGTATACAGAGAAGTCATTTGATGTGTCTTGTATCCTCGTATCTGTTCATCCTTTCCATGCTGCTCTTTGTCTGTTCTGGATTGGGATTGGGAGGGACACTGCCAAATGTATTATACCATTTTGAGAGGTGACATTTCCCCCTTGTAAATAACCTCTCTGTTCCTGTTATGTACTATAATAATTACTATCAAGTTTTGAATATATTGTAGTTTGTAAACATGTGAGTGTATCCTTCATATTCGGGAATTTGCTTGAGGCTGGATGGAACTTAAAGGTAATATCATAATAGGCACATCGGTGATTTGCTCGTGGAATCCTCTGTTCTTATTTCAACCAATCCCATTGCCTTGCTTGTTTATGTGCTTTCTTATATCTACATTTTTTCTCCATCATCTTTCTTTTTACTGGTGCAGAAATTATCTAATAGTGTCGCGAGCGCCGTAAAACCCCAATCTATCTACAAACATAAAAAAAAACAAAAAAAAAAAAACAACAAAAAACCCCACAAAAAACAGACAAACAAACAAACAACACACACACACACACACACACACAAAAACACTATTCAAATTTTTATAGTTATTCATTCGATCATTTACCATCTGAAAAGCTTCAATGTTATTGTAAAGGAATAAAAGCTCACTTGCCATCTCATTATGGTTACTATGGCTTCCGTAGGAGTTTGAATTTAAAAGCTTCAAATCTGTTGCTCTCAATGAACTACCACGACGTCGGCGCAGGTTTTCAGCCTGTCCTTCATTCAACCCAATCACAGTTGTCCTGCTATCCCAGTGGATCGGATTTCTAGGATACCTTAGGCTGGCAAACTTGTTGACAATGATTGGGCGAGGTGCGTTGGTGTTGTCTGGATGTAGCAGAGTGTCCAAGGCCAAGTAACGACGTATCATAGATCGACGCTTCTCCCTACGCAGTTCCCTTATGGGTAAAAAGTATATTATGGTATAATGTGATAGTAATTTTTAAAAAATCATACTCGTATAATAATGAAGAATCAACCCAAACGTGTCAACATTAATAAAGGCAAATCCTAAAATCTTAAAATTCACTTTAAGATCTGGAGTGTGTGCATCATTTAAAAAGCAAATCAGACTGTTATATGGTCTAAGATTTCGTAAATGTGAAGAATAATTTTCATCGAACGAGGTTGTTGTGTTGAAACAACATTTTTAAAAATTAAAAAGTAATTATAATTCGTAACACCTCAAAAGTATAAGCAGCAATGTTCATTGACGTCACAATGCAATTCAATTGAGTGTGAAAATATCTATATACAATCACACACACGCACACAAATAATATTAATATACATAACTACCAACCTGAACAACGGCACATGCCAACCATTTTCAAAACCTAACAAAACCCCATTGTACGTCCATAGACTTAACAACCACCCACCATCTATAATAATAAAAAACATACCAGAGAGAAATAACAAACCACTATCTAACAACTTTACAAACAACCATGTATTTAACGCATCAAGCCCACCATACACAGATGCACTACAAAAATGTGGCTATGACTATCTATAAATTAAAATATGAAGATGACACCATAACCACCCCAACAAAAAATAAGAAGTCAAAGATAACGAAATATAACATGGTTCAGCCCACCTTACAGCAAGAACGTGACAACCTCTATTGGTATTAAAGTCTTCAATCTACTACCAAAATGCTTCCCACAAGGCCACGTCATTCATCCCATTATGAAAAAACTCCATCAAAATAGGATACGCCTGCATACCAAGCATACTAAACATTATTTCCTCCAACAATAAAAGAAAACTATAGAAAACTATCACAGCCAGAACTACCCAACAACAACCTAAAATAAGAATGCAACTGCAGGATCCAAGCAACATGCCCACTAAATGGTAATTGCACGACACAAAACTTTATTTTGTCAAGCCACGGTTACACATGCCCGGACACACCAAAACAAGAAATATACTTTGACCTCATTGAGTGTTCATTCAAAACCATATACAACATGCACAAATCTTCCTTCTTAAACATACACAACCGACATTCTACTACACTAAGCGAACACATTTGGAATCTCCAGAGCACAGACGTAAATTAATTTTAAAAATATGAGCCTTTAAAAAGCGCAATATCCACTAAACGTGCTCAACAGCAACATGTAACATATAGAACGAGACATGACGCCTGTTAGGCGATATTACAATTTTTACAGAGACAACGCTGCTAACGACCAGGTAGTCATTTGACACCTGAGTACGGTGAGAGAATGTGGGTAAGAGCTTTTTACAAGGACTCAACTATGAGCCAAACGAGGCTCGAACCCAGGACCTTCCAATCCGAAAGCGAGTGTCATTCCACTAGACCACATAGCTGTGTCCCCCCTCATCAAAATTTGCAACCTCTACTTGGAAAAATTCTACATCATCACAAAACCGAACACGGAAACACTCAACTAAAGAAACGAACTGACATTTTCATGCAGACGTAGAAACAATCACCTTTTATGCAATTATGAACTTCTATAACCTCGAAGCCGAAGACGTACGGTGACAACCGGAAATAAAAATTAATCACAATCTACTTTCACTTCCACTTCCCGAAAAGAGCGAATGCTTGAAACAATATTGTAGACGTTGAACAAAATTATACTTGAAATATTAGACACACACACACACACACACAGAGAGAGAGAGAGAGAGAGAGAGAGAGAGAGAGAGAGAGAGAGAGAGAGAGAGAGAGAGAGAGTTTCCGTTTGGATGCGGATAGATAGAAATGAATGGAAAATAAAAGATTAAATGAATGACAAAAAACAAAAATAGTTCGGGCCCGTAATCTTTCCTTTCTTCTTAATTGATATAAAGGGGTTAAATCAACGTGCTGTTTGCCTTCATTGAATGGTAAAGGGGAGGTTTCCTTATTTCACATTATAAAATCCAATCGTTTTTTCTTTCTTCTTATTTTAGCATTGAGTCATGGATCATACTGGAAAATTATATTGAATGGAATTCACAGAATTCGTTTGTAACTAATGGCGTTGGACCGATGGAGCTAAGAGGGGTGACGATGATAATGGTAATGATGACGACTATGACGATGAAGATCATGATGATGACATTATCACTCATCTGTTGTATATGAATTTACCTTTTCGGTGCAATTCTTAGTGACAACTGAAGCCAGATCACCAATGTGTCTGAAAGCAACAAACAAACATTTTTACATTTTTCATTTAAATTATCATAGGGAGTTATTTTTCCATTAGTATGCGCCGATATCAAAATAAAATCAAGGAGATGCGTGATCATAAAAAGAAAAAAGAAAAAAAACCATTTAAGTGTCGGACGTCATAATCAATAAATTGCATTGCAAGTGTCCCAATAATAAACCAGTTGACTTCGGATGGATACATCTCTGACCATTATTGAAAAACAATTCTGTTTGAAAGATTCGCTAGGTCCACAATCTTACTATTAGTGTGTCAGAATATAGCCCTCTACCTTGTAGTGTCTTTAGTTTCTGACGTTTTAAAAATTTGATAACTACCGTTCTCAGGAAAACTATGTATTTAAAAATTTGGCCACCCCCTCCCCCCCCCCCCCCCCCCCCCCCCCCCAAAAAAAAAAAAAAAAACTCGAAGAAAACCTCGCGAAGTCCCAGTTTTGAGAGTTTTTGCCAAGATAAGGTTAATTTAAATCGATCGATATTTGAAGAACGAGTTTTCTGGCCAAATTTTTAACTACACGGTTTTCCAGAGTAAGGCTATTAGCTGGTTAAAAGGGAAATCCGGAAAATAAAATAACATATCCCAGATTGTGACACAAACGTTTTTCAAAATGTGTTACTTCCTGCATGTTAGTGATAGGGAAAGACTGGCCACGCCCTTTTGATCCCATTTGTGACGCCTCAAATAGGTATTATGTGAGATGAACAAGATTTTGAAACCGTTATCTATGGTCACAAAGAATGAGACTTGAAGGGGTTTTTTTAACCTTAATTTGGACGAAGAAGATTATAGTTTCCCAAACCACAGACAACTACAATGTCCTTCTTTTACACATTTTAACTTATCACTCTTCAACCCCTTCAGTCTGAAATACTACTGGACTGATTCCGGCGGGTTCCATTTACCTGGGATGTGTAATATAGAGTTGGACTTCAGCCACTCCACAGGGTAATAGGTCACCAAGGACAAAAAGAATAGGATGACCACAGCGATGAATTCTGGGTCTGGTCGCTGTGTGAAGGGGATGAGAAGAAGGTATAGGGTCACCACTACAACAACCACAGGTATCCATAAGTCAACCTGGAGAATTCAAGGGGAGACACATTCTGTTATACACTGACAAGACATCTTTTTTTTCTATTTTAGCCACAACTATTTTCTTTCTTCTCTCCCGACGGATTATCACTCTCCCGACGGATTATCACCTTGTCGTGGTGGGAGGGCTTGCGTATCTCGAACCTCGGACCTCTAATAAGAGAAAAAAGGAGAGAGATCAGACGAAGAGTAATCCACCGGCCCTCCAGGAATGGGGGTTGAGCGTAGGGTTAACAACCCACCTCATAAAAAGCAAACTGTTACAGAAACAGAAACCAGACGTAAATCCACAACCGGCGGCAGCAGAGAAGCGGACCAGAATACTGGCTTCATGACGGTAGGAGGTCAAAGCCGAAAGGACGCCCCCGACCAGATTGCAGATCTGTTGTCACCAAAACGCAAGCTCAATGTCTCGTGCTGGAATGTTAGGACCCTATATCAAACAGGAAAACTGGCACAAGCCCAGCGCGAGATGTTGAACTACAAGATCGATTTGCTAGGCATATCAGAGGCAAGATGGACAGGAGCTGGGAAGCGCCAACTCTCAAATGGCGATCTGATCATTTGATCAGGACGAAAGGATGACCAACACAGAGAAGGTGTTGCCCTCTTGATAGCCAGGCAAAACAATAAGTCACTATTGGAATGGAAACCGATAAGTGAAAGAATTTTATACACAAGACACAACTCAAAATACACCAAGCTATCAATCCTCACATGTTACGCACCTACAGAGGATTCAGATGAAGAAAATAAAGAAGAATTTTACGACATTCTAAGAATGGCCGTTGAAAACATTCCAAGACATGATATGCTCATGATCATCGGAGACCATAATGCTAGAGTTGGCAATACACAAACAAATCAGTCCGTTGGAAAGGAAGGCATAGGGGTGATGAACAACAATGGAAGCAGACTGGCAGAATTTTGTGAAGAACACAACCTCATTATAGGTGGAACTTTCTTCCCACACAAAAACATACACAAATTGACATGGAAATCACCAGATGGGAAATCAGAAAGTCAGATAGGCCATATAATTATCAACAGAAAATGGAAGAGCAGTTTAAACGATGTCAGAGTCAGACGATTGGCAGACATTGGAAGTGACCACCAGCTTGTCACAGCCAAAATCTCTACTAAATTGATGAAAACAAAAATAGCAAAACAGAAGGACAAACGTTTCAAAACAGATAAATTGAAAATCCCAGATATCCAAAACAATTTCAATATCTCAGTAAGAAACGAATTCAGTGCAATACAAGATATTACAAACATGACAATCCAAGATTTCAACCACGTCATGCAGGAAAGTGCCACTGAACACTTAGGACACAATAAATCCAATACAGAGAATTGGATATCAGCAAGGTCATGGGAGCTCATTAACCAAAGAAAATCAATCAAACTAAATCTCCTGAACGCTAAATCCCCCGGACTGAAAGAAAGGCTATCCAGTGAATACTCATTGAAGGATAAAGAAGTGAAAAAATCCACAAGAAAAGACAAAAGAGATTTTGCAGAAAATTTAGCAACTGAAGCAGAAAATGCAGCTGTAAGACAAGACACACAAACGCTATACAAAATCACAAAAAAGCTCTCAGGAAACAGAAGTTATGGTCAAGAGAAACCATTAAAATCCCAAGATGGTAGTGTCATCACAGACGAAAAGGAGAAAATTGAAAGATGGAGAGAATATTTCGCAAAACTTCAGAACAGACCAGACCCATCTTCTTACACAGATATCCCAGAAGCAGAAATGGACGTAGAGGTTAATCTTGGTCCAATCACTGAGCATGAGGTGCACGAGGCAATACAACAACAAAAAAATGGCAAGGCCCCAGGTATTGACAAAATCAGTACGGAAATGCTTAAAGCGAACTCGCAAGAAATGTCCAAAATTCTCAGTAAATTGTTCACCAACATTTGGGAAAAAGGAGAAATACCAGAGGATTGGCAGAAAGGCATCATCCATAAAATAGCCAAGAAAGGAGACCTGGGAAATTGTGCTAACTGGCGTGGAATCACACTCCTGTCCGTAACGAGCAAAATTTTTAATAGAATCCTTCTGAAACGAATCTCACCTCACATTGAAAACATTCTTAGAAAAGAGCAGGCAGGGTTCAGAAAAGGGAAATCAAGTAGTGACCACATATTTACCCTGAGACAAATCCTGGAGCAAAGCATTGAATGGAACAGCCCCCTCTACACCATTTTTGTCGATTTTGAAAAAGCCTTTGACAGCTTACACAGAGAGTCCCTGTGGAAAATACTCCGCCATTATGGTATACCGATGAAGATAGTCAACTTAATCAAAGCAATGTACAGCAACTACCAATGCCAAGTGATCTGTGGTAACAATTTAACAGACAGCTTTAATGTAACAACTGGTGTAAAACAAGGCTGCATACTCTCCCCACTTCTGTTTATCCTGGCTCTAGACTGGCTCATGAAAAATACAACTGATGATAAGAAGAGAGGCATTCGCTGGACACTGACATCCTTTCTGGAAGATATAGACTACGCAGATGATATCACGTTAGTTTCCAATACACACAGAGACGCCTCAGAGAAACTAAACGTACTACACAAGAACGCCTCGAAAATTGGACTGAAAATAAATTTCGATAAGACTGTGTACATTAGGGTGAATCCAAAACATGACAGTGAAATTAGGATAGATGAACATATAATTGAAGAGGTAACCGAGTTCTCCTACCTCGGATCCAAAATAACAGACGACGGAAATGCAGAACACGATATCAAGCACAGAATTCAAAAAGCAAACCAGGCTTTCGGCATGCTGAAAAACTTTTGGAAATCAAAACAAATAGTGAGAAAGACAAAGCTGAAAATATACAAGAGCAATGTTTTAAGTGTACTGCTTTATGGAAGTGAAAGCTGGAAAATGACATCCTCCTTAATACAGAAACTAGAAGCCTTTCAGAACAAGTGTTTAAAAAGAATTTTAAATTTATTTTGGCCTACAAAAATAAGAACAGTGGATCTATTAAAGAAAGCTGACTGCACTAGCATTGATAGCCAAATAAAAAGAAGAAGATGGCGTTGGCTGGGTCATGTGGCCAGAATGGAAAAAGGGTCACTTCCCAAGACAGCCTTGTACTGGACAGCAGATGGGAAGAGAAAGCGGGGAAGACCCAAAGAAACCTGGCGAAGGACCATGGAGAAAGAATTAACGGAAGCAGGCCTGTCCTGGAATACAGCCACCGCAAAAGCAGCCGATCGCAAAAAATGGAGATGTCTGGTGGATGCCCTATGTGCCTCAAGGCCCGAAGAGGATTAAGTAAGTATTTTCTTTCATATATATATGACTTGGTCACTTTGTAGGTGCTGTCATGCTAAAGAAACATGAATACCAAATTTGGTAGGTGAAGGATCAAAATTGAGGTTTTTGTTACTGCTACAAGAATTAACAAAATCCACGATGGTCGTCTCAATATGCCCGCACAATATTTCAAATCCTGGTGGCCTGAAGAGGTGTATTTGAATACTTGTGAAAGCAAATTGTGGAAATAAAGTGCTCAAGATACAATTAAGCATTTCACTACTGTTCCTCATTAAGCAGAGCTTTTTTTACATGTAGCTTATGACAACTGTTGCCTTAAATGGGCTTGTTACAGGCATATAAAATTAAGTTGTTACATTATTAACATAGCTTGGTAAAAATGTTACCTTATATGGGCGTAGTTTATGTTTATTCTTGTATCTGAGGACCAACAATGCTAGCACGGACATGCCATGGAAGAGCCAGACACAAAAAATGTAGAACCTGAGACATTCCTGTATAGTGGCCATACACACAACTATCATGGCCACCACCGCCTACACAAAAAAATGTTAAAATGCATTAATTCAGGGGGGGGGGGGGTGTATGCAATGTAAATAAAAACGATTTTTTCAACATAGATATTGAAATATGCGTAGAATGAAGAATTTACTTGAATCGTTAAATTCACTGATCGTGAGTAGATACCGATTTTAATAGCGTTAAACAGACAATCTCAATCACTACCAGTAGGATTGGATCCTTGTTTATTGCAAAATACTGCCCTCCAGATCTACAAATCCAGCCACCCACTCATTGTTTGATGGACAAAAAATCTCGGCAAACTGGGGTCCTTTGCTCACGATGAGAAGACTCAAGCTCTGAGCTACTGGAACTATGAAATATGAACCTTTAGTTCAATGACTTGGTTTAAGAAATATTATAATCCTCACACAAACAAATGCATGCATACGTCGAAGAATAGTTCTTTTAAAAATGTAACGATATCAGTGTTATCTACCAATCAAGTTGATCTTAGTTATCAACAATGTCTATATTTAAAACTTGGTTATGATTTTTCAAAAACAATACATGATGAGCACATTGAGATTCGTCTTAAGCAATCCGCCTTCTCACCTAAGAAGCAAATTCCATTTTTTCTCTTAACCCCCTCCTTACCACCCATAGAAAAATCGTCACATTTGTTACAATGCAGCCAACATTTTTCTCATTCTAATTTCTTTTGTACATTATAATTTTGAACAAAATGTACGATATAGTTAAAGTATATTTAACACTGTGTTGAAGAGCTGGTTTAGCAGAAAAAAAATATGTATAGCAAGAACTAACAGATTGTGTGTTGGAGTGAAATAAATCTATTTTTGATTAGGCTGGATTTGATGTTTTGAGGAAAATTCGGAAAATGGCCGGTAAGGAGAGGGTTACGGTTTGAAATAGAATACGAATAACATATACGACCCGTATGACTGTCGTAAAACAATGACTAGCTATGCACGGAGCCACAAATAGAGTCACAATCTATTTCACTTCCAGCATTACCATCCCTGAAGGAATGGAAAAATAACAAGCAACAATAAGCATAATAACAAACAAAATTAATCACCACCACCATCATCACCACTACCACCAACACCACTACCAACACCACCACCACCAACAAAATCCAATAACAACAACAACTGCTCAACAACAACATTTATAACATTAACAAACAAAATTACAACAGCAACAATAAGGACAATAACAACAAAGCATACCCAAAAAATTAACATCGACGATGACGACGATGATGATTAAATAACAACAACAGCAATAACAGAAAGATTAGAAATCAAGGTTTATCCTATTTGACTGTCACTGAACATCAGACAAAACGCATTTGCTAAAAACGGAAACACCAATACAACTACCACCAACATAGCTCTCACCACCAATACACATACCACAGCAGCAACTTCATCGTCACTTGATGACAAAGTAAATACCTACTCAACATACCTTCAGACAGACAACCAGCAAAGGTGTCTTACTTCGGACATGGACCCATGAGGCTATATCTGGCATTTGTCCATTCTTGGCTGCCACTGCAGTCAGCCTAAATGTCAGAAGGATATCATAGCAGCAAGAAATGGAGTGAGAAGGAAAGTGCCAGAAGACAATAGCGGCGGCGATGGGTGCTCGAACCAGCGACCTTACTGGTACGATTGTCTGGCCGGGGAGATCGTGACTCTACCGTATGAGCTATCCACGACCCTAAAAAGGTCGCTTCTAACCCTAGTCCTATTAGAGCATTCTCTCCCCGACTTCTTGAGGTCACGGGTTCAACACACACAAACGCCGCGAAGTTAGTTGGCCAGCATTTAAGCTTAATAGCCAATATTCTCAACTATGGCTACTATATATTATTAAAGTTGTTAATTCTCGAAATTTTTATTCTCTATTGTCTTCTGACACTTTCCTACTCACTTCAGTTCTTGTTGTTATCCCACTCACTTTTCTGAAAGGATATCATAGCTAATTTATAGCTTTTATATTATTTAGATTTTCATTGAGGGACTCTTGCGAAAGAGAACAATTCTTGTTCTCTTTGCCATGATTAACAACTTTAATTATATATATCTAGTAGCCATACGAGTTAGTGTTTATTCAGCTTTCTTTATCACTGAACGGATATTAAAATTGCTTTAGACAGACGGTGGATTACCTCAAGATACTTTGCCCCTCCCCCCCCCCCACCCCTCTCTATCCTTCCACTTATCGATATACCCGATGATTGTTGAGTCATCTACCAAGGGAAAATCGAAGAAATAAAGGCCACAGTCATCTGAACGGGAAAATTAAAGAAAAAGTGCACAGTAATCTGCCAAGGGAAGAGTGAATAAAAAGGTCACAGTGATATGCCAAAGGAAGGACGAAGAACAAGGCCACAGTTATCTGCCAAAGGAAAAGTGAAAAAAAAGGCCACAGTCATCTTCAAAGGAAGAGTAAAGAAAAAGAAGGCCATAGTTATCTGATAAGGGAACAGTGAAGAAAAAAGGCCACAGTCACCAGTCAAGGGAAGAGTGAAGAAAAAAGGCCACAGTCACCAGCCAAGGGTAGAGTGAAGAAAAATGGCCAAAGTCATCTGCAAGGGCAGAGTGAAGAAAAAAGGCCGAACCCATTTGTGTGTCAATAAAATCTTCTATATTCTCGACACAGACCGAAATAGAAGCTTTAATACACAGAAAAAATCATGATAATTAAAGGGACTTTTCGTATGTACAACGAATAATGT
>NC_088366.1:40833245-40843245 GCF_034508935.2 Berghia stephanieae
TCGTGGTCTGCCAGTTCGATTTCGGTCCCTTACCGTTTGTATCATTTCAAATCGATCCACTAACGAATATATAGTTCTCCTTATGATATTAAACATTCTTGCAACATTGGTCACAGTGTGTCCAGCTTAAAGATGACCAATGGCATGTGCACGTTGTTCTAAACCAAGTCGTGGCATCGCGGAGATTAATGGATGGTATTTTGTATTGTGTTTTCCTGCCTTGAAAATAGTTCAAGAAGACACGGATGACAAAAAAAAAATCATCTACACACTTCCTGTCCACAGGAAGGGGCTAAAGGGTTATTTTAGCACGTGCGCGACGTGGTGAGCGAATTTCAGGTCAAAAACAAATGCATCGACTATCGATACACAAAAAGGCTAATGGTAAACAACTTAGTGGAAAATCATTAGCCTACGCCAACGGATAAAAAAGCACCGACGATTTTAAATGTGTATACTTTCTTTTGATCTCAAGTAATATACTAATTGATTGAAACTTTTAATATTCAGCGTTGAGACGTCAAAGAATGTTGAAAGGGAATATTGTATTGCTTTTCTTGATTATGATTCTATAATTAATGCAGTTTTATCTATTTAATATTTCGAAAGTGTATCAATGTAGCGAAAATTGTCGGTTATATATTTTAGAAAATGTTATCGATGTTTTAAAGTTGCAAAGAGCATTGCCATTTTTTAGCATATTGAAACTATACGATAATAATGATAATAATAATAATAATAATAATAATAATAATAATAATAATAATAATAATAATAATAATAATAATAATAATAATAATAATGATAATAATAATGATAATAATAATAATAATAATGATAATAATAATAATGATGATGATGATAATAATAAATAATAATAATAATAATAATAATAATAATAATAATAATAATAATAATAATAATAATAATAATAATAATGATGATGATAATAATAATAATAATAATGATAATAATAATAATAATAATAATAATAATAAAAATAATAATAATAATAATAATAATAATAATAATAATAATAATAACAATAATAATAATAATAATAATAATAATAATAATAATAAATAATAATATGATGATGATAATAATAATATAATAATAATAATAATAATAATAATAATAATATAATAATAATAATAATAATAATAATAATAATATAATAATAATAATAATACTGATAAACAACAAACAACAACTAACTACTATAATACTACTATACTACTACTACTACTACAACTAACTACTACTACTACTACTAATACTAATAATAATAATATATAATATAATAATAATATAATAATAATAATAATAATAATGAACAGGAATAACATAACAATCATAATAATAATAATAATAATAATAATATAATAATAATAATAATAATATGATAAAATAATAACAATAACAAAAATAATAATCATGGCGGTTCTAGCCTATTACAGTGGTGGCAAAGATGATCGGTCATAAATATATATAATATATAATAATATATATATAATATATATAAAATATATATATATATAATATATATATTTTTATTTATTTTATATATTTTTATTTATTTTTAATTTAATTTTTTTTTTTAATTTATTATTTTTTTTTCACCTTTTTAAAAAATAATATTTCAACCACAAATAATCACATTCACAATGAAATGACACTACAAGTAGATTTTAATTATTCCAAACGTAATCAAAACTGAATCACGAAAGAGAATACCACTAAAAAATAAAGCGACGAGACATAATGCGACAACACCTTGACAATACAAGTCCATTTCGTTCACTCGAAAAAATTAAAGATTTGCTTTAATCCCTCAACGGCGAGATTAATATTTCTGTTACATTATTGGTTTTCAGTAGTATGTAGTAACCTTAAAGTTTTAACCGAGAAGCAACAACAGCGATATGACTCGAGTTTCATTCAGAGCTCAAATTGCATTTCACTGCTGTCTTGATGATTAGAGTGATTGTGCCGGTGGTGGTAGTGGTTGGAATAGTGGTAGCGGTGGTGGTGGTGGTGGAGGAGGATGTAATTATGGTAGTGGTTTTGGTGGTGCTGTTGGTTAGAATGATAGTTGTGGAGACGATGACGGAAATGTTATGATGATGTTGATATTGTTTTTATTGCTATTGTAGTACTTGTTGTTAATATTGTTGTTGTTGTTAATGATGAAGATAATGATGATGATGATGATGATGATGATGATGATGATGATGATGATGATGATGATGATGATAATGATGATTATGATGACAACGACGATGTCGTCGACAATGATGGTTACCATACGATATTACAAAGTTTATTCAATCTTAGGCTTTCGACAATAAATCATACAATTTGATGACCACATGAAAGTGGGAAAAAAATGGTAAATGGAACCAAACAATAAACTGATACCATTAATAACCACACAAAAATACAACAATAGTAATACCACCAATACGTACAATAATAATAATAATAATAATAATAATAATAATAATAATAATAATAATAATAATAATAATAATAATAATAATAATAATAATAATAATAATAATAACAATAATAATAATGATGATGATGATAATAATAATAATAATAATAATAATAATAATAATAATAATAATAATAATAATAATAATAATAATAATAATAATAATAATAATAATAATAATAACAATAATAATATTACCATCATCATTACTACCACCACCATCATTACTACTACCACCACCGCTACCACTATCACTACCACCATCACCATCATTATTACGTTTCCAATCATTTTTTCTCGTTTAAAAAAAATTGATATCTATCAAAACAGTCGAAATTCCGGTCATTTTTTAAAAGGGTAGTTAAAATATCTACGATTTTATTAGCCCTGAAAACTACGATTTTTATTTTCCTATTTCAAGTAGGCAGCTCTGCTATGACAAGTACTCGTATCAGTATCAGTTCCATAGTCAAAATAAGACAAACAAAAACAACGTTTATTTAATCTTAGGCTTTCGCCAATACTTCATACAATACAATTAAGACAAAATAATGTTACGAATTTCTCCTCATGCATTCGTTAGACTATAACAATAACGACCGTGTTATCTTTACTCCTTACCCAACCAACCCCGAGCTTCCCGCCTCTTCATCGCGAACTATCTTATGTATGTATTAGCTTCAGGACGGGCAAGTACGGAATCTGCCCACCCTTCCGTATTTCCTCTATAAGTCAGTTAGAATTCAACTCTCTCCTTTTCTCAGAAGAGTATTTCTCGTATACTAATTCAAATGTTGAGCAAACCAAAATGGTGGTTGTATTTTATATATTTATTTAGTCGTGACTTTTGAATAAAAGTGTTTTGTTTTATTATACGGAATACAATAGAAAATTACATTGTTTTGCAAAATTATTTTGTCTGGCAATAAAAATACAGGGGTAATTACTTTAAGAATTAAAAAAAAAAGAACTAACAAATTAATTTGTTAAAAAACAAAACAAAAAAAACAAAACAACAACAACAACAACAAAAAACAAATAAGAAAACAATTTAAATAAATGAGTTTTGAGAAGCACTAAAGAAAACGAGAAAAAAAAAGAAAAGTTTAAATGGATAAACAAATATATAAAAACAACACAAATCAATACTAAATTGATGTAAAATTAGTAAATTAATAAATTTAATTCAATACTGGAACATTCCCAAAGTCATTACATCAATGGTACCAGCACAAGTAAGGCAATAAATAAGAAAAAGTTCGTTTGCCAAAATCTCTATTTAGTTTTCACTGGTTAATAAGGTGGGCTCATTTGAATTAGCCCGACCTAGTACTAGAGAGGCCAGACAGCAAAAATCGGAGTTAGTTCACCGTCAGGCGACGAGACGATGAGATGACGATGTGGGCGGAGTGGAGTGGTTGGGGGGGGGGGGTGATAAAAAAAAGAACAGGAGCGTATCCTGGTTTATGCATTAAGGGATGCATGGTGATTCGCAATCTATCAAAAATACACACAAATTGATTTCAGTACGAAGTATAAAGTTTAAGTAGTAACTTTTGAAATTATCTAATTTAAATTTGATTATTTCAGACCTGGTAATACAGCATATAACTTGAAAAAACAGGCTGGTATTTGCCCACCCTGCCCATTATTACCAGCCGTCCCTGATAATAATAATGAATAATAATAATAATAATAATAATAATAATAATAATAATAATAATAATAATAATAATAATAATAATAATATCAACAATAATGATGATAATGATGATGATGATGATGATGATGATGATGATGATGGTGATGATGATGATGATGATGATGATGATGATGATGATGATGATGATGATGATGATGATGATAATGATGATAACAATGAATATTTAATATGAACTTATCCACAGATTCTGTGATAGAGATTAATCGTGGTCACTGTGCTTCATAAATCTTCATTGGATATTCAAGCTGATAATATGGAATCCGCATTCCATTTCATACAGTACATGTCTCCTATTAGGCGTCCTTTTTATATTAGCACTAATGCATTGTCTGCCAAAGTCTATAGCCTGGTAGGCTACTTTAAAAAAAGTAGAGTAATGCATATAAAGTGGACGGTGTCAAAGTTTTAATTTAGCCGATTGAACCACATTCGTGATCTAGATCAGAGCCAAGTTGAATATTAATATAAAGGGTTTAAAAGGATGAGAAATTGTAGTATATGAAAATACTGCACAGTGAAGGGGGCCGACTTTCCTCCGTTCCAAAAGGAATTCTGTTCGCCGAAGTTGAAGAAGGCCTTGACGCTGAATACTGCTGTACTCTAAAAACACATTTATACAATTTTTTTTACTGAATATTCATTCTTCAAATATCGATCGATTAAAGTGACTCACTCTCATCTTGACAAACACTCTCAAACCTGGGACTTAGCAATATAAGACCTACAAGTGTCGAATTCATTTGTGTTAAACGACAAACCAACCAGAATTAATGATCTCAGAAACTCACCAGCCTCCATACGCCCAAAGTC
This sequence comes from Berghia stephanieae, assembly GCF_034508935.2. Taxonomy (NCBI): domain Eukaryota; kingdom Metazoa; phylum Mollusca; class Gastropoda; order Nudibranchia; family Aeolidiidae; genus Berghia; species Berghia stephanieae. Next base: position 40,838,279 of record NC_088366.1, read on the forward strand.
CATTGTAGCAGGCAAAAACCAGATTGTTCTGAGAAAGTTCCGTACCTTTCATGCCTTGGTGAATTATCTCAAGCTTTCCTTGAAAAAAAATAACACACTTTAGAAGCAGATTCATAAAGCGTATTTTACATCAATGTACAATTTGCAATGCTCATCACAATGTCTCTTGTTCTTTAAGTAAATCAGCTGACTCAGACTGTATTACTGTCGATGCGGTGATTGTCCAATTTAGTCGAAGTAACATTAAAAATCTAATATTCCGAAGTAAGTATGAGAAGTAGCAGAAGAAAACAGAAGAAAAAAAAACCCGTGTTTGGAAATAAATCTGAAATCGAACTGTATCGGCATCCACCGCCTCGGTGGATGTGTGTGTGTGTGTGTGTGTGTGTGTGTGCCTGTGTGCGTGTGTGTTTATGTGTGCGCGTGTCTGTGTGTGTGTTTTGAGTCTAAACATATTTACTTGATCTCATATGGTATATGGTATTGATGTACTATTATCTCTAAAGGGCCATTTTGCCCTTTGTATGTACGCTATGGTGGGGTTACCATCCAAATTGTCTCACATTACGTGAATCTGTTATATCTCTCAAGAACGGTTAGGCATTAGTGACGTACCGTATTAAAAAAAACCCCAAAAACTTGAGCTTTTATATAGAGCAAAATCCACTAAACGTGCTCAAAGCGCTTTTGGTCTCCCTGACCAACAGCAACAGGTAAAATGTAGAACGAGACATAAACCTGTTAGGGCGATATTACAATTTTTTTCTGACAGATTCAACGCTGTTAACGGTCAGGTACTCATTTTTTACCTGCGTATGTGAGAGAATGTGAGTAAAGAGCCTTTTTAAGGACTCAACTATGCGCCAAGCGAGGCTCTAACCGAGGATTTTCCGTTCCGAAAGCTAGTGTCATACCACAAGTCCACATAATAGCTGCACTTATAGCATTCCTCAGTCCTTTTATCGATTTTTGCGATTTAGATTTTGTGGTGTGGACTGAATGCTCGTTCACAGTGGGATTCTTTCGCCACCCCTCTCTCTCTCCCTCTCTCTCTCTCTCTCTCTCTCTCTCTCTCTCTCTCTCTCTCTCTCCCTCTCTTCTTCTTCTTCTTCTTCTTCTTCTTCTTCTTCTTCTTCTCCCCCCCCCCCTCTCTCCTCTCTTCTCTCTCTCTCTCTTCTCTCTCTCTCTCTCTCTCTCTTCTGTCTCTCTGTCTGTCTATCTGTCTTCTCTCGTCATCTCCCCCCTCTCTCTCTCTCTCTCTCTCTCTCTCTCTCTCTCTTATATATATATATATATATATATATATATATATATATATATATATATATATATGCGGCTATGTGGTCTTGTCGTATGACACTCGCTTTCGAATCGGAAGGTCCTGGGTTCGAGCCTCGCTCTCCGCATAGGTGAGTCCTTGGAAAAGACTCTTTACTCACATTCTCTCAACGAACTCACGTGTAAAATGAGTGTAAAATGGCCGTCAACAGTTTTGTCTCTGTCAGAAAAATTGTAATATTGTCTAACAGGCGTCATGTCTCGTTCTACATGCTATGCGTAGCTGTTGTTCAGGGACCCTTTGTCAAGCGCTTTGAGCACATTTAGCACATTTTTTACGCTACATAAAAGCTCAAGTTTATACATACATAGACACACACACACACACACACACAGAGGTGATGGGTGACGTTAGAATTCGATCTCAGGTTTGATCCCAAACACCGTGAATTTCATAACTCTATCTTATCTTCTATTTTACCTATTCTGATTCTTTCATTTCTCATCATCACAAAATTTAATTTATGAAATGGCGTGGTACAGTGAGATCAGATAACTGCTTATGAAATACGAGTAGAATCTCACCATTTCCTAATCTCTGTATTCCCATGATAATGATGGTGACCAAAGCACATGCCTTTCCCACAGTGGCCAGATTCTGTAGTCGCTCTGATAGTTTTGTAGACATCACGTTCACAAGGCACATTGATACTGAAGTGGAGAAATATTTACTCATGCATGACCCATCGTCTCAAAATTGTTAGCATAATGTGGTGAGCTATATTGATACTTGATTTGAATTAATCAATAAAATAATATTATATCGTGTTTAGCTGTACAAGGAGACTGAAATGCAAAAGTGGGACGATATATATATATATATATATATATATATATATATATATATATATATATATATATATATATATATATATAAACTGGCCGGCACAGTAGAGCGCTATGGAATAGGAGCAAATAATGATAAGGACTTAAGATTATCTTGAATTTGCTCAAACCCACAAACTGACACTTGCAAAACACATCACATCCACACAAAGCAAAGAGAACAACAACATGGCATTCTCGTGATGGAGATTCGCACAATCAAATTAATTTTATAATGACTCCACAACGCTTTAGGTTGAGTATTAACAAGGCTAAAACAAAAATTTACCCCGGGGGATGGTGTTGGAAGTTACCATCTTGTGTTGTGCCCACTCAAATTAAGACTTCAATCAAAACGTGTTGACAGAAAACAAGATTCAAATTCGACTTGAGAAACTGAAGGATCCAATTATTGCAGAAATTTTTTGGGCTGAAATTGGTGGATAGTTTACAGCAACAAACATAAACATAAACAAGAAATGAAGTGAGTAGGAAAGTGCCAGAAGACGATAGAGAATAAAAATTTCGCGGCGGGGATAGGGGCTCGAACCCGCGACCTTAATGGCACGACAACTCCACCTGGTCGGGGATAGCAGATGGACAGAGTATTGCAACGGCTTGTATAATGTGAAGATTAATCCGGACAACACAACACTTGATACAAACCTCGAAGATATAGAAATAGACAATACCCCAACAATATTAAGAGAGGAAGTGGAGAGTGCAATAACGAGTCTAAACAATAATAAAGCACCTGGAATAGACAATATACCATCAGAACTTATAAAAAAAAAAGCGGCGAGGAACAAAGACTATCAGCACTTACAATGCTCTGTCAGAGAATATTGAACAAAAAACATGGCCTAAAACGTGGACAATCACCAGGGATACCTTTACCAAGTAGACTACTCTCAAGAAACGTAGCAATTACCGGACAATCAGCCTCATCATCCCAGCCAGATAATGTTACACATTATCCTAAATAGGCTGAACAAATAGGTCAGAAGAAAAACTTGCAGAAGAACAAGCGGGGTTCAGAGCAGGGAGAGGCACAGTCCAGCAGGTGTTCAATTCTCGAATTCTTACAGAGAAATGTCTCCAGCACCAAAAATAGTTAATCCACAACTTTATAGACTTCAAGTAAACATTTCGCATTCAGCTCTCTGGGAAAAAAACAAAGAAACTATGGCTTTGACGAAGGAATCATCCAAACAATAGAAGCATTATCTAAGAATACCACTAGTGCTGTCCTATATGCCAACCGACAAGGATTATTTTTCAAAACCGGTTGGAGTTAGACTGGGATGCATACTCTCCCCAACCTCGAAAGACTTCTGCAAGAAATCCTCCAGAACCGCCAGTCTTCTACCACAGGGTGGCAGCGAAATGTGTGTATCTCTCTCTCTCTCTCTCTCTCTCTCTCTCTCTCTCTCTCTCTCTCTCTCTCTCTCTCTCTCTCTCTCTCTCTGTGTGTGTGTGTGTGTGTATGTTATTAGATGTAGTGATGCACATGAGGTGAAAAATGAATTTTTAATTTACAATATAGTTCAATGCTGTATAATTATTCATAATGCGCTAATCTCATAACATACGATTGCTCTCATATTACAATTGAAAAAAGTGACACATTATTCTCATTATGGAGTTGAGATAATTGAAAAGGGTGTAGGAAGGTGGTGGTGGTGAATGGGGAGGAGGGGGGGGGGGGGGCGTCGGATAGAAGAGATAAGTATAGGTCAACCCTCTTTACCCCACCCCCATTTCCCTATATTAGACTTATCATATCTCAGACTCGACATAATCCGACCGGATAATAATGTGCACTTGAAAGTCGACTCAAAGCCGATGCAAGTACTAAGTACTTCCCTTAAAGACTCTTGACTCTTGTTTTGTATTTTACTGTCGTCTCTGCGAAACGCTTTTTTTCATTTCAGTCAGCACAGACTTTTTACTTCAAATATAGACAAATGAAGATTGTCCTTCAAAATCTTAAATTCACTGCTCCAAAGAATCTAAAATATCATTTCTAGAAAGATTAAAATTTGTGTTTTTCTTCTTCTTCTTCTTCTTCTTCTTCTTCTTCTTCTTCTTCTTCTTCTTCTTCTTCTTCTTCTTCTTCTTCTTCTTCTTCTTATTATTATTATTATTATTATTATTATTATTATTATTATTATTATTATATTATTATTATTATTTATCATCATCATCATCATCATCATCATCATCTTCATCATCCTCATCATCATCATCATCATCATCATCATCATCATCATCATCATTATTATTATTATTATTACTATTATTATTATTATTATTATTATTATTATTATTATTATTAGTAGTAGTAGTAGTAGTAGTAGTAGTAGTAGTAGTAGTAGTAGTATTACTATTATCAGTATTATAATAATAATTATTATTAATGTTATTGATATTATTCCGATATTGACATAGTATTGTGGTACCTGGGGCCTCACGAAAATGAACTACCGCGAGGACGAGAGACGCATGCGCACAACCAACATGACGTTCTCTCTCTAATAACTTTTCCGCCGGTGACGTCACAGACTATGGGTGACGTCCAATCAAGGGACGCTACTCTTCCGCTAATCTCATTCCCTATTACGTCGAGTAATCCTAATCTATTGGCCAGAGACAATTACAAATATTGGTCTCTATGAAAGAGCCAGGGTCCAACGCCTGAGTACAATAATAATAAAAGAACAGTGATAGAGGTTATTTGATCACATCTTATGTTACGGAAGATAACATCCCAGCCCAAACTTACAGATGGCAAAGATCGATAA
>NC_088366.1:40848245-40874078 GCF_034508935.2 Berghia stephanieae
TGAATGTCCAGATGAGAAGTGTCATACCCACGGAACCAACCTCCAACAAGACACCCTTCGGTGTGCCAAATATTCCAAGGCCTGGGGAATAGAGTAGACAGCCATATCATCATCATCATCATCATCATCATCATCATCATCATCATCATCATCATCATCATCATCATCGTAATAATGATAATAAAAAAATATATAATAATAATAATAATAATAATAATAATAATAATAATAATATATAATAATAATAATATAATAAAAATATAATATATAATAATAATAATATATAATAATAATAATAATAATTAAATAATAATAATATAATAATAATATAAAATAATAATAATAATAATAATAATAATATATAATAATAATAATAATATAATAATAATAATAATATATAATAATAATAAATAATAATAATAATAATAATATAAATAATAATATAATAATAATAATAATAATAATAATAATATATATATAATAATAATAATAATAATATAATAATTAATAATAATAATAATAATAATAATAATAATAAATAATAATATAATTAATAAATAATAATAATAATAATAATAATAATAATAATAATAATAATAATAATAATAATAATAATAAATAATAATAATAATAATAATATATAATAATAATAATAATAATAAATAATAATAATAATAATATAATAATAATAATAATAATTAATAATAATAATAATAATATAATAATAATATAATAATAATAATAATCTATATAATAATAATAATAATAAATAAATAATAATAATAAATAATAATAATAATAAATAATAATAATAGTGACATAAAATACATATAATGATATCATAATATATGACAAATTTAAATAATAGCATTCATGAACTCGGATGCTTTAATATCAAAACATTGTTAAAAGGATACAATAAACTCGATAACAATATCAAAACTATAAGAGCATAAAGGCCAAAAAAAAATGCATAGTATAATATAGTTACTTTAGAATCAATCATACGTTAATGAAAAGAGATGTTTAATTTTTAGGCGTTTAAAAAGATATCCATAGAGTTCGGAAAAACTTGGACGACTGGAGGAGATCCTTCCATAACGTTGGTCCGAATTTCATAAGAGACCTATTGCCACAGTATTTAAGTTTTGTTTTAGGAGATCATCATCATCTTCATCATCATCATCATCATCATCATCATCATCATCATCATCATCATCATCATCTAAATTTTGTTTGCTAGCAATTTACTGAGTATTCTATCATGACTTCATCCAAATTTGTTCCTTTCGTTATATACGAGTAGTGACATCGATCATCCATTTTAAAATGTCTTGTCAAAAGAGTAACAGTCGACTTGTACTCATTTGATAACCCTAATTGTTGTTATGGAAATGGTCTTAAACCAAAGAAAAAAAATTGTCAGAGTGTTTTAAGCCCATAATTGAGTTCAGTTATCAGACCTGTAAATGTGTACACGTAGGTTATGGCGTTTCACCAAAAGGCATTATAATTATGTTATTTCAAATCATAACATTTATTAAAAAGACTGAATCTTGTAATAAATTGGTACAAGTACCCCATCATTCAAAACTAAGCTTTATCCACGTGCTTTCAAAACTTTATTAATTTAGATACCTTTAAAAGGATACGCAAATAAAAATAATTTAGAGGTGAAACTTTTGTGCGTTTGATAATTTTTTTGCATAATATCTCCATGATCGCATACAACAATCATTGGTCACTTGATCTAGACAAAGTAATCAGGGAAAAGCCCAAGTTGGAACTTTCAAATGAAACCAATCGATTTCATAAGATTCGTGTTTTTAAAAATGAAATAAATTGCTGTAATTCATCCCAAAGGGGAGATTTGCCTTTAGGGTATATTCCAAGGGAAGACTGGAATAACCCAGACATCGCAAACCAAGATAGGGCGAGGTGACTTGCTGAAGACCACACAGTGCAGCAGATGATCGAACTCGGTAACTTTCGGCTACGAAGCAAAAGAGCGACGTAGGGGTGGGAAGAGGGGGGGGGGGGGTGGTCGTCAAAGAAAGAGAAGGGGTGGGGTTATAGAAACTCTTGAATAGGGATAATAGGCTATTGACGACTTGACCTTGGAGTCAAATGCAGGTATGTGTTGTTTGACCACTGGCCTCCTGCAAAATTGTTAAGGAGTCTTACTAGCCATGTTACTGATAATTTATCTGGACATTTGAGGACATAGCAGGGTATTTGAGGACAATGGCTATTGCATCAACAGTTTACATAGACGAATTTCGAAAGACACTGTTTCAACAAAGATAAGAGCATAGGCTAACCGTTTATAGGAACATCGTTTGATGGATACATCCGCCTACTTTGAATGAAAATGCAGGAGAGCAACACAATATTATTCTTTCTCTCGTTTAAGTATCCGAAAAAGGTGGAATAGTGATCACAGTGACCATAAAATAATGACGCTTACTCCAGTTTCCTTGCCTGGTAGTTTTATAAGATCCATTATTTTTTTTCATTTTTAGAATTCAATTAACCTTAGAAATCGAGTTAAGGATTGGTTGTTCTCGTCGTAATACTATCCAAGTATACAAAAACTAAACAAATCACCCAGTGCCAAATGTTGCAATTCAAAAGAATAAGTAATTAAAACTTCATCAAAATGGAATCATGACTGTCGATGGCTCCAACTTAAATAAAATACATACTAATATTTAATGACAGGCCACCTCCTTTAATGATGTTGGACATTGATTCAATTATGACTTATATCCATATAATCACTTGCTTACTGGAATATTGCTCAAACGGGCGTCCGCATATTTGGGACAGGATATGTTAATTGACCAGTTTAGACAATGATAAGGCATGACATTTATTATTAATACACATACTGATATGATAAAATAGATCCGTCACTGTTTGTTTAGCATCTCTGAATCTTTCCGTCAATAACCGGACCTTACATACATTGCTAACACTTATGCTTTTTATTTTGGCCAGGAAACTTTTACATTAGATTAAAATGACAATAACCTCAAGAAGATGTTTAAACCTGACTTGGGTTTGTTTCGATTGTTTTTTCAAGTTGCCGGTCGATCGATATTTGAAGTAAACTTTTCCGGCCAAAAATTTAAATAATGTGTTGTTTTTTTTTCAGTGAAGGTTAGAAATGCCATTAGCACTCACCTACGATCGCATTCATAACAAGAGATCCACCGTACCAGAGACCGATCTCTTTCAGGTCATTTATTTTAGTTGCGGCCTTGGTTTGACTTCTGTTGGTGTTGAAACACTTTCTCTTTGTAGATCGATCCCCCTCATCTAGAGAATGGAAGGTGGGGATAATGATGGGGTGGCTGAAAATGGTATATAATATATATATATATATATATTATATATATATATATATATATATATATTATATGTATGTGTGTGTGTGTGTGTGTGTGAATGTGTATGAGTGAGTTGGTGTTTATTCGTGTGTGTTTGTGTATGTGCGAGAAAGTTAGAAATTCGGTTTGTAATTACATTAAAGTAACTGCTGCAAATGTAAAAAAACAACAAATTTTTGATCACAAAATTCTAACATTATCAATAAATTTAGATGATCTAATGCTTGTCCAAAAGTCTCAAATCTTCTTATTCCTCAAAACTTTTTGAGACGTCAGACATTAGACCTTTTGACAAGTGATGGGCTTCTTAATTCATTGATACACAAGTCAATGTTTTGTGGCCAGTAGATGGAAAAATGCGTTTTTTTCTGTATATCGCAAAATATTTGTGCTTTTTTACTTATTTACTCCAAGTAACGGCCGAATTTAACTGCTAGAACACTGGATGAATACAAGAAGTTGCAAACTAATAGTATAACATATATAATTTGTATTTGAAAACATCATAAATATCTATATTGACTGTTATGACGTATGTTTTCAAGTGCTAAAGATTTTATTTTCTGGAAAGCAGGCTGTGATGAACAGTATATGTGTAGGTAGATTTTTAATGTCAATTTTAATATTCAAGTTCAAATAATACATTTCAATGTTCACAATGAGCCACTTGTTCTCCCAACAAGGCACATGGAACCAAATTTTCATTTGACATAGTACAATAGGCGATCTGTTCGTGGCGGTTTCTCTTCCAATATGGCCCATTGTTATAATCTGATATCCATTCACATCACAGTCGAGCTGGGTAAGTTGTGTAAAATACCCCATTCAAAGACAAAAAGATAGGGGGAGAACTTTATTACCATTGTAATCAAATTGGTCACTGGCTACTTTCAATATTTCAAGCATTTGATAAAAGACGCGAGACACCATATTAAGTCACCCTTAATCTTGCAAAGAAATAACGTAGTCCTTCAGAGACATTAGGCATATGGAGCCGGAGTTCATCCCGGTATCTATAATGTGAAACAGACAATAGGAGTTGCTTGCTACCCTTTGGCAGACGCTAGCATATCGCGAATTATTTTCCGCCAGATCTTAAAGACCCAACTACCCAATCACTGCTGGATAGACAGGAGGATCAAATCTCGCCTACCTGGGATCAATCTCGGTCACTTTGCTTGTGAAGCGAGTGTTCTACCAACTGAGCTACTAGGATTCTTCTTGGAAACGCCTACAGTTTCATGATGAAAATTATTATCTTTGAATAATGTTTTAAACCTTTTGAATAACAAAATATTCAGCACTTGCATAGTATGATAATTTCGCTAGTTTCATTCGATTAAATGGATGTGAATAAACTGCTGATTGGTCATCTAAAATAATCATTTGGTGCGAATTATAATAATCCAACGTTATTTTCTTTTTTTTTTTTTTTTTTTGGGGGGGGGGGGGGGGGGGGTTCCAAGTGGGCGGGGCTTTCTGGTATGTTTTGATGGTAAAAAATCAACCATTCTCTACTCTAAAGTGATCACAAAAGATAGCTTGAATTCAACGCTAAATAAATTATTTTACGACGTATCTATGAATCGTGATTTGAGAGGTAAAATAAAGGTACCCATTCTTTTATCTTTATAGATTAATTAAATTCATTATTTTTTACTGCGCATCAATACTCATTCGCAAGCTCGTCGTGTTAAGGGGTGAACTAGAACAATAAATTATTTAATAAATCCAAAACCTGTTGTATTACTCGGGCACCGGTTTACCACGCAAGAATGTCTCTCCCAAAAAAGACTCTAGAGTTAAATTGGCGTACGCGAGGCACATTCTAGAGTTATCCCCGCGGCAGGTAGACTGATTCATGGTTGTCAGAATTCAATAAAGCATTTCAGTCTGAACATTTTTAATGGAATGTTTTAACTAAAAGGTATGAAAACATTGAAGCCCTACCTGTTCTATTACTTTGAATTTTAATTGATAAAAGCAGACTTAACCCCTTACGATCTATTTTTTCAACTTTTGATAAATACAAACAAAGCATCATTTTATATTTTTTCAACTATTGATAAATGAAAACAGACGTAAAACCCTTACGATCTTTTGTTTCTTGTTCCGACATTTTGGTAGGACGTCACAAATTCAAAATTATCCTTTGATCAAAGAAAAAGCAAAAAAATAAATAAATAAAAACCAAAAAAAAAAAAAAACAAACCCAAAAAACAAAACTAAACCAAACATGATTCGAGCTCATCGCTCGTAAACTTTCTCTTGACCACCTGGAATAAATAATATACTGTCACGCACGTATTATTTAAAACATAATTAACATCTACTTTAGCACCACACCAAAATCCACAGATGCATAAGTGAGTGTCAAACTTGTGATACAACTACAAAATCTTAAATGACCTATTCCATCTTATATTTTTTTTCAGAGTTTACTTTTTTAAAAGTGAAATTGTGATAAAATCTATTTTCTTGACCAGTCAGTTTAGTATAATATTATTTTAGGGTCAAATAAAAAATTCCAAACGATAATCTCCAACTACTCCAATCTTATGCGAAAAATAGAGAATAAAAGTTCTCAGTTCACGTCACATCAGATTGTAAACGTTTGAAGTAGGCCGTCTTTTTCCAAGAACAAAATCATTCAGAATTGGAGAGAAGTCTTGTGATTTTAAAAAAAAATATATGTGGTAGAATTTCTTTCTCGCCTTTTGATGAAGGACAAATTTTAAAACAAAGGAACAAATCAAACACTCAAATCACAATGTCTCAGAATCAAAGGACAATCATTCAATGTCCTGGCACTTTGACAAAAATCCGAAATACAGGTACAATGTAGATGGTCTGTGATGGACATCAAGTTTTATCATTGTTTATAAACGATTATGGTTTCTATGATAATATTATAACAATACGGGTGTGGGGATGGCATGGAGACTAGCGGATGTGGGGTTAAGTGTTTAAGTCGGGGCGGGGAAAGGGGGGGGGGGGGGGGGTTGAAGGATTCTTATGATACTTTCATTCATAAGGAGAATATGCTCGAGGGCGGGTAGTTTGATGTGTGTAATTTTAACCCTTCGTAGGCTAAATGTTTTATGTAACTCGTGCACAATGACAGACTTTTTGCATTTTCGCAAGAAACCATTTATATGATATATCGATTGATTTAATTACATCCAAAACTTGTCAAAAAGTCCCAAACCTGAGACAAACACAGTTTTGACTAAATAGAGAATTTTCGAAGTTATGGATATCATCAACATATTCTGATTAAACGATCTGCCCAATCCATTCATTCTTTTCTTCACTCATAAACTATTCCGAACCCCTGCCAGCCGTGCGCTATGAAATATTCAACTAGGCGTCCCTGACTTCCAGAAGTTCCCACAATAACAACATTTCACTGATGTAGAATAGGCGTCTCTAGACAGATCTTGGACTGCAATTGTTCAAAGTCACCGGATGCCTCCTGTTATACAGTACAATAATTGACGTCCCCGCCCGAAGGAAATTTCGTCGTCCTCTATCTTGTAGTTACGTCCCTGCCTTGTCGTAGTTAGGGCCAAACCGGGATCCCAGTTGATGCGACACCCTTGATGAGAGAGAGAGAGAGAGAGAGAGAGAGAGAGAGAGAGAGAGAGGGTCATCGAAAGAACACCCTATCACTGAGCCACTGATAATATATAATGCATATATGTCTTTTTCACACTTTCTAACACCTCGCGGTGGACAGCTTAGCGCGATCGCTGATAGAATCTAATCTTGTTTTCGCCTTCAAAGACAAAATTCACAATTTAGCGAATTATCAGAATGAGGAAATATTATTTTACCAAGCTAAAATTCCTAATAAATATATAATCTAATTTGATTTGCTGACACTTGTGAATTACATCAGATTAAATCAAACCTATCTTCTTTATTCATAATTAATTCACACTGATTTGATGTGGTCACTTTTGGCGGATGCAAATTAAACTCGATATCGATAATTTTGATTGCATAATTAAAAGTGTTTAGAAAAGGGTGAAGAACGATATTGACATGGATCTAAAACGTGAAATTTCTATCCTGTCAGAAGATAACCCTGGCCTGAATGGGTTAAGTGGGAATTAAGAATGGGGAGGAGATTGACGGCCATTCCGTTATCTGTAACAAGAAAAGTGCTTGATAATGATTAATGTTGAATGAATTGCTTGCAATACAAACTTTGTCACCATTGATAACATTTTGATATAACATCTGTTAAAACAACTATTATGAAATCAGCAGAGGACAGTATATCTCGCACACTGACAAAACCCAAATTAACAATTTCGATAGAACAATTGAAAACATATTATAACCAAAGATTAAAATGTCAAAAATTATTAAACCTGAGACGTCATTTATAACTCGGCTTTAGGAATCTTTGACATTTCTGAGTCGTTTCATACGAGTATGAAAAAATGTTTTTGGCCAAAATCGGAAAAAAGTATTTTTGTCCGTGTAAGATTATTCTATATTTAAGTCTCGAAAAGGCAAGACTGATTATATAATATTCCTCCATCTCATTCTGACCATCATCTTATTTCTTGGTGTTGCTTTCTCCCGTTAATGCCTTCGCCATTGTCTATTAGTGACCCTAATATTCTGTAAGTTTTCCAGTGATTGGTATATTATGGATAGTTATAATTCGATTTTATTAACATTTAAAGGTAGACTATGTTATTGCAAAATGTCTAGCATCTATATTTATTTAGCTTATTGCTATGAAGTCTACATTGTCTGCATAAGCATATCATTTCTCTCGGGATTTGATCTTCAAACTCCGAGTATGGCCTTGTAATGTTTGAATTTCTATTAAAGCACATTGCTTGTAAAATATGAATAATACTGGGCGGTACTGAAAGTGTTCTCTTCCACAGTAGTCAAAATGTATTACTGAGCAGGAAAGAAGATATTCTTAGTTTGTCTCCATTTACTTTAAATTTGAAAACATTGATATGTCAATTTTTTTCTTTTGAGTATAGAGAGACCTATGGTCCTATAAGAGAAACAATTCTTCTGTGAACTTCTTCATTAGACGTATGGTCTGCCCAGATGATGCCTAAAATGAGCCTATGTCATTTGTTTTCGAATGATTATATACTTTCCAGGATTAATGCGGTTAATGGCTAGCATTCATAATCAATTAGTAAGAAGGTTGGTGTAACAAGTGCCTTATAGTTTAAGTTTGAAACGGGGTGACATTCCTTGCTTTTCCATACCTTATTTTGTCTTGCCGTTGCATTCGTTGCCATGGCTATCCTGTTTTTTGATTTTAATTGTTGAGTAGCCATCTTAGGTAATTGTAGCCCAAAGGTATTTAAAGGAAGCCACCTCTTCCAACTGTTGACCTTCGACTACAATTTTGACTTTGATGCTGTCTTTGCTATTCACCATCAGATTACATTTATCTTTATATAACTCCATTCCAAATGTAGTAGCTTTGATGACCTGTAAGTTAGATACGTTGTGTAATTCGTGATTGCTTCCTGCAATAATGTCAATGCCTCAGTAAATCAGAGTTTATTGATAGTTCTTCCACTCATTGACATGAATGAAGGTAAATGGTGTAGGGTTTCAATCAGAATATTCCGGATTGAAAGTAAAGGAGAAAGAAAACAGTCTTGGCGCACTCAAATTGATGTTTTGAAGAACTAACCATTGATAATAATAATAATAATAATAATAATAATAATAATAATAATAATAATAATAATAATAATTAATAATATATGATATAATAATAATAATATAATAAATAATAATAATAATAATAATAATAATATAATAATAATAATAATAATAATAATAATAATTAATAATAATAATAATAATAATAATAATAATGATAATAATAATAATAATAATAATAATAATAATAATAATAATAATAATAATAACAGACTAGAGCCCACGGTATTCTCAACGATGAGGCTCTTGGCGCTTTAAATTACATCAATACAAAACAATATAGAAAGAACATGACATCAAAAAAGAAATGTTTTCTAGGATATCTTGAAAACAGACAATTCTATGATGCTCTGTGGAATGGTGTTCTATGCAGACGGACCAAAATGAGGAAAGGACCTTGTTCCCGCCTTTGTACGAATGCGTGGGATAGCCAAACGGGTGGTGTCATTGGAGGAACGCAAAGGTCAGATTGTCGAATATTTCTTTAGGAGTTCTGTGATGCAGGGAGGGGCAGTGTTTTCCAGGCAACGACAAACTTGCTATGAATTTAACCATTTTCTCAACAGGTAGCTAGTGTAATCTTCGAAGGAGAGGTGTGGCAGAGTCAAACCTCGCCTTCGACAGACAATCTGGCAGCATTATTTTGGACCGTCTGCAGCCGCCTGAGCTTATTTTCCGAGACACCAAACAACAGAGGATTGCAGTAATCCAGCTTTGAAAATAAAAGAGAAATGAAAATTTTCTTGGTAACATCCTCAGAAAGGAACTGTCGAATAGATCCATTTTTTTTTCAAATGACACATCAATGATTGAATCATTGTCTTAATTTGATGGTCCATCGACAGTTCCGAATCAAAGAATAACCCATGATTGTTGACCTTGTCAACAATATCTATTTACACCTCTCCCACTTTTAATTTTTTATCGTTCGAAAATTTTCTGTTCCCTACATACATCACATCCGTTTTGTCGTCATTCAACCTTAACCTGTTCTTACCCATCCAATCTCTTACACCCAGTACTCATTTTTCATATGTAGTAATGACATTCTGTAAGATTTTAATACATTCATATCCAAACAACTGGGTGTCATCAGCATATTGGTGGTAGGACAGGCCAAAGCCCCCCCCCCCCCCCCCATAAACTTTGAAAGTGGATGTATATAGAGAACAAAAAGCACGGGCCCAAGAACTGAACCCTGTTGGACACCACATTCTAAAGGAATTTGATCGGACTACAAACTATTTACAATTACAATTTGTCGTCTATCTTATATATAATATACCAACTGAGTGCGTATCAGAAATGCCGGAAGTTATTTCTACACGCGTTTACAGTAGGTCGTGATCGATAGTGTCAAAAGCTGATGATAAACCCGTATCGATGATTTGAAGAAGATCATTTACAAAACCCGGACAAGAGCTGTTTCGGTCGAGTGTTTTTGTCTGTAGGCAGACTGAAAGCTTTCTTCCATGGAATTTATTTTAAGGTACGCTAGAAGTTGTTTTAACACTAGCTTTTCAAGAAATTCTGATAGACAAGGAAGGTTGAGAGACAGGACGATAGAGTAATCGTACAAAGTTCGCACAGCTGATCGTGATTTTCTATTCGCACACTTTTGATGATCTAAATTTTCGGACATTTTTTTCAATGCGTGAAATACGTGAATTACGCAATTACAGTTTTTAATTGCCTCAACCGATGTTCCTTCTTGCTTCCTGAGACAGTAAAACAAAGTGGCAGTTTATATTTTGCTCCATTAACTCCAAAGTTACTTTCCTGAAATCACGAGATCGGTGAGTATCAACTTTCCTTCATCTCTAGGATGATGCATGCAGGTACACGGACGAAGGGTTTTTTAACTTCCTCCATGCCATCTGCTTAATAATTAGTAATTAAATATCTTATTTATAAAGTACACAATGTGGTAGAAAGGCGCCATTGGCCTAGTTATTGTGGTTTCGACTGAAAGCAGGTGTGCGGAACGATGAACACGATCGTTCGTGATGCACATCGAACCTCACACCTTTGACGAGATGAATTATGTGTCTTGTAATTCTTCCTTATCATTAATTCACACATTTGTCAGCACGTTAAGTGGATATTGCGCTATATAACAGCTCAATTTATATAAAATATTCTTATAATATATATATATATCCATAGATCTAGATAGTGTTGACAAATGTGTGAATTAATGATAAGGAAGAATTTCAAGACGCATAATTCATCTCGTCAAAGGGTAAAGCGCTTTACAAGGGGTCCCAGTCCAACAGCAACATTAAACATTTGGGACAAGACATGACGCATGCGATATCATAATTTTGTCGGACAGAGACAATGCTGTTAACGGCCAGGTACTCATTATACACCTGAGTACGGAGGTGATCTCATTGAAGGAGGACAAGAAGCAAAAAGATGAGAGAGAGAAGGTGGTGAAGAAAACGACAAGAGCAGAAAAATCAAGGCAGATGAAAGAAAGGAAAGATCAGATGCGACTGCAACGACAGAAGGCTAAAGAAGAAAGCGACAGAGCTACAGCGCAAGCGCCAAGAAAAAAAGAATCGGGCGTTGTTGCAGAAGTGGGAAAGGCAGAAAGGCACGAAGAGAAAGCATAATGAGAGTGAAGATGACCAAAATCCACGAATGGAAAAAGAAATGGAACGGTGATGAGAGAGGCTCATGAGGATGACGTTGAGATGGCGGAGGAGGTCCGTGAAGATGAATGCAAAATATGTCGGGAAAAAGGAGGAGTGGACTGTAGGCTAGGTGGTTTGTGAAATGTGTGATTCGTGGTGGCACACACGCTGCACCAAGTCAGTATCTGGACTGAGTGCAGATCATTTGGAACATTTCTTTGTGTGTGATGAGTGCAGCCCGAATCAATTATTTCAGGGAGACTTACAGAAAGTGAATGTGTATGAATCTGAGTATGCAGTATGTGTGTGTGTGTGTGTGTGTGGAGAGAGAGAGAGAGATAGATAGATAGATAGATAGAGAGAGAGAGAGAGAGAGAGAGAGAGAGAGAGAGAGAGAGAGATATGGCTTTAAAATCGTTTAAGACATTTTTCATTGCAAATGTCTGGCGTGTCTGTGTGTGTATGTGTGTGTGTGTATGTGTGTGTGTACGTGTGTCTGTGTGTGGTGAATTTGCAATACGTCCTATAATAAAATGGCTCTCTAATCACAGACACTATTTTTCTTGCAAATTTCTGGTATGTATGTGCATGTGTGTGTGTGTGTGTGTGTATGTGTGTGTGTGTGTTTGTGTGTGTGTGCATTTTTAAAATACTTCCTTTGATAAAATAGCTAACTAAGCGTCATTCAAATGGATCTAGATAAAATATATCAAACAAGGAATGTGTGAATAATTGGTGTGCGAACCGATGAAAACGTGTGCGAAGCAATGAACACATAAGAAAAAGTGTGGGAAGCGATAAACACAAGGGTAATTTGGGGGGGGGGGAGAGAAAAAACTGTGATATGACTAGATATGAATAACGCAAGTAGAAAGTAATCGCATTCAGAATAAAGACTAATAAATGAGCTTTAAAACAGTATGTGCAGATATATCCCTTCCCTATGGAACTCCCGCCTTCTGTCATTCTAATTCAGTCTTGTCTGCAGATCGGGATTTGGCCCAATATGTCGCGAGTTGTGCGAAGATTGTGCAATTACTATAGTTTTATTTTAGGTTTTCTTTGTAAAGATAAGCGGGTTTTTTTCAATAAGGGTTTAACGTACGCAATTTTGTAGAAATCAGACACGACACCTGTCATGATATGATGTGTAGTAAATATTACGAGTACTGGTATCGACTAACGCCCAGACCTTAGTATGTGAATCGCCCAACTTCTTTGTTTTAGTTGTAGACATGGTCAAATAAATAAATCTCAATTAACTGAAATCAAGTGTGTTATCGTTAATCATCTAAGTCAGGTTAAATTCAATAAGGATCACGAGAAAGAATTGCATGGTGTCAGAAGTAAAAAGCAATCCAGATAAGTATTTATAGAATATTTGCCGTTTATTCGTCTAAATTATTGCCAAAACAATAGATGCCCACAGACCTCCATGTATGGATTTCGAAAACGGCAGCATCGCCGAAAACTGGAAAAGGTGGTCTCAGCATATGAAGCTACTTTTATCTGGTCCTCTAGCTGAAAAGAAAGAGGAGCAGCAATGCAGTTATTTTCTGCTATACGTGGGTCAAGCAGGTAGAGATATCTACAACACTTGGTGTGAGGGGGAAGACAGTATCGCTTCACTTTTCTCTCGTTTTATTGAATACTGCCAACCAAAGAGAAATATAACAATGGCACGATACAAGTTCAACAGTAGGACACAAAGAGAAACCGAATCAATTGATCAATTCGTAACGGAATTGCGGCTTCTAGCTGGAGACTGTGAATACAGTGACTTAAATGACTCCTTGATAAGGGACAGAATCAGATGTGGCACGTTGGACGAGAAGGTGAGAGAAAGACTGTTGCAAGAAGACAACATACCTACGGACAAAGCACTGGATATAGCTCGTTCTATTGAAGCTTCCAGGACACAACTGTCAAACCTTGCAGCAAACCAGGCCGTCGCTATCAAGGAAGTGAGAAAACTGCCTCACAAACAGAACTTGAAACCCATCTTAAGCAGAACCAATCAAACCCGGCGCCACACCACTCACTAACCATCAAATCAGTGCCAAAACTGTGGATCATCACCGCACCCATTTTCAAAGTGCCCAGCTTGAGACAAAATTTGCAACTATTGCAAAAAATCAAGTCACTACAGCAAATGTGCCGCAAACTACATTACAACAAATCCAAGCAGTCAAGAGCCATCCACGAACTCAATGATGACTTAGATAACATGACTTTCGAATCATTACACATCGATTCAATCAGTAAGACAGGCAGAGATGAAGTTTTCGTAACACTGCAAATTGCACAATCCAAACTCAAGACACAGAAGACAACCCTGAAAGTCAAAGTGGACACTGGAGCTCAAGGAAACGTTTATCAGAAAATGTTCCCAGATAAATTAAACAGTGATGGAACTCCAATGACGTTGATGCCTTCAAGCAGAACTTTGACAGTATATGGAGGACATAAAATAAGACAATTTGGAACATGCTTAATCCCATGTTATCACAACAATATGCAGCATAACGCACAATTTTATGTAACAGAGGATGCAGGTGCAGCCATCATGGGACTCCCTTCATCTGAGGACTCAAGTTGGTGACACTTAATTGCCAAATTAAAGAAAGCCCCAATATTAAGAACAAAATCTAACTTATTGAGACATATCCAGATGTCTTCAATGGAATTGGGAAATTTGAAGGAAAATATCATATCCACATAAATACAGATGTCCCTCCAGTAATTCATGCACCTCGGAAAATTCCAGTAAGTCTAAAAGACAAGATCAAGAATGAATTGGATGAAATGGTAAACCTAAACATCATCACTAAAATTAAGGAAGGGGAACCAACAGCTTGGGTTAACAGCTTGGTCTACAGAGAGAAACCAAAATGGAAGACTGAGGCTCTGTTTAGACCCCAAAGACCTCAACAAAGCAATAAAAAGAGAGCACCATGTCACTCCGACCCTAGAAGAAATTCTACCTAAATTAAGTGGAGCTAAATTTTTCTCCATTGTAGATGCCAAATGTGGATACTGGAATGTGGAACTTGATGAAGAATCCAGTTATCTGACGACATTCAACTCTCCTTTAAGCCGATACAGATTCACAAGAATGCCCTTTGGACTTAGCATGAGCCAAGACATATTCCAAGCAAAGATCGACCAAACATTTGAAGGATGCCCTGGAACAATAGGCATAGCCGATGACATTGTAATATTCGGAAAGGATGAGGTTGAACATGACAACAATCTCAAGATGATGATAGATAGATGCGACCAGAAAGGTCTCAAACTGAACCCAGACAAATGTAAAATAAAAGAGAAAGAAATAAAATTTTACGGAATCATTTGCTCTGAAAATGGAGTCAAACCTGATCCTGCCAAAGTGTCCGTCCTTCAAAACACGAAACCCCCACAGAACATTCAAGAACTGCAATTATTTTTGGGCCTCACAACATATATGGGTAACTTCATCCAGAATGCCAGTTCGCTCACTTCCCCACTAAGGCAACTATTAAAGAAAGAAAATGCGTTCGAATGGACTGCTAGTCACACTGCTGCTTTTGAAGCCATAAAATCTTCTATCTCAGAGCATGTAACATTGGCATACTTTGACAGCAAAAAACCCATCGTTCTTCAAGTAGATGCACCAACGAAGGGATTGGGCGCAACAATACTCCAAAACGGACAGCCCGTGGCATTTGCCAGTAAAGCACGAACGGACCAAGAAACAAGATACGCTAACAAAGAAAGGGAGTTACTAGCAGTGGTCTACGGGTGCGAACGATTCAACACATATTTGTATGGACAAGTGTTCACCGTGGAAAGTGACCATAAACCCCTCGAATCAATCCATATCAAACACTTAAAAGCTGCACCACCAAGACTCCAACGAATGATGTTAAGGATACAGCCATGTTGGGCGCCCCAAGTAAGTAAGTATTAAAAATCTAGCATATTCAAAAGCGTCGAATAGATTGTTTGAAAATGATATTTTATCATGATAAATAAACAATGGCTATTCCTCCACCTCGTCTGTTTGGACGAGGAAAACATTTTATTGTATAACCCGTTGGCGTCATGGCCTTCATAATTGGTTCGTCACATTGATGGTTAAACCATGTCTCTGTTATAATGAGTAAGATAATGCGATGGTCTTGGATAATGTTAAGTGCGTCTTGAATTTTGTTCCGGCATGATCTTATATCAATATGGCCAACGTTAATAAATTCGTTATGTGTGGTCTTCGGACTCCGATCAGTTTCTTCAATAGTTCTTATCGCGGGAGAGGGTCGGTTTATTGAAGCCAAATTATTAGTAGTATTTAAAGTAATTAAATTCGTGTTCATAAGAACAACACTATTGGAGCTTTTGTAAAAAGCCTCCATCATAATATGAACCATCCCCTCTTTTATTCCGAATTTACATTGTATTGACCGTAATCCGTCGTGCCTCATCCTATCAAAAGCATTCGATAAAATTGTGGAAGAGATCTTTTTAATGTTGTAAGTGTTTTTCAATAAAGATTCTACAGTTACGTTTTTGTTCGACAGTACTTCTCCCATGCTCCTCTGCAGGTTCCAGTAATATCTTGCTAGCATGGCCGGTCAGGCTGATTGTCCTATAGTTTTGATATTGTCGGGAGTTGCCTTTCTAATCCATTTTGTTCTTTTGACACAGCGTTGTCATGATTTTTAACCTCCATGTTTTATGAGTTCTGTATGGATGTTTTCCACTCCAGGAGATTTATAGACAGGTAGGTTGAGAATAGCTTTTTCCATAATAGAATTCTTCGATTTCGTATCTTTGTAATCAGACGTTGGTGTATACATTTTAATGATGGTCAAGTTTTATTGGTTTTGCCGAAACTTCTTATTGAAATATTTCTGCTAGAAATTGGGGCGCAGCTCATCACGCACCCAACTCTTTTTCTTTTTTGCACAATGAATCTGACTCCATGTTTATGATGTTGTCATGGCTGCTGAACCAAATATTGTTTTCATTTTTCGTGGTTGTTTCTCCTATTCCTGTCTATTTTTATTTCTGATAGACTAATAACGTCCCACATGTAAGTTTTCAGTTCACGTTCAAGTCAATTAACTTCACCGTAGGCATAACGTGTTCAAACATTCCACATTTCGATCACAATTTTAAAAATAACACAGTGTTAATATTGAGATTTTGAAATATTTGAAAGGTTTCGTTGAAAACTTTAAAAACAATTAGCATCCACTAAAATATGTGCCGCTCGATTGCCGTTCGTGCCTTCATAATTTAAGCTTTAACTCGAATAATGGAGAATGTGTTTTAGAGTCTATGCATATGTTTCTCAGATAGATTGCAGAATTATGATTTCATCCTCGCTCGGTGCCTTCTCTAATTTCAGTCGGCGAAATATGTTCTTGAGTTTTCTTTCAAATTCAGTTCAAATTTACTTTTGTTTAACCATAACACAATCGGGTCTACAAATGTAAAATTAAGTAATAAAACAGATAAACTTTATAATTTATTTTTTTTACATCGACTCTTATAAACCATAATGAACATCATTGACCAAATTCTATACTCCATTTGGATTGAAATCATGACTCATCTTTAGCAAACAAACCAAATGCGATTTCTACTGTGTCTTGATAATTGTGGGAGAGAAGAAAAAATATTCCAGAATCTATCCCGGTCGGTCATTTAAATTTGTTTTTACACAAGACATGACTACACCATACACTCGTCACACCGCACTGCTAAAATAAGAAGCAAGTTTGTAAACTTTCGATATCGTGATTTTAATACTACTTTGGTAATAGTTTCTAACCATTTAAGAATTTTAGATTAAACTTTGCAATTAACAATTTAAGGTGTTGTCCTTGCTACTTGTAAATTTTTGAATTTTTCTAATTTCTGCTTCATATCGAAACAGCGTCATACTTTTCCCCAGTTTTTTCACACACACACACACACACACACACACACACACATATATATAATATATATATATATATATATATATATATATATATATATATATATATATATGGGTGTGTATATATATGTATATGTTAAACAGAGAGAGATAGAGAGAGAAAAGAGAGAGAGAGAGAGAGAGAGAGAGAGAGGGGGGGGGGAAGAGAGAAAGGGGTGTGTGAATGGGTTTAGAGTTACATTTCTGAGACAATACATTCCTATTTTGACAACATTCCACGAAACAGTCTTCAGTCAGCCGAAAGATCTTCAGAATCCTCTTGACTGAATGGAATGGAGAAAGGAAGACAACTTATTCTTCAGTAGATATTGCCTTAGGGCGAGGTGTCAAAAACAGATGACTCAGAACGATAGAGACAGCGGTTAATAAATAATACAGTTATATCAATAATATTTAGTTTAGGACATACATAGTGGAGTAAGAAAGATTAGAAATTAAACCTCGTTTAAGATATACTCCACTTGATAGTAAATAGCTGATAATATTGGCTGGTACAATAATTGTCATTGGGATAATAGATAGAATTAAACCCAAAAACAAAAGAAGAAAACAAGACAACCCCCCCCCCCCCCCCAAAAAAAAAAAAAAAAAAACAACAACAAGAAAACAAACAAACAACAATGCCTTTTTGTAAACTTGTGACAGATGTAATCATAACAAAAGAGAGATAACTAAGTTGCACTATTAAAATATTTAGATTTTATCAAGTTATTTCCCTCGATCCGTTGCCGTCTACATGGATGAATACCTTGGAAGTAACCGACGCCTCATGAAGAATTCATGAATACTTGTGAACAAAAGAGAAAATGAAGCAAAAAATTCTCGAATTTAAATTTTAACTTTCCTCTGATTTCTTTTTCAGAGCACGCATTTTGAGAATTGGTACAACATGAATCAGCGGACAACTATTTTTTTTCTTTTAGCAAGACTGAAAAACGGAATAATTTTGCAACCAAACTTAAATTTTACCATAAATTCGATATCAGTCGACGACAACGAACAACGTGTCTGTAATAATATTCAAGGACAACATCGGATCAAAAATATTCAAAAACTGAGTAGTACTCAGATTGCCGGCTACCAGAGAGAGAGAGAGAGAGAGAGAGAGAGAGAGAGAGAGAGAGAGAGAGAGAGAGAGAGAGAGTTTAGTAAGTAAGAGAAAAAGTAGAGAGATGGAGATAGATAGATAGATAAATAAATAGAGAATAAAAAGGTGAAAGAGAGATATAGAAGATGTATATATATTATATATATATATATATAATATATATATATATAGAGATAGAGAGAGAGAGAGAGAGAGAGAGTAAGTAAGAAAAAAAGGTAGAGAGTAAGAGATGGAGATAGATAGATAGAGAGAGAGAGAGAGAGAGAGAGAGAGTAAGTGAAAAGATAGTGAGCAAGAGAGATAGAGAGAGAAAGGGGGAAAGAGCGAGAGAGAGAGAGAGAGAGAGAGAGAGAGAGAGAGAGAGAGAGGGGGAGAGAGTAAGTAAGAAAAAAAGGTAGAGAGTGAGAGATGGAGATAGAGCGAGAGATAGATCAATAGATAGATAGATAGATAGATAGATAGATAGATAGAGACTAAGTAAAAAGATAGAGAGCAAGAGAGAGAGAGAGAGAGAGAGAGAGAGAGAGAGAGAGGGGGGGGGGGGGGGTAGCCAGGTTTTTGCCTTTTTGTATTCCTGCCTTCATAATTTAAGCTTTAACTCGAATAATGGAGAATGTGTTTTAGAGTCTATGCATATGTTTCTCCGTGTGCTTGTTGATCTAAATATGTGTGAATGTATATGCGTGTTTGTGTTTGTGGGAGACAGGTTGGGTGGGGGGGGGGGGGGGGGGGGGGGGGGGAGTGCTCTCGGCATAAGTAGATTTAGGGTTTAAGGAGAGAAAAGCAATTACGGGTCTTAATGAGCCATGAAATACTTGTCAATCAGAAATAATCTTCTTACGGTATCATCCTCGTGCTCCCCTTCCTCCCTCCGTCTCCTCCTCCTCATCATCATCATCATCATTATCATCATCACCATCATCATCATCATCATCATCATCTGCTCTACATTAAATAAATTATGAAGTTGCAGACTTGCTCTCGGCATCCGAGTGAACCTTTTCGTTGCTCTCTCTCTCTCTCTCTCTCTCTCTCTCTCTCTCTCTCTCTCTCTCTCTCTCTCTCTCTCTCTCGCTCCCTTCTATCGTACTGTATATTATGAACACCACGACTCAACTCAAGTAGGCCATTCCCGACTCGACAATATTAGGTGCTAAATGTCACTTTTATCGCAACAAGAAAGAAAAGGCTCTAAAACACCTGACAGAATTGAAGTTTCTTTCGGCTTTGCGCTCTTGGGATAGGAGACTCGACTTACGACCTTCACGAAGATTTGAATCTTTTCTGTGTGCGGTGCAAAGTTGAATCCTTGGGAAAAGTTCTTTACTCAAATATTCCCAAAGGCAATTTCTTTCCTTTTTTGGGGGGAAAATTACCATGATGTTCAGCGGACTTCATGTCTTGTCCTAGGGGCGAAGATCACTTAGAAGCACATATTCAATGCTTGCTCATAATTACTTGATATCTTAATTAACATATAACCACCAGTATCTGCATTCAATATTTGGAAGCTCATATATAGCGCTATGGTGTCAGCACAGGGACTACGTTATATTCTTTCCTTTGGCTTTTTCCGGATATAGGGTCCTCTTGACAAACAAACAATTTTTTTAATGAGACATAATGTTTAATTTTTTTAAAAGTACAGAGGTAAAAAATATCATATGCGGCTACGTGGTCTTGTGGTGTGACACTCGCCTTCAGACCGGAACGTTAGGACTCCAGTCCAGCGCTGAGTGGGTCATAGTTGACTCATTGGAAAAGGCTCTTTCCTGGCATTCTCTCAACTCTCATCGTATTCAGGTGTAAAATGAGTATCTAGGCATTATCAGTGTTGTTTCTCTCCTAAAAATTGTAATAACGCCTAACAAGCGTCTTGACTCGTCCTACATGTTGAGTGATCACCGGTAATTAACCCAAATAGCACAGGGATGCAAGGCTTGAAGATCCGTATTTAAATATGTATGTTTTACTGATGTTTTCAACCCATAAAAGTCCGCTGTTTGTTTGGGTGTCGTGAATGACGTAGCGCACTTTCAACTTTCCTACAGTAAATATGTATGCTTTGAACCCATGAAAGGCTGCATGCTGGGTGAGGTGTTTTAACCTCCCATAGTGGGCAGGAGATCACTTGCTGTGTCTTCTATCCTCCCAACATATTATTATATGTCTTCTGAATTGTTTTTAGTCTTTGTTTGAATTAAGATTGCTTGGTTTTGTCCTGGCCCTTTTTTGAACAGATCTTGCAACCTTTTATATTTGAGTGTGTTCCTATTAGTGCTATCCTGTGCCGAGGTCTGGATGGGACTTTTAGGCGATCTCAAACTTCGTCCATTAATGGTATGCTCTTGGAATACACATCTTTTACATATTTGAACCAATTCTCCTTTGTTTTACCCTTTCTTGGGTAGTCTACTTTAATTGTGGTAACCCTAGAATATTTTGACTATCAACTTTATATCCTATTTACTGGCACTGATATGTCCTGAAAGAGTTTTGCACCGCAAACCCTATTTTTAAACAAAATCATACAAAAAAAAAAAAAAAAAAAAAAAAAAAAAAAAAAAAAACCACAGCAAAATAAACAGGAAGGGAAAACGAAAAAAGAAAAGAAAGACCGCTCTGCTATTTATGTCGATGTCTTGAATGACAACTTTCATGGGGGAGTCCAAAGTGTACATTTTTATACATGTGTTCAGGTAAGAAGATTCCATAATCAATATGGGTGTACTTAGGTAGGAAATAGTACACGAAAAAGAACCACGATATAGGGCTGGAATACAATTTTACTCGACAGATTAATGAAATATAATTTGCGTCGTCGAATATCTAATAAATTTGTAAGATGTATTGGTTAAAAAAAAAGGGAGAGGGATTTAAAAGTTGGGGTAAACGTTAAAATAAATTCTACGTGCCTGTTTCAAACAATGCGATCAGCCCTGCTCGTGTTGTTGACTTGTGACCTCATGTAGATCGGTTTGAGCTCCATGGATGTTGCCCTGCATACAATTTCTTACCTTTTGATAGGAAATAAAAGAAGTGAAAAACATTGTGCTCTCCTCAAGCTTGATTGATGGCATGTAACAAACTGTTGGCGGAAGCACGCCCCGTGACCTGATTCGGACAGGTCAAACAGTCATTATTCAGTCAACGATGTCAATGATTGTTAAACTAAGCGATCTTCACAGCTATTACAATCATTGTAAGTGTTTAATACCTGGGGCCGTTTTCATGAACGCGGACCAGTGCTTACTCTCTGACTATCTCTGACTTGAAAAAATCGGATTTCATGTGAGCTGACTAAGCCAGTCCGGGACTAAAATCACGGCACCTTCGGAATAAGTTTGGCCAAGTTTTTGTAATTTGCTGAGGCAAGACTTCATGCTTCAGTCTGAGTCTAGTTACTAGGAGACGTAATAGCTTTCAACAACATAGCAGCTATTTTTAAATCGAGTGCGCTTCGATTCGGAAAGAAAATACGTCGGTTACGAATGACAAAGGCAAAAAGTGTCCTGTTGTTATTGGTACTGGCTTTTAAAAAAAATATAAGATAAGTGCAGATCGTCGAAAGTACACATTTTTGTGAGTAAAAACTAAAAAAACAACAACTGAATCTTTCGGCTTGAGAGTTGAGAGTGAACGAAAGACTCCGAAATATGAAACCATTAACAAAAACCTGAGCGGCGTTATCTACATTCATGTTCCAATGTTCTATAGATAGAATGCGCTTGGCCAAGGAGTTCACAACATTGCCATCCGGAAGTATAACGGGCCAACACACAAACTCTGTGTAACCATGAACTTTTATAGTCTGGTTAATACAGTTTAGTGAGAACAACTCACAAACGCGGATGGCAAAAACAATAACAAAGACCTGAGTGACGTCATCTGCATACTATCTATAGTCTGACAGACAGGAGGCATCGTTAACTCATAGATAGGATGAAGATGACGTCACTCGGGTCTTTATTATTGTTTTTTGCCATACTTTGTTTATGAGTAATTATCATTAAACTGTATTAACCAGACTATCAAAGTTCAAGGTTACACATAGATTTGTGTGTTGGTCCATTTCATTGTATTTCCGGATGGCAATGTTATGGATTTCTTAGACAAGCCTCTAGCATCTATAGCCTGACACGATGAGGTATTTTGACGTCATTTAATATTAGAGCACAGTCAAGTAAATTGTCCTCAGTAGTGCTTAAGGAAACAAATCCCACATGTTCAACTATTGAATTCAACTCTCGATTTGTTTCCTTTTGTGGTCACAGACTTTTCTTTTGCAATTTTTTTTTGTCAGTGTCAGGTTATGAGTATACAAGGCTATCGTTTTTAGACTGTCAGTTCTGACTCGAGATTTATCTGACAGAATTCAATGAGACCTGTTGATCTAAAAACAATAATACAGAGCTGAATGACACGAACTTCATTCATTTCATTAGTCTCAATTTTAGTTAGGGGGGGGGGGGGGGGGGAGTGTTTTATTCTTGTCTTCTTCTCTACTGCTTTTACTGGTACTGTTTCATACACACTTTTTAGATCCCTATATCTTACACGAGTGCCTGTTTCTCATTTGACACTCTATTACTACCACCACCATCACTGCAACAATAACAGCAACCACCACCACCACTACTACTACTACTACTACTACTACTACTACTACTACTACTACTACTACTACTACTACTACTACTACTACTACTACTACTACTACTACTTACTATACTACTACTATACTACTACTACTACTACTACTACTACTACTACTACTACTACTACTACTACTACTATATTACTACTATACTACTACTACTACTACTACTACTACTACTACTAATACTACTACTACTAATACTACTACTACTAATACTACTACTACTACTGCTACTACTACTACTACTACTACTACTACTACTACTACTACTACTACTACTACTACTATGTGTGTTTATACCAAAAACGGGGGGGGGGGGGGTGTTTTATTCTTGTCTTCTTCTCAACTGCTTTTACTGGTACTGTTTCATACACACTTTTTAGATCCCTATATCTTACACGAGTGCCTGTTTCTCATTTGACACTCTATTACTACCACCACCATCACTACAACAACAACAGCAACCACTACTACTACTACTACTACTACTACTACTACTACTACTACTACTACTACTACTACTACTACTACTACTACTACTACTACTACTACTACTTCTACTATTCTACTATACTACTACTACTACTACTACTACTACTACTACTACACTACTACTACTACTACTACTACTACTACTACTACTACTATACTACTATTATTACTACTACTACTACTACTACTACTACTTCTATTACTACTACTACTACTACTACTACTACTACTACTACTACTACTACTCTACCGTTTTATTAAAGAACACAGTATATGCTATTTGGTTAACATTGCATATACTGTGTTTTTAAAAACAACGGCAGTACTACTACTACTACCACTACTACCCCTACTACTACTACTACTACTACTACTACTATTACTACTACTACTACTACTACTACTACTACTACTACTACTACTACTTCTACTACTACTACTACTACTATGTGTGTTTATGCCAAAAACGTTTAAAGCCTGATTGATATAATTTAGTGAGAAAGAATTGTTAGAATCGTGGCGTAGTTGCACACATATGTAATGGCTTATGATCGTATAGTGGCTTTTTGATTGATGGTAACGATATTCCTTTGCATTGTGTTGTAAATGTTAAAAATGACGAAAGAGTTCAAGGGGCAATAATGATAATGGAATATACAACATCAAGACATTGAAATAAAAGTCCAGATTCCAAGTTTCATTTCTTACAGTTTTATTTGTTGTAATAAATTCCAAATCCAAATCAAATAGCATGGTCATAATTCAATCAGTTTCATAAATTCCAAATCCGCAAAATCAATCCAAATATAAAGTCATTTTGCCTAAGTAACAATTTTCAATATCCGTGGAATTTTTCTAAGTCCGTAAAATAAAGGATTCTTGGTTGGATGTTAGAACGTGCAGCATACTAGAAAAGTGCAGCTAATAATCAAGTAGCATAGAATGCAGAATGATAGAATTTCCAGTCCAGAACAGAAACACTCTGTTTTATATCCTATTGTAAACTGTCCCACAATTCCTTTAACCAAAGGTCAGTTTTTACGCCCAAATAATCAAAGGTCGTACACTCAAATAATCCGTACGCCCAAATTTATCGTACGTCCAAATAATACTGTACGCCTCAATAATAAATACCAACTATAATTTATTACTTTTGTCCCCAAATACCAAGTAACACCAATCAAAGAAAGTAATTTTCTAGTACTCAATATAATGACCAAGTTTAACTGATATACAAGCACCGTTAACTCATTAAAACCACTTGCTGTAAGCTAACTCTCTTAAGAATGGCTGTCTAAAAACAATAACAAAGAGCCGTGGGACGTCAGATTCGTTCCTTCTATTATCGCATACCTACAATAAGGTTAAAAGGAATGGCCAATAATATTATGACTATAGGCTATACAGGAATGGTTCCTTATTGATTCGACGAAAGGCACATCTATCTTTGGGTTTTTTACTACCCTACACGCGATATGTGACTGTTGTTGGAATTGATAAAAACGTTGTGTGGGCTGTCGGGCTGGCGGGCTGGCTTGCGGAGTGGAATGTGACTGAACGTCTGGGATGACTGCCTGCATAATACGTTTATGCTGTTGGGGAGAGTGGGAGCAAGAGATCAATTTCCTGGATTTGTTTGCAAACAAACAGGCACAGTTTGGATATCGGCTAACTTAATACACGAGGTGAGAGAAAAATATATAAACATTGCTTTTAAAAACATTTCTCTAATTGTATTTATGAACGTATTGCTTCTACAGCACGGGAACTATAAGATATCAACACCAATAGTGTCTATATCTTCTTCTTCTTCTTCTTCTTTTTCTTCTTCTTCTTCT
>NC_088366.1:40874178-40886678 GCF_034508935.2 Berghia stephanieae
TGACGACATTTTTTTTTTTTTTTTTTTTTTTTGTTTTTTTTTTTTTTTTGGGGGGGGGGGGGGGTTTCACCAGTTGTCCATTCTGCAAGACTTGGTAGTTTAGTCAAATTAAAACGGCTATACTAAACACTAATTTAAAAAAGGGGGATGAGGAAGTGGGGGTGATAAATACAATAGTTCGTTCATTTTATAGAAATCTGATTAAATTATCCTTCACCAGCCCATTTCTTTTATTGAAGGAATGCGGTTGGGTCACCTAATTGTTGGTCGTTTCTAGTTGACGATTAAAGTGATTCGTTCTCAACCAATTCTCTCTAAGCGTAGCCACCTTTAGTTCATAACTTCATACTTCCTTGAAATTTTGTTCACAATACACGGCGACGTTAATGGCGACGTAATAAAAAAACAAAATGATAAGTGAGTTGCTGCTATCAGTGCTCACTGTAACAATTATTGGTTTTAACCAATTAACTGCCGTACTCTGGAGATCTCATATTTTAAAATGTGCCAGGAAAGTCGTCCTTGAAATATCGGTCTATTTAAATGACCCTCACCGTGACAAACCTGGGAGTTCGCGATGTTTCTATACCGAAAGGCATAATGCCTTTTTGCGATCACTGTCACCAGGTCCATCATTGATGATACACGCCATGGCTTTAGATTATTTACAAAACTAGAGTTCTTACCGCTGATCAACCGACACTACCACGAGCTTACCCCCCCCCCCCCCCCCCCTTCCACCCCCACTCCTCGCTCCTTTCGATAAAAGTAAACTTCCCTTATATGTCGTACAAATAAACGTTTTCATTCCAATTTGGACAGACATATATATTTTACTTTACCTATACAACATTCGTCAATCGAACTCTTTTTTAAAGTAGTATTTTGGACTTCTTGGCTTTTTTTTTGAGGATTTGTCATATATCCACTTAACGTGCTCAATGCGCTTTACAAGGGATCTCTGGCCAACAGCAATAATTAACATGCAGGACGTGACATGACGCCTGTTAGGCCGTGTTATAATTTTTTTTGGACAGAGACAACGCGGTTTACTGCCAGTGAGAGAATTTGAGTAAAGAGCCTTTTTCAAGGATCAACTATGTGCCGAGCGAGGCTCGTACGTACCCAGGACCTTCCAATCCGGAAGTGAGTGTCACACCACAAGACCACATAGCCGCATGTCTTAGCCCTAAGAATTTTCGAGGGTCAATTCAATTCATTTCAAGTAAGGAGGGGGGGGGGGGGGGAATCTGGCGAAAATTAATTTGGAGAAATGTTTTATCACTGTGCTACGGATTATTACATGGACTTTAACACGTCTAGTGAGAGCAAACATAGCACTCGTCCTAATCAAACAAATTGACAGAGGCATACTTTGGAGTTGCCAATTGGAGTTTTTTATTCCAAATTCCAAGAACTTGTCGTGTTTTAATGCAATGGGCTTGGCATGGGATGATTGGCTTTGCACTTTGGTTTTTTTCATTTATCTCGTGTCACCAAATTTAACTTTCACGACAAGGCAAATTAGTGCATTAGCTGAATTATACTAATTATTACCCTTAACCAAACAAGGCAATGTACATTATTTATTGAATTTGTACATTGCGGAGAGATATGAAAATAAAGATCAATTTATATTTTTATGTATATTTATCTAAGCAGGAATAAGTGATGGCTGGAAAAAGTTTGGATTTTTTCAGATCATTTGACATTTTTCTGCAGCTTGATTTTTTTTAAATAGATAATTTGGCAACCCTGACATATTTGTGTGTTACTCGTGTTGACGGGTACTTGGCCTATAAACCGACATTCGTTATCTAAAGGGTAACGTGTAAAGTATTATAATATAATAATATACTATATTATTTGAAATGATATCTCTGAACAATTCTAACCAATCACTATGTAGAACATTTGTTGCTGACATGACTCAATTTTTTCTAGACATATCTAGATCGCAATCTAGCCGTCCTAATGTAACATTCATTTGTGCGCAGCGACTTTATTACCGAACCGAGATTGATCGTTGAACTATTTACGTTAGCTTTGCACATTGGCGGTACCCATAGCCAATTTAGGTGTAAGTAAATAGCTTCTCTCACCATTTTCTCTCTAACAAATTACGCGCCATGTTTGTGTTTTCGTTACCATTGTTTTGGTAGGCAGAGTAGATCTAGGTGATATAAAGTGTATCTATTTATTATGACGGTATACAAAAGAAGACACACGGCACGACTTAAATAAATTAGGTCCAGTGGATTGAGCCTATGATTAGACACTTCGATGGTCTGACCTTAGTAAAAATATTTTGAGCACAAATCCATCTATCCAAGGAACAGTAGTTGGGTATCAGGGTCTTTTAGAAAGGCCGAGAAGCATTTTAACACAGAGCACTGTGTCCTATCCAAAGGGAAGCAAGCAATAGTTATCATAACAAGTTCTATGCTACATATACGGGGATTAACTCATCTTGAACAACCTTAGCCTCTGAAAGATTTCTTTATTTTTACTGCTTTAAACATGCTTAAATATAGTATTGATTGGCATTCACATTACATGGCGAATTTTTCAAAGATGCGTCCTGCCATTGAGCGTATCTCTGCTTCATTTATTTCACCATAAGGAAACACATCTTCCTGCTCATCTGTTTGGTTTGGTCGAGCACACTTACAATAAAATTCGTCACTCCATATTACTGGTATATATTCATAACTGACCTGAGTCGAACGAGTTAAAGTCAGTAAAGCATATTACCCAAGTACTCAACGCGAGAGGGCCAATATTTGACGATCGTTCTCACCTATTTGGGCAATTTTTTTGATCATGCTAAACTCTTACGAGACAGAACCACTCGACTATGGATTGGAAAAGGGAGATGGGAGTGGGGATTGGATAAAGCCGGTAAAATGATGAAAACGAATTCACAAATCAAACAATTAACATTCACTCAATTGCCAATCTTTCAATACATCTGCTTTTCACTGAAAATATATTTTTCTTTCATTTTGGCCAGGATAAGTTAACTTTAAAAATCAATGACCCAAAAAGTTGCAAAAAGCATTCACGAACATTGTAGGGTCAATAGCCAAGTTCATAACGTTTTGACAAGTTAAAGCCGTCTTAATCCATTGATATTTAAATAAACGTTATCTGGCCAAAAAGAAAAAAAATAGTTTTGTGAGAGTTAGGCATTAATCCCATGCAATCAAATATGATAAGGATTCAATAGAGGCTTTGAACTGTATCGTCACATCTGGGACGTAATGTTAACCTTTACTTATAATAAATCGACAGTAAGCCGAGGATATGGATTACGTTTGAAAACGCTTTCATTGTTTCATGCGATTATTTCATTATACCAGGATAGGCGCAAACATTAAAATATAAAACTTAATTGAGATTTTTAAACCGGATGTCGAGAATTGAACTGAATTTTTCCTTTGTATCCTCACATCCAATTTTTGAATCGTTTCATGTCCTATACAAAAAAAAATAACTCTGAAAAGAGAATAGCCTGAAAGTTTACAAATGTGAAAAATATTTTTTTTTCGTTTCCCAATTAAAACCACATGACTGGAGTTAAGAAAAAGATATATCTAACATTAATCTGCCCAGTTGTGAAAATGAAACAACTCTTATTGGGAACGACCGGCATTTATTTCCATGTAAATGAACGCGTCGATTGGGAATGATTTAAGACAAGTTTTATGCTATACAAATGAAAAATGATAATAGCAGTAATAATAATAATAATAATAATAATAATAATAATAAATAATAATAATAATAATAATAATAATAATAATAATAATAATAATAATAATAAGGTGTAGTAGCAGTAATAATAATAATAATAATAATAATAATAATAATAATAATAATAATAATAATAATAACAGTAATAGTAGGAGTAGTCGTCGTCGTCGTCGTCGTCGTCGTGTAGTAGTAGTAGTAGTAGTAGTAGTAGTAGTAGTAGTAGTAGTAGTAGTAGTAGTAGTAGTAGTAGTAGTAGTAGTAGCACGCTCTCTGGTAGTAGTAGTAGTAGTAGTAGTATAGTAGTAGTAGTAGTAGTAGTAGTAGTAGTAGTAGTAGTAGTAGTAGTAGTAGTAGTAGTAGCACGCTCTCTGGTAGTAGTAGTAGTAGTAGTAGTAGTAGTAGTAGTAGTAGTAGTAGTAGTAGTAGTAGTAGTAGTAGTAGTAGTAGTAGCACGCTCTCTGGTAGTAGTAGTAGTAGTAGTAGTAGTAGAAGTAGTAGTAGTAGTAGTAGTAGTAGTAGTAGTAGTAGTAGTAGTAGTAGTAATAATATTAATAGGCAGCCAGCGTATCGTGTTAACGATTAATGCTGCTCTGTAGTATACATTAGGTCGACCGATAAGCTTCCAATGTTGGGCGCGAGACAATTATCTTCTGGGACACCGTTCCATTCCATTGCTGTTTTAGGGAAGAAACTCGATTGTCTGTGAGATGTTTTTGAAGCTGGAATATTCTATGTCAGTGGATGAGTTGTACGAGCACCAATATTTATTTTCCAGCAGATAATATTTTCCTAACTAGTCCTCCACTACATCTATTATACTGTTTGATCATCAACATAAACCCTCTACATCAAGTATGTTATTGTAAAACATTTAATTATTCTTTTTGGTTCTAGGTAGTTTGGGGCCCGTCGTCCAGATTTTCTTCTGTGTGTTTTTGTTATACCTCAATTTCATACGTAGCTGTCACGTGATTTGAACACAATAAGTCAAATTAAAAAATTATATAGGTAAACTGATTAGAATTTCACAATTGACATTTGATAAGTTGAATTGAAGTACGAAATGCAAGATGGTCAATAATTTCAAAATGAAAGATAGAATCGTGTTTTTTTTAGAATAAAAACACAATTCACTTTATTGATCCCAAAGAAAAAGGCCTTATACATCCCGTACGTCAGCCGCATTGCATTGCTACAAATTGAACAATAAAAGCTATTTGTGGCTTGAAGTGGAGCCATGGGTATAAACGCATTTCCTTTCTTTGTGACGTCTTACAATTATTTTTTTAATATCTTGTACGTAACTAAACTAAAAGAAAAATAGCCCATAACATGTTGTCTTTTGATTAAAGTTAAAGGTGTAGATAAAACTAGCACCATTCGAACACAATGCAGTGCAGTGCAACCTCTAGATTACGACACCCTCGTTGAGCGACATTGACCCCCCCCCCCCCCCCCCCCCCCCCAAAAAAAAAAAAGATAAAAAATAAAAAATAAAATAAAAAATAGCGACATACATTTTAGTATAGCCTTTGTTTAACAACATCGTTATAGCAACAAACGGCAGTTAAAACCGATGCTTGATACTGATACCCGACCATCGTCTTTCTCTTAACCAATAAAAAACGCATAATATTCCCCTCTCAAGGAGATCGCTTTGTTACCGATCAATCAGAGCCCATGTTTACTACACAGTTGATAATCAGCATCAGTTCATATTGAACCATAGCAACAAAAGATTATCAGTGGATGGAACTATCAAGGGTCGATTAACCTTTACTGATAGCTACCTGTCTGAGGTCAGTGGAGGTTAACTGATATCAGGCAATGCCTTGTCCAATGGGGGTACCCGCTTTCCTACCAAATCGTCTCCCTGGTGCCCCGTGCTCTCTCTTGTATTATTCTCTTGTATGTCCACCGTTGTCATCAGTGACGGGCATGTTGTCAAAGCTTTATTCATCATTTCTGCCTGTCCCGATGTCCCAAATAGTCAATCAAGCATTTAAAATTAGTTAAGGCTTATGTAAGCCGAGCCGTTGGTTAAACACACGTGATCATTGGCTTTTTTTCACCAGTCATTTATACTGTTTGATTAATCATTGCTTTTATTCAATCGGCAAAGATAGATACAGCGAAACTGGGCATGAGAAAGGGCATGTTAAGTGAACACACTTTGAAAATGCTAATAATGACAAAGGAGACAAGAAGAACTCCAATTGTAACAATTATATATAAAATGTTACTGTAATTACTTATTGGCACCGTTTTGGTTAGAATTAATAAGGGTGCGTTTAGTTAGCTATGTCTATAGCTACATATGGGTAAAAGGTATAAATAAATAAAAATAATATTATTTTAAGGAAAATCTGTGTGGTTCCTTTTCATAATGCAAATAGAACGCAAAATATATGGATCGATAATGAATACAAATCCTACAATCCTATGTAAAACGTGGATTTCGTTGGCATTTGGTATTCAAGGACGCATTTACGCACGTTTTTCTTGTTTCCCAAACACCGGGCACTACGGCATATATCACTATGTAATCATTTTGCACGCCTGTGTAGGTTTTGTTGGATGACTGACTTTCAATGAAAAAGCGACAAGTCACAATATCAAGGCCATCATTTTATGGTTCCTTATAGGGTACATTGAAAGTCATGGGAAAACTTCTTGGAGAACTAAGCCGCCACAGAACGTCATATACCGCTCGCCGTATGTCGCTCGTCACGATTTGCTAATGAGCAAACTATTTGAGATCAGTAATCTGTCATTTATCAAATTTATAATATTCTATATACAGCTGGAAATGTGATAACATACGAGGGTTGTACACGAAGTAAGGTGAAAATAGTTATAGTGCCAACAATCTTGCTTTAATCGAAATAAAAATTTCACAAGAGTTACTTATGTTATCAAACTACTGTTCTGTGTAGTGACCATCGAGATTGTTGCATTTTTGCCATTGGTGCATCACAGAATAGATCCCCTCTTGAAGAGTTCTCCGAAAAGACTTTGTAACCATGTTCTCCATTCTCGGATCAAGTCTTTGTCCTCGTCAAACCTTGTGCCGGCTGTCTCTTGAGAGGAACACAGAGTTTATAGTCGGAAAGGGCCAGTCCAGGGCAATTGTTTAGATGAGGTAAAACCTCCCAACAGCACTTTTAAATCCACTCTTTGGCCATGTTTGCAGAATTGGTGGTGGAAAGCCGACAGGTAACATTGTTGTGCTGCAAAGAGATGCCTTTGCTCAATCGTCCGGTCTGTTTCTGTGGCACCGTTCTCTCAATTTGTATAGTATTTCAGGGAGGCCTTCCGAAAGCTCCTCAGTCTAGCACAATTGGTATTTTCATCGTGAATATCATCGCCAGGCGTTTATTTATTCAATTTGTCAATATAATGTAGCACTCCAGAACAAACCTTGATAGATTAGTGAAAGTTTAAAATTTCCTAATATGAACATTGTTTTTTGAAGTATTGAACGGTAGTGCAAAGCAGTCCTATGTATTTTTTCGATTAGGGTTATCTCGAGGTCGGAGGAGTTATTTTTTTTCTATTAGGGTTAGTTATAGGTCTTAGTAAAGGTACTAGGGTGTTTGTTATCTCTTTATTAGGGTCAGTTAAATGTACTAGTGTTTGTTTTTTTCTTAGGGTCAGTAAAGGGAATTTTTGGGTCGTTTCCCTTAGCAAGAGGAGCTTTCGGTATTTTACAATAGCGGCGGCAATGACAGTTTCCCTCGTAGGAAGGAAGTCTGCCATGCCAACAAGACACCTTCGGTGTCACAGAACACCATTGTAATCATCTTTCGTGCCGAGGCAACATTATGAACTTTTGGGCTTTTTTTGAAGGCCTTCCTGAACGCCGATCGTCTTTCAAGATTGAACGACCTTCTATGAAAAGGTTGCATCACTGATATAACATTCACATCACATTATTACCATGAAGTCAATGATTCAGAGGGAAATTCAGTTGGGTTGCTCTCTTATGGTAAAAAATCGAATAATAGTCTAAAATTCAATCTTTGAAAACTCTGCAATAGTAAACATGACGTATGGTGTGCTGGCAAAACAAAATTCGTAGAACTGTATTTTTTAAATGAGCGCATAGTGCATGGAAATTTTCTATACAATATCCTTTTCACAGATATTGAAAGTAGTCATTGCTCATTGAGTTTTGAGCATTTTAATCTTGTATTTGGTACAATCCTCGTATTAAAAAATCGCGAATGATATTATGTGTAGTGTATGGCGAGCGACTTTTCCTGTTTGACGCCTGTCCTGGCCTCAAAGCTAACAAGCCTTCCAGTTATAATTGTCGGCTTTTTATGTCATGGATGTTATTAACAGTATTATGTATTTGACACCAGAGCATTTATATTGAATCGTAGTGCTTTGATGCAGTGGAGCATAACCTTATGGTGAATTCTCTTTTTAGATCAACTCTGTGAAAATCTGGAGAGCATAGAATTTAAGTTGGTCGGTATGTATTTGATATGGAAATGGCACAGATCATAATTTTAATATTCAATAGACATCGGCCAGCCAAAATCTTGGGTCTTTCACACCATGAACAGAGTTCATGATTTTAGCACTAGCGAGTATAGATTGTAAGGCTTGTGTTTGGTCTCACCTGTGATTCCAAAAATTAATCTGTCAAAGCATTTCTCATAAACATGAAGCCCATCTGACCCGAAGGTCCGTTTGTTTTGATGGTGGAGGAAAAAAAAGAATCTTCAAGTACACAACAGCGTGGTACTCAAATCAAGAAAATAGTCAGCAAGATATTACATTATATTCTAATACATTCGTGCCAAGTTAAGTGACTGCACTGACGAATTTCAAAAAGATAATGATGCCTGAGACAAAGAATACAGCATTCCTGCGCAATCTCCTTTAGGTCTATATGAAATTCTTGTCGTTACACATTTAACTCTCGTACCCTGGAGGAAAGACGCGTATTAAAAAATTTGGCCAGAAAACTCGTCCAAATATCGATCGATTTAAATGACCCGCATATTGCCAAAAATTCTCAAACCTGGTACTTCTCGAAACCCCAGGTTTGAGAGTTTTTTCCAAGAAGAAGGTCATTTAAATCGATCGATAGTTGATGGATGAATTTTCTGACCAAATTTGTAAATACGAGAATTTCCACAGTAAGGCAGTTAACTGATTAAGTTTTAATGACTTGTATGGGATGAATGGAGCATTCAACAACATTGGAAACTATAAAACTTCTTAGTAGGAATGTGTGATGTAACCCAGTACAGCCCAGAGGTATTCAGATGGCCAGGGTTGTAAAACTTTGATGGATTGATCGGGTTTCCGTGTAATGGGTGGTCTATGAGTGTGTCTGTGTGTGTGTGTGTGTGTGTGTGTGTGTGCGTGTGTGTGTGTGCTTGGATAGTTTATGTTTGTGTGTGTTTGAGTAGGAGAGAGGGTGAAAGAGAGAGAGAGAGAGAGAGAGAGAGAGAGAGAGAGAGAGAGAGAGAGAGAGAGAGGAGACATGTTGTGTTACACATCCAGACAAGCAGAAAGTAAGAATAAAAGATAAAGAGAGGGGTGGGAGGGGTTTATGGTTCTGTCATTTCTGTGCTCGTGTTTTATCTTTGTCAATAGGTTAGGAGAAGTGAAGAGAGGAAGAGAGAGAGGGGGGAGTAGAGAGAGTGGAGAAAATGGAGAGAGAAAGGCGACAGAGATTATAACCAGAGGTTGAAAGAAAAGAGGGAGAGAGAGGGAGAGAGAGAGAGAGAGAGAGAGAGAGAGAGAGAGAGAGAGAGAGAGAGAGAGAGGGGGGGGGGGGACGGACAGAAGTGCGTGTATGGGCAGGAGTGAAATGGGTGAGTGTAAACGAAGTGTACGCATTGTCTGAGCAATCACCAATCGCTCATTAAAGAAAAAAATAGTATAAACCGTAGACAAGAAAAATAGGGTGATTGTCAATGCGTTAAAAGAAAAAAAGAGTTATGCACCCCGCCCCTCCCCACCACACACACACACACATACACACACACACACACACACACACACACACACACACACGTATTCCCGCCTCATTGCGTTTCCTCTTTGAATTGATTAAATACAACGCGAAATTGGAGGCCTCTCATGTAATTCTGAGTCAAGATTGTGGAAAACAAATTGCAACAAAATTGACTTTTTAAAATGCTTCTATATGATGACAAATTGAATAAATAAACGCCTGACAAAATATCAACGATGAAAATACAAATTGAAAGAATACTAGGGATGTAGGAGCATTCGGAATGTGTCCCCTTTACTTAACTTATGGAAAAACAAACACCCTAGCAGCTTTACTAAGACATGACTAACCCTAATAAAAAACATCCTCCGATCTCGAGCAAACCCTAATAGAAAATATGGTGACAAATTGAATAAATAATGGCCTGACAAAAGATCAACGGTGAAAATACAAATTGAAAAAATTCTGAGGATGTAGGAGCTTTCGGAATGTCTCCCCTTTACTTAACTTATGGAAAAACATTAGAACGTTTCGGGTTTCCCCTTTATCAACAAAACAGGATGAATGAAACACCACAGATGAATGAGATAATGTGGTAGTGGCGTAGATTTAAGATGAATAAACAAAACATTGGTTGGCAGGAAATAGTATGCTCCTTTGTAAAAACATTAGAACGTTTCGGGTTTCCCCTTTATCAACAAAACAGGATGAATGAAACACCACAGATGAATGAGATAATGTGGTAGTGGCGTAGATTTAAGATGAATAAACAAAACATTGGTTGGCAGGAAATAGTATGCTCCTTTGTAAGGAAGCACGAATTAAAATAGAATACTAGATATTTCTAAAAGGTGCGCAATTAATTAAGTGAAAAGAGGGGAGGCGGGGAGGAACTGTGTAATGCAGTTTAGAGAATGAAATATAAAAACGTGTAGACTGTTGTTGGAAAATAAATACAGTGGAATTGAAAATAAATACAAAAAATAATAAGTAAGGGATGTTGGTATAAGTATAAATCATTAGTGACAGCAGCAGGAAGTCATCTGTGGTGTTTCATTCACCGTTGTTCTTTTGTCAGGCGTTTATTTATTCAATTTGTCATCATATAGAAGCATTTTAAAAACTCTAGAACAAACCTTGATAGATTTGTGAAAGTTTAAAATTTCCTAATTTTACTATTGTTTTGATTTTCGGCCGCCATTTTGATTTGTGAGTATTGAAAAGTAGTGCAAAGCAGTCCGAGGGTTTTTTTTTTCTATTAGGGTCAGCTCGAGATGGAGGATTTAAAAAAAAAATTGGGGTTAGCCATAAGTCTTAGCAACGGTGCAAGGGTGTTTGTTTTTCCTATTACTATTAGGGTTAGTTAAAGGTACTAGGTTTTATTTTTTCTTGGGGTTAGTTGAGGGAATATTATTTGAGTTGTTTCCCTTTGTAGGAGCTTTCGGAAAGCCTCCCCAGGATCTCTGCTCACGTATGCTACTTCAGGTTTATTTTCGCAGTTGATTTTCTTACCACAATCTGTTTTCACACACGGACAACTTTATGTTGCTGTGTCACGGGTCAGAGGCTATAGTGGCTTACACAGAAAAATCAACAGAGGATGTACCAAGTTACACAGACAATGTTGTTTACCAATCTGCTCTCATTAAATGATGGTGGGTACAATATCGAATGAAAATAGTTCTTTCCCCGCGAAATTGCGGGCTTTTTACCAGTATAATATATATATATATATATATATATATATATATATATATATATATATATATATATATATATATAGACGAGCAGTGATAGGAAATCGCTGTGGCATACGCTGTACTGACTTTCTTGCGTCGAAGTTTTCAACTTTTCCCGAAGCAGTGAAACCCAACCCGTGGTTTGTTTGTTTTTTGGTCTGTGACAAGCTTTTATCATTTGCTCGACCGTCTGTTTTCAAAAACTCTTCAATTGATAAGTGGACAACATGGACACTGTTTGCAAAAGGAAATTAACACATTGAATTAATACACGTCAACACGCCCAGTTGTAAGTCATTCGTCAACACGAATGCGTTCCAATTTTCGCTTAAGAGGTTAAGGTATGAAATAGTCAAGATGTCGCAAACTTACCCACTGTTAACAGAACACTATTACTTACACCTTCCTATTCGCTTTGGGCCTTATCTACTCTATATCTACCTGTTCAATTTTCTGCATATTTCCTGCTTATCTTATTCTGTCCCCCTATCTTAACATGAGCAGAGGTACATTCTGCCCTCTCTTTTAGAGACAATAAGTAATCCCACCTTCCTGCTATTTTCTACCCTTCCCGTTAACCAAAATAATTGGAGCTCATGGGC
Organism: Berghia stephanieae; assembly: GCF_034508935.2. Taxonomy (NCBI): domain Eukaryota; kingdom Metazoa; phylum Mollusca; class Gastropoda; order Nudibranchia; family Aeolidiidae; genus Berghia; species Berghia stephanieae. The sequence continues at coordinate 40,886,256 of NC_088366.1, forward strand.
CAACTAGGAAATGCCATTCCTCTATGATTGGCTATTCGAATAATTGTTTCACATGCCAAATTTAACAAAACTCATCTCTCTCAGAAAATACGGTCATACACAGTAAAACACCCAGAGAAGAACCAGCTCTCAAATTTCAACTTGTAAAAAGTTTTTTGACTATCTATCGGCTGAAGGTAATTTATAATTGGCTTAACCTGTCTAGGTGCAATGAGATATTACTGTGAATTGATTGCAATGTATTATTATTACTATTATATATTTTGTTTGTGTTTTATTCTATGGATATTCGTAAGTTGAAATACTTGTATAAAACTATAGTTATAAGTATATTTTACTAGATCTATAGTTAACATTTTAAAAAATGAAACATGCTATTATTTTCATTTATATGTATATATATATATCATATGTATATTATAT
>NC_088366.1:40893581-40896081 GCF_034508935.2 Berghia stephanieae
ATTAATGAGGGAGGGATATTAGAAATATTTTCTGCTAAAATAAAATTTGGGGCTCGTACAACTCTCCACTGACATAGAATATTCCACTTCAAAAACTTCACAGACAATCGAGTTTCTTCCCTAAAAACCAATGGAATGGAACGGTGTCCCGAAATAATTGCTCGCCCCAACATTGAACTTTCTTCGACCTAAGAAACTCAAGCCTTAATCGTTAAAACATACGCTGTGCCTATTTAATTATTAAATACTATACAACTACACTAAATACAACTACTACTACTACTTCTACTACAACTACTACTACTACTACCGAAGCGTGCTACTACTACTAAAAACTACATACATACTACTACTACAATAACACTACACTACTATACACACTACTACTTACCAAGAGCGTCTACTACTACTACTACACTACACTACTACACTACTACACACACTATTCTACTACAAATACTATACAACAACCAAGAGGTGCTACAATACACTACTACTACTAAACTACTCACTACTATCCCTTCTATACTTACTACTACTACTACTACGACGACGACGACGACGACAAACGACTACTCCTCTATTACGTTTTATTATTATTTTATTTTATTTTATTATTATTATTATTAATTATTACTGCTACTACACCAATTATATTATTATTATTATTATTATTTTAATTATTATTATTATTATTATTTTATTATTATTTTTTATATTATTATTTTTATTATTATTACTGCATTATCATTTTTCATTTGTAACATAAACTTGTCTTAAATCATTCCCAATCGACGCTTCATTTACGGAAATAAAGCCGGTCTCCCAATAAATTGTTTCATTTTCACAACTGGGCAATTAATGTTAGATATATCTTTTTTCTTAACCCAGTCATGTGGTTTAATTGGAAACGAAAAAAAATATTTTTACTTTGTAACTTTCGGCTATTCTCTTTTTCAGATTATTTTTTTTGTATAGACATGAAACGATCCAAATTGGTGTGAGGATACAAAGGAAAAAATCGTTCAATTCTCAAACCCGGTTTAAAAACTCAATTAAGTTTTATATTTTTAATTTTGCGCCTACCGGAAATGAAATAACGCTGAAACAATGAAAGCGTTTTCAAAGTAACCATATCCTCGGCTTACTGTCATTTATTATAATAAAGTTAACTTCGTCCCAGATGTGCGTACAGTTCAAGCCTCTATTAATCCTTATCATATTTGATTGCATGGATTATTGCCTAACTCTCAAAAACTATTTTTTTTTTTTTGGCCGATAACGTTTTTTTAAATATCAATGGATTAAGACGGCTTTAACTGTCAAAACGTTTGAACTTGGCTTTTTGACCCTAAAAATTCGTGAATGCTTTTTGCAACTTTTTGGGTCATTGATTTTTAAAGTTAACTTTTCCGGGGCCAAAATGAAAGAAAAAATTTTTCAGTGAAACGATGTATTGAAAGATTGGCAATTGAGTGAATGTTAATTGTTTGTTTGTGAATTCGTTTTCATCATTTTACCGGCTTTACCAATCCCCACTCCCATTCCCCTTTTCCCAACCATAGTCGAGTGGTTCTTGTTCGTAAGGTTTTGCATGATCAAAAAAATTGCCCAAATTGGTGAAACATCGTCAATATGGCCCTCCGGTTTACTTGGGTAATATCTTTACTGTTTAACCGTTCGACCAGGTCGTTTATGAATATATACCAGTAATATGGGTGCGATTTTATTGTAAGTGGCTCGACCAAACCAACAGATGGGGGCAGGAAGATTGTTTCCTTTTTGAAAAATGAAGCAAGGAAACGCTCAATGGGAGGGAGCTCTTTTGAAAAATTCGCCATGTAGTGAATGCCAACAATACTTTAAGCATGTTTAAACATAAAAATAAAGAAATCTTTCAGAGGCTAAGGTTGTTCCAAGAAAGAGTTTAATCCCCGTATATGTACAAGAACTTGTTATAAACTATTGCTTCTTCCCTTTGGTAGGAACACAGTGGCTTGTGTTAAAATGCTCTCGGCCTTTCTAAAACCCTGATACCCAATACGTTCCTTGGAGATGGTTTGTGCTCAAAATTTTTTACTAAGGTCGACCATCGAAGGTCAATCATTCTCAATCCCTGGACCTAATTTATTTAAGTCTTGCCGTGTGTCTTCTTTTTTTACCGTCATAATAAAAGATCACTTTATACACCTAATTACCTGCCTACCAAAACAATGGTACGAAAACAAACATGGCGCGTAATTTGTGAGAGGAAAAGGTGAGAGAAGCTATTTACTTACACCTAAATTGGCTATGGTACCGCCAATGGCAAAGTAACGTAAAATTTCAAGATCAATCTCGTTTTGGTAAAAAGTCCTGCGACAAAGAATGTTAATTAGGCGGCAATTGCGATCTAGATATTCTAGAAAAAATTTGAGTCATGTACAACAAAAAATTTTTACATAGTGATTGGTTAGAATTTTTTCAAGATTCATTTCAAATAATATATTATTATTAATTA
>NC_088366.1:40901081-40913581 GCF_034508935.2 Berghia stephanieae
TCAATCCACTGGACCTAATTTATTTAAGTCGTGCCGTGTGTCTTCTTTTGTATACCGTCATAATAAATAGATACACTTTATATCACCTAGATCTACTCTGCCTACCAAAACAATGGTAACGAAACACAAACATGGCGCGTAATTTGTTAGAGAAAAATGGTGAGAGAAGCTATTTACTTACACCTAAATTGGCTATGGGTACCGCCAATGTGCAAAGCTAACGTAAATAGTTCAACGATCAATCTCGGTTCGGTAATAAAGTCGCTGCGCACAAATGAATGTTACATTAGGACGGCTAGATTGCGATCTAGATATGTCTAGAAAAAATTGAGTCATGTCAGCAACAAATGTTCTACATAGTGATTGGTTAGAATTGTTCAGAGATATCATTTCAAATAATATAGTATATTATTATATTATAATACTTTACACGTTACCCTTTAGATAACGAATGTCGGTTTATAGGCCAAGTACCCGTCAACACGAGTAACACACAAATATGTCAGGGTTGCCAAATTATCTATTTAAAAAAATCAAGCTGCAGAAAAATGTCAAATGATCTGAAAAAATCCAAACTTTTTCCAGCCATCACTTATTCCTGCTTAGATAAATATACATAAAAATATAAATTGATCTTTATTTTCATATCTCTCCGCAATGTACAAATTCAATAAATAATGTACATTGCCTTGTTTGGTTAAGGGTAATAATTAGTATAATTCAGCTAATGCACTAATTTGCCTTGTCGTGAAAGTTAAATTTGGTGACACGAGATAAATGAAAAAAACCAAAGTGCCAAAGCCAATCATCCCATGCCAAGCCCATTGCATTAAAACACGACAAGTTCTTGGAATTTGGAATAAAAAACTCCAATTGGCAACTCCAAAGTATGCCTCTGTCAATTTGTTTGATTAGGACGAGTGCTATGTTTGCTCTCACTAGACGTGTTAAAGTCCCATGTAATAATCCGTAGCACAGTGATAAAACATTTCTCCAAATTAATTTTCGCCAGATTCCCCCCCCCCCCCCCCTCCTTACTTGAAATGAATTGAATTGACCCTCGAAAATTCTTAGGGCTAAGACATGCGGCTATGTGGTCTTGTGGTGTGACACTCACTTCCGGATTGGAAGGTCCTGGGTACGTACGAGCCTCGCTCGGCACATAGTTGATCCTTGAAAAAGGCTCTTTACTCAAATTCTCTCACTGGCAGTAAACCGCGTTGTCTCTGTCCAAAAAAAATTATAACACGGCCTAACAGGCGTCATGTCACGTCCTGCATGTTAATTATTGCTGTTGGCCAGAGATCCCTTGTAAAGCGCATTGAGCACGTTAAGTGGATATATGACAAATCCTCAAAAAAAAGCCCAAGAAGTCCAAAATACTACTTTAAAAAAGAGTCTCGAATTGACGAATGTTGTATAGGTAAAGTAAAATATATATGTCTGTCCAAATTGGAATGAAAACGTTTATTTGTACGACATATAAGGGAAGTTTACTTTTATCGAAAGGAGCGAGGAGTGGGGGTGGAAGGGGGGGGGGGGGGGGGGGTGAAGCTCGTGGTAGTGTCGGTTGATCAGCGGTAAGAACTCTAGTTTTGTAAATAATCTAAAGCCATGGCGTGTATCATCAATGATGGACCTGGTGACAGTGATCGCAAAAAGGCATTATGCCTTTCGGTATAGAACATCGCGAACTCCCAGGTTTGTCACGGTGAGGGTCATTTAAATAGACCGATATTTCAAGGACGACTTTCCTGGCCACATTTTAAAATATGAGATCTCCAGAGTACGGCAGTTAATTGGTTAACAACCAATAATTGTTACAGTGAGCACTGATAGCAGCAACTCACTTATCATTTTGTTTTTTTATTACGTCGCCATTAACGTCGCCGTGTATTGTGAACAAAATTTCAAGGAAGTATGAAGTTATGAACTAAAGGTGGCTACGCTTAGAGAGAATTGGTTGAGAACGAATCACTTTAATCGCCAACTAGAAACGACCAACAATTAGGTGACCCAACCGCATTCCTTCAATAAAAGAAATGGGCTGGTGAAGGATAAATTTAATCAGATTTCTATAAAATGAACGAACTATTGTATTTATCACCCCACATTCCTCATCCCCCTTTTTAAATTAGTGTTTAGTATAGCCGTTTTAATTTGACTAAACTACCAAGTCTTGCAGAATGGAAAACGGGTGAACCCCCCCCCCCCCCCCAAAAAAAAAAAAAAAAAAAAAAAAAAAAACAATGTCGCTCAACGAGGGTGTCGTAATCTAGAGGTTGCACTGCACTGCATTGTGTTCGAATGGTGCTAGTTATATCTACACCTTTAACTTTAATCAAAAGACAACATGTTATGGGCTATTTTTCTTTTAGTTTAGTTACGTACAAGATATTAAAAAAATAATTGTAAGACGTCACAAAGAAAGGAAATGCGTTTATCCCCATGGCTCCACTTCAAGCCACAAATAGCTTTTATTGTTCAATTTGTAGCAATGCAATGCGGCTGACGTACGGGATGTATAAGGCCTTTTTCTTTGGGATCAATAAAGTGAATTGTGTTTTTATTCTAAAAAAACACGATTCTATCTTTCATTTTGAAATTATTGACCATCTTGCATTTCGTACTTCAATTCAACTTATCAAATGTCAATTGTGAAATTCTAATCAGTTTACCTATATAATTTTTTAATTTGACTTATTGTGTTCAAATCACGTGACAGCTACGTATGAAATTGAGGTATAACAAAAACACACAGAAGAAAATCTGGACGACGGGCCCCAAACTACCTAGAACCAAAAAGAATAATTAAATGTTTTACAATAACATACTTGATGTAGAGGGTTTATGTTGATGATCAAACAGTATAATAGATGTAGTGGAGGACTAGTTAGGAAAATATTATCTGCTGGAACATAAATTTTGGTGCTCGTACAACTCATCCACTGACATAGAATATTCCAGCTTCAAAAACATCTCACAGACAATCGAGTTTCTTCCCTAAAACAGCAATGGAATGGAACGGTGTCCCAGAAGATAATTGTCTCGCGCCCAACATTGGAAGCTTATCGGTCGACCTAATGTATACTACAGAGCAGCATTAATCGTTAACACGATACGCTGGCTGCCTATTAATATTATTACTACTACTACTACTACTACTACTACTATACTACTACTACTACTACTACTACTACTACTACTACTACTACTACTACTACTACTACCAGAGAGCGTGCTACTACTACTACTACTACTACTACTACTACTACTACTACTACTACTACTACTACTACTACTACTACTACTACTACTACTACTACCAGAGAGCGTGCTACTACTACTACTACTACTACTACTACTACTACTACTACTACTACTACTACTACTACTACTACTACTACTACCAGAGAGCGTGCTACTACTACTACTACTACTACTACTACTACTACTACTACTACTACTACTACTACTACTACTACTACTACCAGAGAGCGTGCTACTACTACTACTACTGCTACTACTACTACTACTACTACTACTACTACTACTACTACTACTACTACTACTACCAGAGAGCGTGCTACTACTACTACTACTACTACTACTACTACTACTACTACTACTACTACTACTACTACCAGAGAGCGTGCTACTACTACTACTACTACTACTACTACTACTACTACTACTACTACTACTACCAGAGAGCGTGCTACTACTACTACTACTACTACTACTACTACTACTACACTACTACTACTACTACTCTACTACATACTACTACTACTACTACTACTACACTACGACGACGACGACGACGACGACGACGACGACTACTCCTACTATTACTGTTATTATATTATTATTATTATTATTATTATTATTATTATTATTATTATTATTATTATTATTATTATTATTATTATATTATTACTGCTACTACACCTATTATTATTATTATTATTATTATTATTATTATTATTATTATTATTATTATTATTATTATTATTATTTATTACTGCTATTATCATTTTTCATTTGTATAGCATAAAACTTGTCTTAAATCATTCCCAATCGACGCGTTCATTTACATGGAAATAAATGCCGGTCGTTCCCAATAAGAGTTGTTTCATTTTCACAACTGGGCAGATTAATGTTAGATATATCTTTTTCTTAACTCCAGTCATGTGGTTTTAATTGGGAAACGAAAAAAAATATTTTTCACATTTGTAAACTTTCAGGCTATTCTCTTTTCAGAGTTATTTTTTTTGTATAGGACATGAAACGATTCAAAAATTGGATGTGAGGATACAAAGGAAAAATTCAGTTCAATTCTCGACATCCGGTTTAAAAATCTCAATTAAGTTTTATATTTTAATGTTTGCGCCTATCCTGGTATAATGAAATAATCGCATGAAACAATGAAAGCGTTTTCAAACGTAATCCATATCCTCGGCTTACTGTCGATTTATTATAAGTAAAGGTTAACATTACGTCCCAGATGTGACGATACAGTTCAAAGCCTCTATTGAATCCTTATCATATTTGATTGCATGGGATTAATGCCTAACTCTCACAAAACTATTTTTTTTCTTTTTGGCCAGATAACGTTTATTTAAATATCAATGGATTAAGACGGCTTTAACTTGTCAAAACGTTATGAACTTGGCTATTGACCCTACAATGTTCGTGAATGCTTTTTGCAACTTTTTGGGTCATTGATTTTTAAAGTTAACTTATCCTGGCCAAAATGAAAGAAAAATATATTTTCAGTGAAAAGCAGATGTATTGAAAGATTGGCAATTGAGTGAATGTTAATTGTTTGATTTGTGAATTCGTTTTCATCATTTTACCGGCTTTATCCAATCCCCACTCCCATCTCCCTTTTCCAATCCATAGTCGAGTGGTTCTGTGTCTCGTAAGAGTTTAGCATGATCAAAAAAATTGCCCAAATAGGTGAGAACGATCGTCAAATATTGGCCCTCTCGCGTTGAGTACTTGGGTAATATGCTTTACTGACTTTAACTCGTTCGACTCAGGTCAGTTATGAATATATACCAGTAATATGGAGTGACGAATTTTATTGTAAGTGTGCTCGACCAAACCAAACAGATGAGCAGGAAGATGTGTTTCCTTATGGTGAAATAAATGAAGCAGAGATACGCTCAATGGGCAGGACGCATCTTTGAAAAATTCGCCATGTAATGTGAATGCCAATCAATACTATATTTAAGCATGTTTAAGCAGTAAAAATAAAGAAATCTTTCAGAGGCTAAGGTTGTTCAAGATGAGTTAATCCCCGTATATGTAGCATAGAACTTGTTATGATAACTATTGCTTGCTTCCCTTTGGATAGGACACAGTGCTCTGTGTTAAAATGCTTCTCGGCCTTTCTAAAAGACCCTGATACCCAACTACTGTTCCTTGGATAGATGGATTTGTGCTCAAAATATTTTTACTAAGGTCAGACCATCGAAGTGTCTAATCATAGGCTCAATCCACTGGACCTAATTTATTTAAGTCGTGCCGTGTGTCTTCTTTTGTATACCGTCATAATAAATAGATACACTTTATATCACCTAGATCTACTCTGCCTACCAAAACAATGGTAACGAAACACAAACATGGCGCGTAATTTGTTAGAGAGAAAATGGTGAGAGAAGCTATTTACTTACACCTAAATTGGCTATGGGTACCGCCAATGTGCAAAGCTAACGTAAATAGTTCAACGATCAATCTCGGTTCGGTAATAAAGTCGCTGCGCACAAATGAATGTTACATTAGGACGGCTAGATTGCGATCTAGATATGTCTAGAAAAAATTGAGTCATGTCAGCAACAAATGTTCTACATAGTGATTGGTTAGAATTGTTCAGAGATATCATTTCAAATAATATAGTATATTATTATATTATAATACTTTACACGTTACCCTTTAGATAACGAATGTCGGTTTATAGGCCAAGTACCCGTCAACACGAGTAACACACAAATATGTCAGGGTTGCCAAATTATCTATTTAAAAAAATCAAGCTGCAGAAAAATGTCAAATGATCTGAAAAAATCCAAACTTTTTCCAGCCATCACTTATTCCTGCTTAGATAAATATACATAAAAATATAAATTGATCTTTATTTTCATATCTCTCCGCAATGTACAAATTCAATAAATAATGTACATTGCCTTGTTTGGTTAAGGGTAATAATTAGTATAATTCAGCTAATGCACTAATTTGCCTTGTCGTGAAAGTTAAATTTGGTGACACGAGATAAATGAAAAAAACCAAAGTGCCAAAGCCAATCATCCCATGCCAAGCCCATTGCATTAAAACACGACAAGTTCTTGGAATTTGGAATAAAAAACTCCAATTGGCAACTCCAAAGTATGCCTCTGTCAATTTGTTTGATTAGGACGAGTGCTATGTTTGCTCTCACTAGACGTATTAAAGTCCCATGTAATAATCCGTAGCACAGTGATAAAACATTTCTCCAAATTAATTTTCGCCAGATGCCCCCCCCCCCCCCCCCCTCCTTACTTGAAATGAATTGAATTGACCCTCGAAAATTCTTAGGGCTAAGACATGCGGCTATGTGGTCTTGTGGTGTGACACTCACTTCCGGATTGGAAGGTCCTGGGTACGTACGAGCCTCGCTCGGCACATAGTTGATCCTTGAAAAAGGCTCTTTACTCAAATTCTCTCACTGGCAGTAAACCGCGTTGTCTCTGTCCAAAAAAAATTATAACACGGCCTAACAGGCGTCATGTCACGTCCTGCATGTTAATTATTGCTGTTGGCCAGAGATCCCTTGTAAAGCGCATTGAGCACGTTAAGTGGATATATGACAAATCCTCAAAAAAAAGCCCAAGAAGTCCAAAATACTACTTTAAAAAAGAGTCTCGAATTGACGAATGTTGTATAGGTAAAGTAAAATATATATGTCTGTCCAAATTGGAATGAAAACGTTTATTTGTACGACATATAAGGGAAGTTTACTTTTATCGAAAGGAGCGAGGAGTGGGGGTGGAAGGGGGGGGGGGGGGGGGTAAGCTCGTGGTAGTGTCGGTTGATCAGCGGTAAGAACTCTAGTTTTGTAAATAATCTAAAGCCATGGCGTGTATCATCAATGATGGACCTGGGGACAGTGATCGCAAAAAGGCATTATGCCTTTCGGTATAGAACATCGCGAACTCCCAGGTTTGTCACGGTGAGGGTCATTTAAATAGACCGATATTTCAAGGACGACTTTCCTGGCCACATTTTAAAATATGAGATCTCCAGAGTACGGCAGTTAATTGGTTAACAACCAATAATTGTTACAGTGAGCACTGATAGCAGCAACTCACTTATCATTTTGTTTTTTTATTACGTCGCCATTAACGTCGCCGTGTATTGTGAACAAAATTTCAAGGAAGTATGAAGTTATGAACTAAAGGTGGCTACGCTTAGAGAGAATTGGTTGAGAACGAATCACTTTAATCGTCAACTAGAAACGACCAACAATTAGGTGACCCAACCGCATTCCTTCAATAAAAGAAATGGGCTGGTGAAGGATAAATTTAATCAGATTTCTATAAAATGAACGAACTATTGTATTTATCACCCCCACTTCCTCATCCCCCTTTTTAAATTAGTGTTTAGTATAGCCGTTTTAATTTGACTAAACTACCAAGTCTTGCAGAATGGACAACTGGTGAACCCCCCCCCCCCCCCCCCCCAAAAAAAAAAAAAAAAAAAAAAAAAAAAAAAAAAAACAAAAAAAAAAAAACAAAAAAAACAAAACAACAACAACAAAAAACAACCTCCCCCCCCTTCACCCCCCCCCCCCCCCCCCCGATAAAATAAAAACACAACAAAAAGATTATTCATTATTTGGGGGGGGGGGGGGTAACATTGTTCCGTACAGCCCATTTTACATGTTTCGTAAATGACCACGGAATTACTGGCAAATCTAAAAGTTATAAAATTATTTTTGACAGATTGATATACGAGTAAGTGTCATTTTATTACCCGTTGACTTAAATTATTATTTAGAACACTGCTTGCGCATATATTGACATGTCATTAACTTGACCCGGTCCTTGGGAATCGCAATCTAGCCGTCCTAATGTCAGAACATTTGTGCGCACCGACTTTATTACCGAACCAAGATTGATCGTTAAACTATTTACGTTAGCTTTGCGCATTGGCGGTACCCATAGCCAATGAGGTTTTACCGAGACGTGGTTATTGCTATCACCATACTCTGACTCAATAAATGATTATTGATAAAATCGGTTAAGAGCGTTATGATGGTACCCGTACCATGAATTTTACAGCAATAGGAAAGGATTTCGCTTTTTACAGCTATATTAGAATAGATAACAGGTAAAGATCGGAACTCATAGAAGATTCACATTATCAAAATTATGAATTTTCCGCTTATCCATTTTGAAGGAATTCGTTTAAATGGAATATTCGGTAAATGGAAACTTAAACTATATTCATACAGTATTTGAATGTGAAGGGGCGAATGGCAATTTATAACTATCAGACATCTAAATTTTTTAACTATCAATACACATTACTGATGAATACAAACGAAAGTGAACATAAAGCGCTTGCGCTTCCAACATTATTTTGATAAATTTTTTTTTTGAGAAACTGCTTGTGTTTATGCCAAAGAGAATTACATAAATGGTCAAAAGTAGAAATTTATCAATTTATGATACCGTTTCCACAAATATGTACATGCGTTCAACAATAACAACAACAACTAAGAAATACTGGACACATGAATCATCACATTCTGATGATGAGAATGATGAAATGGAGAAATGGAACGACTAAGGAGAGATTCCGGGCATCAATCTATTCAATGAAATGTCATTTTCCTCCAGTTTGGGAAGGTTGGAGCATGCATTTTCCAGTCTTCTCTTGTTATATCATAATTTATTGTCTCGTCGGTCATTAAATTTGGTGTTCCTCCTCTCAATCTTTCCTTTTACGTTGGCCCAATGACCACGATTGGATTGCGCTTACAGTGATATAGGGGACATCACGCAACCTCGTGTCTAATCTCTCTGATTAGACAGTCTACTTTGAAAACTTTTTCTGGTTCGTTTAATTTTACTGAGGAGCATAGTTAACCCTGTGATACATGGTCAGAATATGTAGTGCTGCTGGATTGAAACCATGAAATCATGTCATCTTTTATATTTGCCGAAGTTGGAGCCTTGAAGTGATCATGGGCCACCGAATGGTCGCGTTGTACAATACAATACAGCTGGGAGCTTCGAGGAAATGCAGCAAACGGTATTAATTTACTCAGTCTTCAAACACCTTTACATTGACCAAAAAATGATATTCTCAATCTTCCAGATGATGCAAAGAAGAAAAAATGGCATTCTTTTAAATATCCAGTATCTTCACCTGCAAGAATAACGATGATCCTCTGACCTGAACTCATGGGCCGTTTTCTGCTCGAATATTAGACGTCCAATATTTTGTCAGATGTATGTTTACATTCACACAGCTCCGTATATCTTTGGATGGTATCGATATTCTCAATTACCAACAATAAAAAACATATTTTATACCATGAATTTAGTCTTTTACCATCTGGGAGAAGGTTTTGTCAGATTAAATGTAGAACTAACAAGTATAAATCAACGTTCGTTCCATCCGCAATAAAAATTTGAATATTTCATATGGTACAGAAAAACCAAGGATTGATTCGTTGACTGATTAACTGATTAATTTATTTAATGTAAGATTAACTGACCAATTGATAATGATGATAATTTTTGGTGTCGAATTGCCACAATCGTAACAAACTGAAAACGAAATGAATATTTTTATAATGTGTATATCGCACGTGTGAAAGAAAGAGAGGAAGAGAGAGGGAGAGAGAGGGAGAATGAGAGAGAGAGAGAGAGAGAGAGAGAGATAAAATAAGTAGGAGTGAAATATCTGTTCAATGTTACAGTTATCGTTTAACGTTATAACAAGTGTAACTAAATGACAAATTGCCATATTTATGGACAATAAAGATCTATTATATTATTATTATTATTATTATTATTAATTATTATTATTATTATTATTATTATTATTGTTATTATTATTATTATTATTATTATTATTATTATTATTATTATTATTATTATTATTATTATTATTATTATTATTATTATTATTATATCAAAGTTGTCTATGATCCTTTTCCTACCACATCGTTCCAAACTGGTGATCTCTCTGTCGTATTTCGATAACCATCTTCTCATGGTTGATTGTAAAATTCCAATTCCATAGCCGTCCTCTTTAACGGCTTATCGATAGCTACAATAAGACTTTTTTGCAGCTTTACGAGAGTGGAACCGATAGAGATTTCGTTTTGTATCATATCGTTTAAGAACCTAAATGTTTTAAAAACCGTTAAATGCTCTGGGAAACGTTCATGCATAGATGCAATTTTTCAATGTTATATAGCCTTCATTGTTGCTAGATGTAGGGAGTTAAAGCTTTCTGGCAAAATTGTAAAAAGGCATTTTGTCTGTGTAAAAAAGAAATCTGTATACTTAAAAAATATACTCTCAAGTTAAACTATGAAATATGTATCGACAACACCATACAAATGGTGTAAACAGTAGCTACCTCTTTAACACTTAGTTCATAATTCGTACAAAATTCAGTGTGTTTGTAATATCTGGCTCGATTGGAGTAATTGATATAATTCGATAGATAAATGGATAACGAGATAATTATATCAAATAATATTTATCATATTTCTCCATACGAATACCCCTTGACACGTTTTATAAAGAAGACAATTATAGGATGTTATCCATGTTATCTTGAAATTGCTGCTCTCTAATCGTTTATATCAGTTTTCATTTATGTTTTAGTGATAAATGATTAATAATATTTTAAGATAACAACTTTCTAAATATAGTAAGACCTTATAACTTATTACACGACCATTTCTTCCTTGTGCCACATCACTAACCTGGCATGTTGCAAACAAAGCGTGGATAACTGAAACTGACTGGAATATCAAAATAATAATGACATTTTTTTCATGAAGCTTACCGCCAAATGTGAGCTGGACCCAGCCATTGTGACTATTTGGGGTGTTACTGTAGTTAGGTAACTTTGTTGGAGAGGACGTGGACGTCATTCTTGTCTGCATCACTATTCAAATTGTCAGAGATGGGAGATTGATGCCCGATTGGGATGTAGGAAAAATATAGACACAGAGAATGTTTAATTAGATGACCAAGAATTCAAGTTACATGGAGTGGATGAGAGAGAGAGAGAGAGAGAGAGAGAGAGAGAGAGAGAGAGAAAGAGAGAGAGAGTATGTGTGCAAGAGAGAAAGAGGGCGAAACGAGGGGGGCGAGAGAGAGAGAGAGAGAGAGAGAGAGAGAGAGAGAGAGAGAGAGAGAGAGAGAGAGAGAGAGAGAGAGAGAGAGCGAAACGATGGGGGCGGGAGAGATAAGTGGATTAGAGAGAGAGAGAGAGAGAGAGAGAGAGAGAGAGAGAGAGAAAGAGGGGGGGGGGGGGATAAATTAAAATTAAAATAAGCCCTTCTGAGCCTTCTGCATGGCAGCTTAATGTGACGTCAGACATTATGAGCTCTGAGAGCGATTAATATTATATCTGATCCATCAAGCAATAATAAGATGCCAGTGAAATGTCACTGAATTCATCGAGAGGTTAACCCTTCTATTAAAATATAAAACATAATAAAGAAAGAAGAAAAGCCAAAACAAACAAAAAGCAAAAAACAAAACAAAAACCCCCAAAAACAACACAAGCCAACAATTAATAATAGACTACTGATTAAATTTTTAGATTGGACTCAAATCAACGTGCACGTTAACTGGAATCCATGCCCAGGTAGAGGAATTCCATGTTCCCTTTTTCATCCATAGAGGAGTATAAAGGAAAACAAGAGAAATGATAGGTAGATAGATTGAAAGTTTGATTGAGGGATAGCGATGGAAAGTGATAGAGAAGGGGGGGGGGGGGGGGGGGGGGGGGGGGGGGGGACGAGGATGATGAGCAGCAGAGCACAGGAAAAAGGAAATGGGGGAGGGAGGGGGGGGGGGGGAGGTGTTATTACGTGGATCAACTGTCATTGAAATTAAATGTCATGAATTTTAGCGTATTGTTTGTATAAAGGCTTTATGTCAACTTGTTAAAATATTGTTATAGTTCAGTTGAGCCAAAATAAAAGAATGATTTTTTGGTTTGTTTTTTAAATGCTATATATGAATGTAATGAAAGAGAACAGGTCCGTATAAATGTTATGCGTTTAGGTATAATACTCACAACATCTGAATCACAACAGTTGAAAATAACTATCATTTGTGACCTTACACGTTTTTATCTAATTTATAGAAGGAACAACGTTGACGGTACACTGTGCACGCAAATTCGAATACAGGTCTGACTAAAGCATTGTATGCCAGTTCTTTCACCTTTGCCGGGCACTGTTACAGGTTCCGCATCAG
>NC_088366.1:40923581-40928581 GCF_034508935.2 Berghia stephanieae
ACAGCTGCACTCATGCCGCCCAAGCCAAGATAAACGACAGAGGGATAATGGCGTTAGAGCACTGTTTATGATCAAAATTAATGACAATATACATCGGAGAGTGAAAACGTAACCACTAAACCCTTCGACAACAGGAACAATTCACATTCTGACGTGGTTGGAACGGATGTTATCACGGGCACTCGTCCGCGGATCGCATCGTTATTAATAAGTTAACGATTACGTTCCCTATCTACATCAATTGGCAAACAGATCTTCGGGTTTTTTTTCTCGTCGTTCGTCCATCGTTGTAGGCTGGGAAAGGCATTCGTTAACTTGTGCGGCTATGTGATCTTGTTGTATGACACTCGCTTTCGTATCGGAAAGTCCTGGGTTCGATCCTCGCTCGGCGCATAGTTGAGTCCTTGGAAAAGACTCTTTTCACATTCTCTCACCGATGTGTAAAATTAGTACCTGGCCGTTAACAGCGTTGTCTCTGTCGGGGAAAGAATTGTAATATCGCCTAACAGGCGTCATGTCTCGTTCTATGTGTTAGGTGTTGCAGTTGGTCAGGGACCTTTCATAAAGCGCTTTGAGCACATTTAGTGGATCTTGCGCTATATAAAAGCTCAATTTTTAAAATATTGATACTATCTGGGTATCACCACGCCCCTTTTTTCCGCCATCTTCAAAATCCTGGAATATCGACACCCCAGGATAACGACATAATTTTACTGTTCCGGGCGAAGTCTTTAACCAAGGGTTGCACTGTATAATATATTGTCTAATTCCAGGCGTGTTCAAGTCAACTAAAGACAAGTTTGGAGGTCTGGATATTGTCATCAACAATGCCGGGTTGGGAGGGGAAGCAGCAGATCTTTGGGAGAGAACTATTGATATCAACGTGGTGAGGTGGCCATTTTATATCATATCATAATAATATCATGTATCACGTAAAAAGTTATTTAGGCCTACTGACCTTTGAATATCAGATCGATTTAAATGTAATTATAATTAAATCGGAAAATTGATCATTTCCTCACCAAGCATTGTTTTGAATCTGTCCACAGAAATATCATTATTTATTTCATATTCGATATTGTTCCAAAGTTTTACAGTTTTGGTTACAATAAATTTCCCTTATGCTAGTTTTGTGTCTGTCAATAAAGATTTGAAACTCCTGTCCTCTGGTAATTTTTGTACTCGAGATGAAAACGAAAATCGTTCACCAGATCTGCCGGCCAAAACTGTATAACCTTAAGCTTTTATGGTCTGATTGGTTCAATATAGTGGATACTAATCAGTAGTGCCGCGCTGAGGACCGGTTCTTGGGACCGGTCCCACGGTCGTTTAGCTGAGAACCGGGGACCGGTCCCAAAGCGGAGAACCGTTGGCGGGCCTTACTTCTTATAACCTTTCAACGGTCCCAGCGATTTTCGCGCCATACTACTGCCCCAGCGATTCTTTGCCTCGGTTCTTTTGCCTATCTTCCACAAATCACCACCCATTCCACTTAATTAATCGCACCCACACCCTTTGCTATACACTAAACGACACAGACGACCATCTCCCTCAACTCCGCAAACCGCCCTTTCGTGTGTGAGATAGGAGGAAACAGGAGGCACACGCCTTGGACGATTTCATTATACGGGGTAAATTTCAAAATTTACTACACCATAATGATCGCAATGACAATGATCTCTAATGGGTTATTGTTTGAAATGATTGTGACTACTAAAGATGTGTGTGTGTGTGTGTGTGTGTTTGTGTGTGTGTGTGTGTGTGTGTTTCGAACCTAGCAAGTCCGATTTTTTGTCTTCTTTTGTCTATCTCTTGTCACCACTCCTTTCTATCGCATTGTTATGATTTAAAATAATACAATAATATTAAAATTTCGTTTGGTGTTTTAACTAATCAAATAATATGAGTTTCACATATTATATCTTCCTTCCAAAATAGCAGTTATAACGTCTGTATTTTTAAAAAGGCCAATAGAATATTTGGGGGCCCCGATAGCTCAGTTGATAGAGCAATCTTTATACGCAAAGGTCAGAGATCGATCCCGGGTGCAGTCGAGCTTTTTTTCTCTGAAATCCCTGTCTACTCAGCAGTGAATGGGTAGCTGGGTTTGTTAGATCTGGCGAAAAGTACTTTGGGATAGACTAGCATCCTATCCAAAGGTAGAAATATTTTAAAAAAAATTAAAATCAAAAAATAAATTGAGCTTTTATATAGAGCAATATCCATTAAATGTGCTCAAAGCGCTTTACAATGGGTCCCTAACTAATAACAACACGTAACATGTAGAACGAGACATGACGCCTGTTAGGCGATGTTACATTTTTTTCCGACAGAGACAACACTGTTGACGACCAGGTACGCATTTTACACCTGATTACGGTGATAGGATATGAGTAAAGAGTCTTTCAAGGACTCAACTAGGCGCAGAGCGAGGCTCGAACCCAGGACATTCCGATCCGAAACGAGGGTCATAACACAAGACCACATAGCCGCACAAAAATAGAAAAAGGAATGGAGACGGAAAAAAACACACACAAAAAAAAAAAAACAATCAAAACAAACTTTTCCCGTACTTTTCTTCCAGCATGCCACAGACACAAATTATTAGCAATCCCTTTTCCCTAACACTAACATTGACCTGACCCGCTCCATCAATCTTCGCAGACACACACACACACACACACACACACACACACACACACACACACATGCTTAATGGATAGTGTTATAACACTATTTTCATGTTTTGAGGTGATAAGCCTTCTCCGCTCTCACTTTCACTTAGGGGTTCTATAGCCATCTACTGCAGGCACGGCCCCATCGTTTGACGGTCCCAATGCTGAAAAAGAACCGGTTCTTTGAAGGTCCCAAGTCCCAACGATGCCTTGTGAATGGCCAATGTCGAAAAGAATCAGTTCTTGGAACCGGTCCTTGCGGTTCTCATTTCCCAGGGACCGTAGAACCGGCGGTCCTAAACATGCTTGGGACCGCGCTCCGCACTACTAATCAGTCATCAGGTGGTCTCAAAACGGTAGCAAAGAGCAGAGTGACTTCATCTTCATTCGGATTCGCTTCTTTTAATAACAACACGTGGCCTTCGTCTTCCCCAAATTTTGTAAAGAAAGATCGATTCCCGCCATACGTTTCCAGATATTCTTGAGTGTATCGGGTTTGTTATAAAATAAATGAAGTTGACGTCACTCGACTCTTCGTTATTGTTTTATAGACCGCCATTTGGGTGATAGGTTATAACAAAAGCCCCTCTAAAAAACTATAAACGTTAACAGTTACACAAATTTTGTGCGTTGCTCCGAATTATCTGATGAGCAGTCAGGTGAATATTTTACCCAAACGCATAGCATCAACAAGATCAGCATCAGCATTGAAGTGGCTTAAAAAGTTTTCCCAAAGTCAAGACTATAAAATCAACAGATCAATTGGTTGACAATAAACTGTCAAAACTGTTTGTCATGTAAAAGCATTAATGTTAGTTTATTTTGATGTGATCTCACAAAATAATGAAGCCGAAATTGAGACGAACCCTTCCATCAAGTTTGCCATACCTAATTTATGTGTTGTTTTATGTGCGACTAAGTGGTTTAGTGGTATGAGACTCGCTTTCGGATCGGAAGGTCCTGGGTTCGAGCCTCAATCGGTGCATAGTTGAGTCCTTGGAAAAGACTCTTTACTCACATTCTTTCACCATACGCAGGTGTAAAATGAGTACCTCTCTGTCCGAAAAAAAAATTGTAACATCGCCTAAAAGGCGTCATGTCCCGTCCTAAATGTTAAATCTTGCTAGTGGCCGGGGATCCCTTGTAAAGCGCTTTGAGCTCATTTAATGGATATTGCTCTATATAAAAAATATCAAATTTATGGCAGGAAGAACTTGTGAATGTTTGACTAACGCATCCCGTGTATTTTTACCAGAAAGGGTCCATCCGTGGGACGTTACTTGCCATAGATCACTTACGAAAAGACAAAGGTGGAAGGGGCGGAGTCATTGTGAACATTTCCAGTATGGCTGGTAAGTTAGCTTCACTTATAGATTTCTTTTACGATGTTCTAGTATGGGGGTGCGTTACCCTTCCCCATAGATTTCTATGATAAGACGTTCTAGTACTCCTGGTGAGTTACTTTCACACATAGATTTCTATCAATAGATATTCTGGTTGTAGGTGATAAATAACCTTCACAAACATATTCCTATAAGTTCTAGTATGCCTGGTAAGTAACCCTCCCACAAAAAGTTATATTACAAATGATTGAATTAGTAACACAAAAATGTGCTCAATTGAAAAACATAAATTGTCTCTTTACGTTAGACACAATTCATGCAGTCTCTTAGGTGCGAGTATAATGGCATATTCTGGACAAAGAAGTTAAACTCGGACAAGTGTGACAAAACATAGTGTTTCTCCATGACTTTCTGTCAGACAGTACCTCGAATCATATTTTATGTCAAAGCTTCCACCACCGTCACCACCACCACAGCGCTACTACTACTACTATACTACTACTACTACTTCTACTACTACTACTACTACTACTACTACTACTACTACTACTACTACTACTACTACTATTACTACTACTACTACTACTACTACTACTACTACTTCTACTACTACTACTACTACTACTATTGCAGCAGCAACAATACAGCTGGATACTTGATAAGTAATCTAATTGACTGACATTCTATGTATAATAAATATCAGCGAATTTTTATTGTGATTTCCAAGCCACAGAAACCGACATAAACTTTTTTTTTCCGTGAGCCTGTTGGCTCTAGAGAAATATGTGAAGTGTTTTTACCTTTTCAGAGTTCTCCATGATTTAAATGTCAATGGTTTTGTTTTAGAGTATCTGTATTCATTCGTGGAATTTCTAAGCGATGACTCGCAAAAGGCCTTTAATTGATTATACTTATTTCCTTTCCTACCTAGGCATCAACCCCAACCCGTGTTCTCCTACTTACTGTGCCTCGAAAAGCGCTC
>NC_088366.1:40931081-40978581 GCF_034508935.2 Berghia stephanieae
AGAAATCCAATGGGGAAAAAGACCTAGGAGTATTTATTGATAGGAAGCTAAACTTCAAGAAGCAAATTCAAGATGTTCAATCTAAGGCTGGTAAAACACTCGGAATAGTGAAAAGAAATTTCAAGAATCTGAAAACAAAACACATGACTACCATCTACAAGACTATGGTTAGATCAAAGCTGGAATATGCCAACTGCATATGGTATCCGAAGTTTGAGGGAGACAAAGACTGTTTGGAAAGAGTGCAAAGGAGAGCAACAAAACTTATCACACACCTGAAAGACAAAACCTACTGTGAGAGATTGAAAGAATTAAATCTCCCGACCTTAGTTTATAGGAGAAGAAGAGGAGATGTGATCCAAACATGTAAAATAGTAAAGGGAATAGACAGGGTAGAGGCAGGATTTCTTAAACCAAACAAAAACATTCAGACACGAGGAAACAGCAAGAAACTGGAAAAAGAACGTTTTAAAACAAATGAAAGAAGGAACTTTTTTCATCTAGAATTGTAAATAACTGGAATAAACTGCAAGAAACCACAGTATCAGCAAAAAAATTGAATAAATTCAAAGCAGAGTTGGAGATAAGCAACATCCTAGGAAACAAGTTCAATTATAAAAATTGGTCCAATCATTAATAGATGAGGGAGCGAAGGAGACTACACCAAGTCTAAACGCTCTATACAGAGGTATCCAGGTATCCAGGTATGATTTAAATGAATGTTGAATATAATAAATATTACAGACGACTGATTGTATTGAAAATGCATTATTGAAGCCAAATAAATAGTGCTTTAAGTACTAATTTGAAACAGCATTATACTTTTAAGTAGAATAATCAGTAACAAGCATTGCTAAAACATCATAACAACATCAAAGATCTCAATTGGATTATAAATATTCAATTACAATACGAAGAGAGCATTAATCAATATAAAAAGAATAATGTGAATCTTTAAATAACCAGTATTATATAAATGCTACTGCATTATTTAGTAAAATGAATGGGGTTGTTTTAGAACAATATACTTAAGTGACCCACACCCCATCGTTGGGCAAAATAATATGACAATCACTTTTAAAGTCTTTTTGATGGCGGTCGCTAAACTTCACGTCTTAAATTATCAACTTTTAAAGTTGTCTTTAAAAAATTATACTTAGACCTCAAAATGGATGTGATATGTCTCTTATTTACTTGTTGACGGTTCAGGATTTTTACAAATTCTCCAGGATGAGCGAAGTAATTACAAGCCATGTACGGTATTGCTACGCAAAGCCTTCCTCCTATGTTCAGACCAGAGTTTTAGTTTGGGTTGATTTCATACAAAACGACATGTGTGAAATGCGTCATAACAGGAATTGATAAACAAATGGTACAAATGATTTATTGGTTACACACTTTGACTAAGATTTCCTTACAGAGAGAGAGAGAGAGAGAGAGAGAGAGAGAGAGAGAGAGAGAGAGAGAGAGAGAGTCCAGTTTTCAGTTAGAAATTCAGTTAGAAGAATCAACAGAAATAACAAAATATAGTAAATTTATTATACTAAAGAAAAAAAAGTTAAACAATTCTAGTAAAAAAAGAGGCGATTCGTTAGCTTCAATCTCAAATTGTCCTTTACGAGTATTGATATAATAATAATAATAATAATAATAATAATAATAATACACATTTATATAGCGCTCATTCTCGTGTAAAACACAAGCTCTGGGCACTTTACAATATAAATATCAATTTTAAGTGAAAAAAATAAAAATAAAATAATAATAACAATAACAATTCATAGCCAAATCAAGGATTCATATAGAGTCAAGAAAAACAAATACAGTAAAAATGTGTCTTGAGATTCTTTTTAAAAGTAGGTAAAGACTTGCACTCCCTCAGACCACGTGGTAGTTCATTCCAAATCTTGGGGCCGAAACAAGCAAACGATCTATCACCAAATTTTGTTCTTGATCTTTTTTCCGAAATTTTCGTTTGGTCATTACATGATCTTAAAGTGTAATTTTCAAATTTACACATGACCACGTGATCTGTGAGATATGCCGGTGCTATACCAGCCAAACACTTATAAACAAGACACGCTGCTTTGTAATATGTGCGCTTTTCAATGGGCAACCTCAGTAGTTGCAATTGTTTAATAGAAGCCTGAGGCAAGTTGACAAGCAGCGAGTTACAATAGTCTAGTTTCGAAAAAATGAGGGAAACAACCAATGTTTTACATGTTCCAATTGCAATATACTGACGGATCGAACCGATTTTCTTCAATTGAAAGTATAAAGATTTACAGAGAGCAGAAATGTGAGCTGACATTTTCATTTCTGAATCAAAATAGACACCCAAATTTTTCACAGTCTTTGAAACTTTGATCTTTTCACCCCCAATCAACACCTCAAGACCATCATTCACCTTCAACTGCCCTCTATTTCCCATAATCATCACTTCTGTTTTTGACTCATTCATTTTCAACTTGTTTGCATCCATCCACTCTTTCACATCCGTCACACATTCTTCCACACGTTTCACAATATTTTCGAGATTTTTAGTTTTATCAGTAGCATAAAGTTGCGTATCATCTGCATAGAGATGATAGCGCAGCCCATGACCAGTGATGACATTAGATAATGGAGAAGTATACAAAACAAAAAGAATTGGACCCAAGACAGAGCCTTGAGGAACACCAAAAGACAATGTATGTTGACGAGAAAGTTTATCTAAAATCATAACCTGTTGCTTTCTGCCATCTAAATAAGATTCAACCACTGCAAGACAGTCCCAGACAAGCCAAAGGTTATATTAAGTCGTTTAATGAGAATACCGTGATCAATAGTATCAAACGCCGCCGAAAGGTCTAACAATGTCAGAAGAGAAACAGAACCTTTATCTAAAACATCGAGCAAATCACTCGCAACACAGCACAGAGCAGTTTCTGTGCTGTGGTAAGAACGATAAGCTGACTGAAATTTTTCCCATAGATTGTTTTCATGGAGATGTTGTGAAAGACGTCTGAGTACAACTTTTTCAAGGATTTTAGAAAGAAATGGCAGATTTGAGACGGGACGGTAGTTACTAAGGTCATTTACATTGAGATTTTGCTTTTTTATGAGAGGCTTTACAATTGCATGTTTATAGATATCTGGGACTTGTCCTGAGTAAGTGACTGATTTATAATATAAGTTATGCAAGGTATCAATTCAGGAAGACATAATTTCAAAATATTAGTTGGTAAAGGATCTAAATCACATGACTTCGAGGAAGATGAAAAAATTATTTTAGAAATCTCTTCTTCAGTTGTTTCTTTAAAACAAGAGAATCCCTGTGAACCCGAAAAACGGTGGAAATTTATATAATAGGAAATCATATGATTTATAAATTACAACAAAGCCCTTTATTATCTTTGTTACAGAGTTGAAACAGCGGCAGAGGCAATGATGGAATTAGTGGAACCAGAACACAACAAAAATGGACAGGTTTTGAAAATTGCACAGAACGGAGGCAAGTCATACCATAACACCGAATGATAACAGGCTTACTTCGACATCACAAAAAAAAATCAGAGATGGGTCTGAGGTGTGGATCCGTTACGCAAGCTTATAATAAACAACAGGCAAACCACATTTATCGATATCCCATACATCGACACCATCCATATCGCCACCCATGTCGTGCAATGTTTATTTTCATATAACCGTATTACAAATAATTAAAAATGATATATCGACATTAAATTGGCTTAAATTCCCTTATATTGACTCTCAAGTTGTTGCAGGCTATTACACCATCTATAGACAACATTAATGGCTTTCAATGGCTTATGCGGCTTTGTGGTCATGACATTACACGTCCCTTCGGACGAGTAGGTCCTGGGCTCGAGTTCCACTGAGCGGCGCATGTTAAGTCCTTGATATTATAATCTCTTTGCTCACAATTTCTCGTCGTATTCAGGTGTATCATGAGTACCTGATCGTCAACTATCTCAATCGAACAATTCCAATGAGGCCTTACCAAGTACTCACATGTTAAGTGTTGTTGTTGGCTACGGACCTCTAGTAAAGCGCTTTAAGAACGTTTAGTGGTTTAAACTCTTTAAACTCTTTATAAACTCTCAGGGTTTATCTTACATGATTTATTTTCAAAATTTGTTGAACCTGACAACACGATGAAGATGAGCAAACTGTCACAATTTTTTTCTTTCCCAAAAACGCTTTGCAATGGAACAACCTACCTGCTGACAGGGAATGAGATTAGCGGAAGAGTAGAGTCCCTTGATTGGACGTCACCTTACAGAGAGCACGTCAATTTAAAAACTTATAATATTCAACTGAGGATATCTTTCCTTTGGATAAGGAGATTTCACTTATTATGAAAAAGTATTAAAGAATGAAAAATAATATTAAGCTTTAAAATATATGTTATTGGGGTGAAAGAAAAAAAATGTTTAGAATTTACACACACGGTTCGGTAAAACTTAAAGCAAAACCATATCGACGTTCTCTCTGTAATAGCTTTTCCGCCGGTGACGTCCAATCAAGGGACGCTACTCTACCGCTAATCTCATTCCCTCTACATTGAGACCTTCGAAAACGCACAACAGTCTCAAGATATTGACATCGACAGTTTCAGTTATCAGTATTACTGAATCCGACTGTGCCATGATGGAGACGATGAAAATCAGTTGAACTTGTCTCAAACAAGAGAGTGGAGGCAAGCGTCAAAACATAGAAACTGTTTGCCCAGCTGGGCTAGGTATGTCGCCATCGCTAAGAATGAAGCCACGTTTGGGGGAATGACATCCCAAACAGTAAAAGTTGCAAACGATCATGGAATTCTTCACACCATAAGCATACAAGTTGTTACAGGCTCTCAATTTGATGGGCACATTGTTTTCGTACATTTTGTCCTACCTGGCTTTCTGCTTCCAATTAACTGATGTTTATTTTTAGAACCAAAAAACATGCCTGATTGGCTTATTCATCGTAAATCTTTATTTGTCTATCGATTCTCCCATCTGCCATATTCCTATGTGTCTGGTTGTACGAATTATGATCTAGTTGTATGACACGCGGGGTGTGAACTGCAGGTTCGGGGTTCGAGATTCTCTGTGTAAGAAGATAAGTTGAGATACTTGGAAAAGGATCTTTAGAAGTATTATTATCTCATTATATTAAGATGTAAAATGAGTACCTTGTCGGAAATGTTGTTGTCACTGTCAAGAGAAATTGTAAAACAGTATCGCCCAACAGGATTCATGTCTCAGCCTATATGTTGATTGTTACGGTTGTCTTAGGACCTTTCGACAACGAGCTTTGAGAAAATTCCAATGATATCGTGCTATTCACGATTTTCATGTCAACTATCTGATAAATCGAAATTTGCTATAATTAGTAACACAAATTAATAACTTATCAATGTCCAAAAGCACCTTAGGCTCAGGGCCCATTCAGTTCGGGTGTTTCCTTGTTTCTGTTGCTTGTGGCTGACAGCAACAGTTACTGTATATAGATTGTGGATAGGAAGCTAATATATTCTTAACTACTTTCTGCCACATATTAAGACACTTATACACTGCGGTTAGTAGAAGAGATATGAGGATGAACAATTCTGGATTACTCGAACGAAATTACTTCGTATATCAGGCTGACACTCATCTAACAAAGCCACATACTGAAAGAGAAATACTTAAACGGCGCTGAACACAAATTTAAATGATAGAGGGAGATTGTTTACATGGATACAAACGTCAACTCTCATTCTCACAGAAACAAATCACATCCAAGATCCAAAACGGACTGCTTTCCTCTTTTTGCACGTCCTAGAAAGACTGAAGAACAAAAAAACAAATGGAGCAAGAACAGATGAGCCAAGAACAGAAATATTAATTAAATTTTAATACTAAATAAAATACTAAAAACAGAAGAAACAAGAACCGAACTAACGAGGAACAATTGCAGAAGTACCAAGAACTTAAGTACCAAGTACAGAATTACCATGATCGTGAGTTCCAAAGGGCAAAGGTGCCAATAACATAAGTATTGAGATCCGGAACATAAATAAAAAGTATTCACTGCACAGGAAAACATGTTGTCATTTCCTTTTGCCCTAATGACGCAGTGAAGTGCAGAACCGTTGTCAGCGTAAAAATCAATAAGATGTAAGAACATATATATTTCACTATGAATGCCACGATATATATATATATATATATATATATATATATATATATATATATATATATATATATATATATATATATAAATATAATATATATATATATATATATATATATATATATATATATATATATATATATATATATATATCCTTTATTTAAAAAATATAGCATTGTGGAGAACATTGTGCTTATTTGAGTAAATAAAAAAAATGATACGGCGCACAACTCTACTGAAAGATTTGAAAATAAGAAATGTATTTTTTACAGATAGATAACTTGATTTCCTTTTATAATTTAAAGTCAGTTTGAAAGTTCGTTGAGTCACACAGATATCATAAAATACGTACCGACGACACTAACACTCTCAAAATCAACCAATTTCGTCACTGTAAAAAGTTGTCAGTTTGCGTCATCTATTTATGACATCAAGTATTATTATTACTTCCGTTGTGTTGTTGATTTAACGGTGATCAGTGTTGTTATTTAGTAGTATGTTCTAATTGCGTGTATGTTTGTGTGTGTGCGTGTGTGTGTGTGTGTATGTTGTGTGTGGTGTATACATGTGTGTGTGTTGGCATTTTTCAGCAAATCGTGGCATTCATAGTGATATTATTCACTTGATCACATTTACACAAATTTTAAACAAGTTTCACCAATTAACAACGTCAACTAATATTACTGCTGATATTACGGTCGTTTTTATGCCATCGATGTGATAATTATTGCCCTGGGAAATATTTAATTAAACGTTGTCGGCAAATTGTCAATTGTATCTGTCTAGTTTCTAGCCCGAACAAACTTGATATTTTTCGCGTCTGCTTCAGATTTTCATTTGACCTCACATAAGTCAGGTAAAGGGGAGACATTCCGAAAGCTCCTACATCCCCAGTATTCTTTCAATTTGTATTTTCACCGTTGATCTTTTGTGAGGCGTTTATTTATTCAATTTATCATCATATAGATTTGTGAGGATTTTTTTTTCTATTAGAGTTAGTCATAAGTCTTAGTAAAGGTGCTAGGGGGGAGACATTCCGAAAGTTCCTACATCCCCAGTATTCTTACAATTTGTATTTTCACCGTAGATCTTTTGTCAGGCGTTTATTTATTCAATTTGTCATCATAAAGAAGCATTTTAAAAACTCTAGAACAAACCTTGATATATTTGTGAAAGTTTAAAATTTCCTAATTTGAACATTATTTTGATTCTCGGCCGCCATTTTAATTTGTGAAGTATTGAAAGGTAGTGCAAAGCAGTCCGAGGGTTTTTTTTATTAGGGTTAGTCATAATGCTAGGGTGTTTATTTTCCTATTAGGGTTAGTTAAAGGTACTCTAGGTTTTACTTTTTCTTGGGGTTAGTTGAGGGAATATTATTTAAGTTGTTTCCCTTTGTAGGAGCTTTCGGAAGGCCTCCCAAGTCAAGCGTGGTAAAGACTTGTGACTTATTGATATTGATATCTACTGACAGATAAACTAAAATCATGCCGAATAAAGCATGGCAGCGACGACAAGCACATCGATTAAAGTGTGCATCTAATCGTAATCAAGCTAATCAATATCGAATGAAAATAGTTCTTTCCCAGCGAAATTGTGGCCTTTTTACTTATATATATATATATATATATATATATATATATATATATATATATATATATATATATATATATGTGACCCGCCGCCTCAAAACGGTATTAAGTCGGGATGATCAAAGTGCTGAAAATAGAATCTATGACAAAAAACATCAGACTTGGGTTGAGTCCATGTATGGATTATTGAAGAAAAGATATAGAATGTAAAACTACTGAAAACCGAAATTTCAATTCCTTGACCAGTGAAGCTTAGAATTGACTATTCAACATCTGGTTCATCCCGACAAAATACCGTTTTGAGACGATAGGTCATTATATATATATATATATATATATATTATATATATATATATATATATATATATATATATATAATATATATATATAATATATATATAGTCTTTTACAAACGAAACTAGACAGTTGATTTTTGCTTTTATCTTAATTAAGAGAAAACATATTGATACTTGGTATCTATCTTAAAGAAGTAGACAAATTTTCATTTCTGTTGATGTATCACATGCCGTTGTTGACACAAGTCGGAGCAGGTGCGGACCGCTAAACAGATCAGTACCAAAGTAACTCATGTAAATGTAAATGTATATTTCAGATATTTATTTCACATAAGGGCTGCTACGCAGCAATTGCCGTAACAGTGAGCTTGGTTTGGTAATCAACCCGCAATTCGACCAAAGCTGACCGATATGCACAAAGTTACTCGATTGAGATGGGCATGTGAACACCAGGAGTGGGATCAGAAAATGTGTGACATAGTTTTGTTTACAAACGCATTAGCTTTTTGAAGTTGATTCCAGAGATACACGAATTTCGTGCAAACGATGTCGAGGTGAACGTTTCAATGACAAAATCATCATTGAAGTAACAAATCGAGAATATGAACATGTAAAGGTGTGGAGAATGATAACGTGGTAGAAATGCAAATCAACCAAAGCTTCAGCTCATACACCAACGATATTCTTGACCTAATAGTCATCCCGTTTATTCGGAATCAGAATAATCAAGTGATCTTCCAAGTATGAAAACGCCTCAGCACATAGAGCTTGACGAGTGTTTGCTGTCCTAACCGGTTCAAATGTAAAGAGGATGAATCTGTGATCAAGCTGTTTCACTTGTACGAATCCAATTGAACATACATAATATGTGGGATTTTAAGATAAGAAAGCTAACAAAAAAAAGTGAGGGAGGGGGGAGGGGGGGGGGGGGCGAGAACGATGTACATAATCCGATGAACTGTTCGACAATACAATTTTAAATAATAAGTCGGCCGAAACAAAAACAAAAAAGTATTAGAAAACATTCAGAGGAGCAGCTGCAAGATTCTTGTTGTGTCCTGTCAGTTGGCGCCAATGTTGTTTCCGGATGTAGGTTTCGCATGTGTGTGTGTGTGTGTGTGTGTGCGTGCGTGTGTGCGCGCGTGCGTGCGTGTGTGTGTGTGTAGATGTGTGGGCATATGTATGGCTTTATCATTGGGTTACAACATCACATGGAACATCGTCTCAAAACAAAACAGCTACACAGTAAACACAAAAAATACAACCAATATATATATATATATATATATATATATATATTATATATATATATATATATATATATATATATACATATATATATATATATACATATATACATTATATAATATTATACATATATATATATATATATATATATATATATATATATATATATATATATATATATATATATATATATATATAGGGTAGCCCTATTCGTCCTTAAGGTCGAATATCATCAACCGTAGTTGCCGTACGTAAGGACAAATAATGTTGCTTGCACTATTCGTCCTTCACACTAAACCTGGGCAATATTCCGTTTTTGTTTTTACTGAGCTGGATCCGAATCCACGTAATTACATGATATATCCGTATCGTCTTAAATGTTTGACAAACCCCACCTCCTCTGTTTGTGAGTCAAATAATCAGTTGAGTGTGTGTATGTGTGTGTGTGTGTGTGTGTGTGTTTGTGTATGAGTTAATTTCGTAGGTTTTTTGTTTGTTTTTCTTCTTCCGGGATATGATTTTTATTCCAGAATGGTGATTGATTTCTTATATGGAATTATTTTCGTGTTCTCCTATTGGCAAGTATTCCATTCAAATACCTGGTCGAGAGTTTGGGTTGGCTGGACACAGAGGAAGATTCGTCAGGTTTTCTTTGTTTTTGTTTTTATTTTTATTTTTTTTTTGGGGGGGGGTGTTGTTTTTTGTTGTTGTTTTTTTTTTTATTCTTTTATTTTTTTTTTGGGGGGGGGGGGGGTATTTTTCCTGCTTTTGTGTTTTTATTTGTTTGATTTGTGTGTGTCTATGTGTGTTTTGGCTTTTTTTTACATTTTTTTTTCAATCTATAATAGTGGGTAAGCACTCAGTAACTATTTGTTTTAAATGACTAGTATTATGTTTATCAAAAATATTATATTAGTCATAATAGTATAAGCAGCGCAAAAAACATCAAAGTTCTGTATCTCTTAAGAAGCAGTTTTATAAAAAATGTTATAATCTTGATTCAGTGAGTGCCATCAATAATGGCTTGCCTTTAGCCAAAATTTTGAACGATGTCGATACCTGTCCTTTAGCTTCAGAAAACTTTGTTATAAGTTGTACTGTCTTGACTAGACTAGCTGTATAACATAACGATAGATTTAATTCGTGGGGAATTCAATACGTTATCAAATTGGCAGTAAACGAGGTAATTGTATAGACGGTGTGGAATTTGGCGGCTTTACAACACGCAAATTAATTCCAAACCCGAAAGCACAACTTTGCATTTAAAATTAACGATGTCAATATATTAAAGATTAATAAAGGACACAAATACCAAGTCCTCAATATTTTCAGTACTTTGTTCGTTAGCTAATACTATTAAGTATTTGGTATCTACTTTTGCCCTGACGAGAAGTTAGAATGTCAACGGGCAGGGATGTAAAATGTCTACGGCTTAAAACTGGGTGAAATAGAATGATACAGAACATAAAAGCCCAGTTCGGCCAAAGAACAATAACTTGCCTCTGTTCTTAAACTCAGAACAAGGGGTAATGTTGTCAGGGGTGTTTGGGTTGTTGTTTTGATCTGGGTAGGGGTCTAATAAGTCTGATAAAGTTACGATTACTGGCCAAAAACAAATTTCTAACTTTAGTTTAAAATCAAAAAATAAAAAGACGGAAATATATACATAAAAAGCTTGATATATTTTAAACAATGGTTACAAGAAAAATAAATCCACGATTTTTCTCAATAATTCTGTACTCAAACAACTTTGTATGCAAATGTTGTATTCCAGATGTGTAATTTGGCTTATCACCACTCAAGGTGGTATTTTAATAGATATTAGTACAACTAAAGTGTGTCTATGTACGCAGTGATACAGACCTGCCAAGCATTCGACTTATTGTGTTATAGTGGAAAAAAGAATACCATTTCGAAAGGGATTTGTGCTGCATTGTAGGTTAACAAAGCATCCACAAACACGCAGGTCTGACATCCGAACCCACTTATGAGCCTAGTTTAACATTGTTGTATAATGGAAAATATTTTGCGTCATTTTTTTTTTTAGATTTCCATTACAACAATGAGCCCATAAGGAAATGGTTATCAGACCTGAAAATAAGTGCACGTCGATCCACATCAATTTTAAAACCATCATCATCATTACCACAAGCACTTTTACAACATAATCATTACCATCAGAATCGCTACCACCATCATTTGCACAATATCATAAGTATCACCACCACAATCAATATCACTACAATAGCATTATACCTACCATTACCATGGTCATATCAATTATTGCCATCACTAGCAAAATCATAACTATCATCCCAGCCACCACCACTCTAGAAAACAATCATTTTAAATACCAATACTATACGCGCACACTATAGCGTCACCATTGCCATCAACTTTATCACTCTAGCTTCTTGATCAGTGACATCACCACTACCATCATTTCATCATCGTCGAAACAAGAAAAACATCACTGCTATCATTGTCACAAATACTAACGACAGTTTTTATATAACGCAATATCCGCTCGAAGTCTCAAAGCGCTTTACAGGGTGTCACAGGCTAACAGCAACACTTAACATCCTACATGATGTCTGTTAGGCGATATTACATATTTTTCAGACAGAACAACGCAGTTAACGGCCTGGTACTTATTTTAAACCTGAGTACGGTAAGAGTGGACTCAACTATGCGACGAGTGAGGCTCGAACCCAGGATTTTCCAATCCGATCCGAAAGCGAGTGTCATACCACCATAAGGCCACATAGTGGGACATTCTTTTTCCTTATTTCACACTTTCTTTGTTTCCTCTGTCGGGTTGTCACTAGCTCCTTCTCTGTATATTCCTCTATTTCGTCATCTTCTTCTTCTTCTTCTTCTTCTTCTTGCCAGAATAAAAGAGGAGGATAGCGAGATAAAGAGAAGGAAAAAACAGGGGTGAGACAGGAAATTAGAGAACAAAGGGGGAAGGGGGAAGAAAGAAGAGAGAGAGAGAGAGAGAGAGAGAGAGAGAGAGGGAGAGAGAGAGGTAGAGGGTGGGCGGCAAAGAGAGGGTGACGGAATGAAAGAAAAGAGGAAGATAGAGAGATAAAGAGATGAAAATACAAAGGAAAAGACAGGAGTGAGAGAGAAAATTAGAGAATAGTCCTAAAGGAAAAATGAAAGAATATATATATATATATATATATATATATATATATATATATATATATATATATATAATATATATTATATATAATATATTTGAAAGAGAGAGAGAGAGAGAGAGAGAGAGAGAGAGAGAGAGAGAGAGAGGGGGGGGAGGTTAGGCGAAGGATGAACGATGAAGATAGATAGGTAGATAGATAGAAATATATATTTAAAAAAATATATTATATATATATATATATATATATATATATATATATATATATTGAGAGAGAGGAGAGAGAGAGAGAGAGAGAGAGAGAGAGAGAGAGAGAGAGAGAGAGAGAGTGAGTATGTGTGTGTGTAAAATATGTATATGGAGGTAGAGAAAATGAAAGAGGAAGACTGAAAGAGAATGAGATAGATAGATAGATAGATAGATAGATAGATAGATAGATAGATAGATAGATAGATAGATAGATAGATAGATAGATAGATAGATAGATAGATAGATAGATAGATAGATAGATAGAGTTATGCATGACACTCGCTTTTGGATCGGAAGGTCCGGAGTTCGACCCTCGCTCGGTGCATAGTTGAGTCCTTGGAAAAGGCTCTTTACTCACTTCTTACCGTACTCAGGTGTATATTGAGTTGACAGCGTTGTCAGAAAAAAATGTAATATCGCCCAACAGGCGTCATGTTTCGTTCTACATGTTGTTGCTGTTGGTCAGGGACTCCTTGTAAAGCGCTTTGAGCACACTTAGTGGCTATTGCGCTATACAAAAGCTCAATTTTTTTTAACATATAAAGAAAGAAAAGAGAGAGAGAGAGAAAGAGAGAGAGAGAGAGAGAGAGAGAGAGAGAGAGAGAGAGAGAGAGAGAGAGAGAAGACGACGACGAAATAGAGGAATAGACAGAAAAGGAGTGAGAGACAACCCGACATAGGGAACATTAGAGATTTATGGGGTGGGGGTGGGGGGGGGGGATATGAGAGAGAAAGAAAGAGAGAGGAAGAAGAGTGAGAGACAAGGAGAAAAGAAATGTGTCAGAAGTCAAGAAAGAAAGAGGGAGGGGGTGGGGGGGGGGGGAGAGAGAATAAAATTGATAGATAGATAAAGAGAGAGAAAGGTTTTTAAGAAAACAAAAGAGGAAGAAATTAGAAGAGATAGATAGATAGATAGATAGATAGATAGATAGATAGAGAGAGAGAGAGAGAGAGAGAGAGAGTATGCGAGAGAAAGAGAAATACAGAGGGAAAGAAAGACAGACAGAGCGAGAGCGAGAACGAGAGAGAGAGAGAGAGAGAGAGAGAGAGAGAGAGAGAGAGAGAGAGAGGGAGTAAAGAAATGAAAGAGGATGATAGCGAGATAAATAGAGGAAAACACAAAGGAAGAGACAGATGGAGGGAGAGAAGAAATTAGAGATAAAAGGGGGAACATATGACACACACACAGATATATATATATATATATATATATATATATATATATATATATATATATATATATCGAGAGAGAGAGAGAGAGAGAGAGGAGAGAGAGAGAGAGAGAGGAGAGAGAGAGAGAGAGAGAGAGAGAAGAGAGAATAATATGCTTTTTTTCTACTCATACTCATAACGATGCTTTTGTTTCAACAGTCGTTAAAAAAAGTGAAGACGTGAAGGACTGAACACTCTGATTTTATAATTCCAGTTAATTACATAGATAACATGGGCGCACACAAAAAGTCACGGAAGCAGTGACATAATATATAGGTCACTGTAATAACAATGCGATTTCTGGGAGGGCAATAACCTTGAATTTAATACATATAAAAATACGGGGCCAAATGTGACCATTCGCCTCAAAACGGTATTAATTCGGGTTTAAGATGTTGGAAATTTATTTTATAGCCAGAAATATTAGACTTGTTTTGAGTTTATATGATTTATTGAGGAGAATGGCGACCATATTTTATGGTGCGAATGCCAACAGTTTATATTTTTGACCAGTTTAACATTAAGTTCGGCTTTTAAGCATGTGGTTCGTTCCGACATAATACCGTTTTGAGACGATGGGTTACAAATATAAACAACGGCCTTTCCGTCAATTGCCTTGTGCGTATTTCACGCCTACTTCATCTGCATAAGCACTGAAGGTCGGCTAAACACTTTTTAAGAATACGATATATATATATATATATATATATATATATATATATATATATATATATATATATATGTATGTATATATATATATATATATATATATATATATATATATATATATATATATATATATATTCAGCACGTGCTTACACAGGAAGATATGATTACTGTCCAATACACACTCCTCAACCCAATGATACAACCACTACCCCAGACGATCCCTCCTCCAACACTACACCACACCCAGTTTGCATACGTATACACACACATCCACACATACACACGCTTTACAAGGGGCAACAGCAACGTTAACATGTTGGACGTGACATGACGCCTGTTAGCCGATGCACATAGTGTCGGGAACGCTAGCAACAACCCCTAGAGAATGAGGCTCGATAATGACAGCGATCCAGCCCCCCGATATCCGGAGGGAGACCATTACGGGAAACTGGCTGAGTAAGATCAAAGAGAGAGGGAATGGGGATACCCCTCTCATGCGTATAATGGACGGTGCCCCCGTTTCGAGCCGAAATAAGTCCCGGCAACCCTTGTACGCAGAATCCCTGACTACGGACAGAGCTGCACATACGAGATGGAAGTCGGTTTGGACGAATTCAATCCCTCGTGGGGGCGGGGACCTACACTCCTCTAAGCTTGGTGAGAAGTTGCCAGGCTTTGATACCAGTAAGAGGAGACACTGGGTAGCTGCGAATCGACTTCGGTCGAGGAGCTGCCTAACGGCAAGTGCGTTACATCGGTGGGGTCTAACTTCCTGTCCAATATGTCCACGCTGTGGGCAAGAACCCGAGACGGCAGAGCATCTAGTCGAAAGGTGTGTTGTGACGATGCTACCAGGCGGGTTTGCGACGGTGCACGAATGCGGACCGGACTTTGCTGATTGGGTCGATCGTCATAACATAATAGTGTGAACCATAAGAAGCTGCTGTTGCCTGTTAGTCGATATTATATTTTTTCGGAAAGAGACAGCACCGTAAACAACCAGGCACTCAGTTTACACGACTTGAGTACCGTGAGAGAATTGAGTAAAGAGCCTTTTCCAAGGACTCAACTATGCTCCGAGGGAGGCTCGAACCCTGGACCTTCCGATCCGAAAGTGAGAGTCACACCACTAGATTAGACCACATAGAAGGTAGGTTGAAATTAGTATTACATCGTTGGTGTCGAGGCATTTTGGTAATTTCATAACTTCCTCAATTTGTTTTCCTGAGTTTAGTGATGGGGGTCTGTATACTGATATTGGTTTTATTGGAACATCATAGCTTTACAAAGATAGCCTCACGGTTGGTCTTTACGTCGAGTTGGTGCGAGTTGAAATAATTATTAACAGCTATCATAATGTATAAACCTGAATATTTTTTTATCTAAAAACTCTGCACCTTTGTCAATATGACCACACTAAGTCTCATTTATTATAGTCTATGGGAGTCCTGATATCTCAGTGGTAGAGGTTGGAAACAAAGAAAACGGTTTCGGTCGGTTGTCAAGATTTTTATTACTTTTGTATTTTTGTCATTCAACAGTGTTCGTGCAGCTGTGTATCAGGCGGAAATATGATCTATTAAAATGGTTTTTTTTTAATTAGCAGGCAATTATAACTCAATTAACTCTGCAGAAACCATGATGGTCCTGGTAGCTCTAAGGGACTAGAGATACTATTTAACTATCATCGCAAACAGTTTTCAATGCAGATCAGTTGCGTTAAAATGAACTTATCTTTTCATATAAATTCACAGCCGCGTTTTCAATTTTTATTTTTCAAATTTAAGGAATTAGAATAAATAAATGTTATCGATCTATTAATCCGT
Organism: Berghia stephanieae; assembly: GCF_034508935.2. Classification (NCBI taxonomy): domain Eukaryota; kingdom Metazoa; phylum Mollusca; class Gastropoda; order Nudibranchia; family Aeolidiidae; genus Berghia; species Berghia stephanieae. Next base: position 40,947,481 of record NC_088366.1, read on the forward strand.
TTCAGAATTCAAGCTTAGATATTTTTCTCTCCATAGCTGTCTGTTGTATGTCATTGATATTTTACATGTCTATTCTATATACCAATGGCCAAACAAAAGTAATTTTTCCCCTTGAAAATAGCTTAAGGAATGTTTTTATTTGAGATGTATTAAAAATTATTACTGTTAATAATTTGCAGTGCAGTGTCCTGTTTCAAAATCATTGACGTCAAGTAGCAAAATTCTCAGTTGTTCCATTTGTGCTTTTAAGCCTTTTTCATCTGTGTTCAAAACAAAAACAAATTTCATGCTATACGTTTATTCTTTTTGCAATAGTTGAACCAACGATGATAGAAGAAAAGATGAGCAGCTTGGAGTTTGTATTTCTCTTGTAAGGCGCTATTACAATTTTATTTTAACAGAAACAATGCCTTGCTATTCATTTCACATTTGATTACAATGAGATAATGTCTCGCTCTATATATCATAATGCTGTTTCCTTGGGATTGCTTGTAAAGCGGTTTTAGCACATTTAGTAGATCGTGCAGTATAATTAAATCAGTTATCTGAAAACCCTTCTTATCGGTTCATGTTGAGTAGATATTTCTCTAAATAATTTTTTTTTAATTACAAGTAAAAACCCCGCAATTTCGCGGGGAAAGAACTATTTTCATTCGACATTGTACCCACCAAAACTTAAACTTTCACAAAATCTATCTAGAGTTTTTAAAATGCTTCTATATGATGACAAATTAAATAAATATACGCCTGACAAAAGATCCACGGTGAAAATACAAATTGAAAGAATACTGGGGATGTAGAGCTTTCGGAATGTCTCCCCTTTACTTAACTTATGGAAAAACAAACACCCTAGCACCTTTACTAAGACTTATGACTAACCCTTATAGAAAACAAAATCCTCCGATCTCGAGCTAACCCTAATAGAAAAAATTATGACAAATTGAATAAATAAACGCCTGACAAAAGATCAACTGTGAAAATACAAATTGAAAGAATATTGGGGATGTAGGAGCTTTCGGAATGTCTCCCCTTTACTTAACTTATGGAAAAACAAACACCCTGGCACCTTTACTAAGACTTATGACTAACCCTAATTCTTTCTTTTAAAAAAATAGAAAAAAAATCCTTCGATTTCGAGCTAACTCTAATAGAAAAAAAAAGACCCTCGGACTGCTTTGCACTACCTTTCAATACTTCACAAATCAAAATGGCGGCTGAAAACCAAAACAATAGTCAACTCCATCTGTCAACTTTTGGTTGTTCTTCCTGTCGTAAAAATGCCAAACTGACAACTTTTTAAAGTGACGAAATTGGTTGTTTTTGAGAGTGTGAGTGTCGTCGCTACGATTTTATTATATCTGGGTGACTCAACGAACTTTCAAACTGACTTTAAATTATAAAAGAAAATCAAGTTATCTGTAAAAAATACATTTCTAATTTTCAAATCTTTCAGTAGAGTTGTGCGCCGTATAATTTTTTTTTATTCACTCAAATAAGCACAGTGTTCTCCTCAAGGCTATATTTTTTAGAGAAAGGATAACTGAGTTCGTTGGTTGGTAACAGCGTTGTCTCTGTTGAAATGATCTTTGTTGTCGATTTTGAACGCTTGCTTTGTTATCACAACATGAGGGTTATAATTTATAATTCATAAATCTTCTTCATGTGCTAATCTTAGCCACTCATTATAGAATAATGATACTCTCACATAGCAGACAGACAATGACAAAAAAAAACGTTATTTTCAGATATTGACCGATTAAAATGTTCCCCAACTTTTCAAAATTCTTAAATTGACTCTTCTTTCAAATAGTACTGTAGGCTTATTTGAGGTCTCGGGTTTAAGCATTTCATTCGACATGTAGGGTGATTTTGTTATGGCCCAAATGTAAAAAAAGCATTTTGTCAGTGTCCTGCACAACGGATTTATGGACAAAGACTTTGAAATCTCTAAAGTGGAACACCTGACAATTCTTGACTATGTTGAAGAGATACTAGTTCATATTTGAGTATGGCGATTAAGTCTATATTATAAACACTTATCCCGAGATTGCACAATGTATAGAAATAGTAAATGCAACTAGGACAAAGATAAGGTTAAAAACGATAACTAAAAACTAAGCCTAATTGATAATTCCATCGTCCATTTAATTGGGACATGATGTACCGATAGAGGAATGCCCCACTGTCACCGATCGTGATCTTTATTGTGTGTCCAACATAATGAATACTTTCTATATATCTATCTGCACATTTATATATATATATATATATATATATATATAATATATATATATATATTATATATATATATATATATCCATCTATCTACCTACATACCTACCTGCCTGTCTATCTATCTATCAATATGTGTATCTATCCATCCATTTATCTATCTATCTATTTATCCTCTATCTATCTATCTATCTATCTATCTATCTATCTATCTATCTATCTATCTATCTATATATATATATATATATATATATATATATATATATATATATAAATATATATATAAACATATCCATTCTTCTATCTATCTATCTATCTATCTATCTATCTATCTACCCATTTATCTATCTATCCATCTCTCTACCTACACACCTTCCTGCCTGTCTATCTATCTATATTTGTATCTATCCATTTATTTATCTATCTATTTATCCTCTATCTATCTATCTATCTATCTATCTATCTATCTATCTATCTATCTATCTATCTATCTATATACACACACAAACACACACACACACACACATATATATATATATATATATATATGTATATATATACAAACATATATATATATATATATATATATATATATATATATATATCAATCCATTCATCTATCTATCTATCTATCTATCTATCTATCTATCTATCTATCTATCTATCTATCTATCTATCTATCTATCTATCTATCTATCTATCTATCTATCTATCTATCTATCTATATACCTATCTATACCAAGTCTCCCTTCTCTCTCTCTCCCTTTCTCTCTTTTGTCATCCCTCCTAATATGTGACCCATTTCTCAAGGCTGGACTATGTCGGAATGTTGGATATATATATATATATATTATATATATATATATATATATATATATATATAGATTCGTGAGAAATTAATATACATGGATCATAGAGAGCGCTCGACTATTAAGGAGCGCGAATTATATCTATTGTCTCACCTCTCGAAAAATATTCTTTCGCCTATAAATTTGCTTCTGCACCAAAGAAGCCATTGGCTGAAACAAATTTGTAGGCAAGAAATATTTTAACAAGGTGAGATAATAGATATAATTTGTGCTCCTTAATTTTCGAGCACTCTATATGATCCATGTATATCATTTTCTCATGAATATATATATATTTTATATATATATATATATATATATATATATATATATATATATATATTTATATATCATTTTCCCCTTCTATTATCTTACATTCTTTCTCCCATCCCTTCAAACCGAATTATACGAGCGCCCTATGACGAGTAAGCTATAATATGGTAATTTTTATATATTATGATTGAATTAAATCAGTTATCTGAAAACCCTTCTTATCGGGACACTATTAGAATTCCCGCTATTGAGATGTTCCTGTGTGACACCGTTCACAAAAAGTCTAGTGGATCCCTTATTCATGCACCTTATTTAGTAACAAAAACGACTCATTTTAAAGTGCTGTTGTTATCAGTAACACATAATATGATATAAATTCCTATCAAAATAGAAATTAGCAATAACACAGGTATTACAATAGGATATGACATGACCACTGGGTTCCGTGTAATGTATTAGTTATTTCATTCATTCAAATTAGTACGATATCCATGGGAAAATGTCATTATGCACTAATGGATAATCAGACAAGTGTTGAAAATTCATCATCCCTTGATGATATGGAAATTGTGTCTTTTTGTTTTGGGGATAGAAATACAAACAGTGTAAAGGGGAATTTAAAAGAAAAAGAGAGATAGATATAACATAATATAGATAATACACATACAATGATTTTATCCTCAAATTTTTAAATGTCACGTGTGCCGAAATTCAAACCGATGACTGAAAATTAAGTCATTATGTCAAATCTTTTTTTTTGTAAACATTATACCTTGTCAGTGAAACAGGGGGTTTCTTATCACTGATTCTCAGAATTGATTTGTTCCCTATTGGCTATGCCAGCTTGTAGTGCTAAAGCCAAAAAATAAGTAAATAAATAAATAAATAAATTCCAACAACTACAAATAGGAATAAAATCATCTCCATTAACTGTAATAAACTACGATGCATTTAGCTAACTATAATATTAATGCATCTATTTTTGATTGCTTGATATAGACGTCTATCTATATTGATATTGCTTTTTTTTTAATCAACTCTCAGTTTGAATTCAAAACGAAGCAAACAATGAGAAAAAACAAGTAGAATAGGTTTAATTTAACCTTCATCCTTAATTGGAGAAGCAAAAATATGTTATCAAAGCAATGAAGTATGTAAACGACTAATTTCATTTGCAGGATATCTTAACTTCCAGAAAAAAGGTATAATGAATATATTTAGCATTGTTAGACGCCGACGGTAATGCCACACTTGGCTAACTTTATAAAATCTACACGGCAATCGTGGGATTCTGTGTCAAAACAGTGTAGGCTCAGGGTTGCTGTGTCATCACGATCAATACCTTACTATACCGAAGTGTTGTAAATGAAAAGAATGTGTACCTGCGTGAATGATCGCGGAATTCTTTTTATGAAGAGCGACCGTTTACTGTTACTTATAAAACATTAATAAGATTCATATGATGTAATACAGCATGTGAATCGAAGTTAAATTGATAAACATGTGTGGATAAAACTTTAATTGTACTCAGTGATCAACGTTTTCAAAAGAGTTCATGTCACATATCAATGTGTTAGTGGTTTTTATCAGTATAAAGAAATTAACAAGCCATCGTCAATCTAAAGGATAATTGAAATCAAACTTGTTCCTCTATGTAAAAATATCTTCAATTTTGCGCACAATAGCCTACGCTATCTTATATAATATATATGCGGGTATATATATATATATATATATATATATATATATATATATATATATATATATATATTATATATATATATATATATATAAATATATATTATATATATATATATATATATATATATATATATATTATATATATATTTATATATAATGTTACTAATGACCCACCGTCACAAAACGGCATTATGTCGGAATGATAAATAAAAGTGATAAATTAATGTTAAAGCGATCCAGCATGTGAAAGGTTGAGTTACTGTACCACATAAAACTGTCCTGATTCTACTAAACAAAAAAACACATCAACTTAAACCAAGTTTCACATTTCTAAACGCCTTTTCAATTTTCAGCCTGAATTTCATTCCCGACAAAATACCGTTTTGATTCTGTGAGTGCCATTTTGTTTAGTGTTTATTTATGCTATGTTGTGTTTGATTCTAATCAATGAGTATATTTGAACAGAGTGAAATAATTTCCTCGTATATTTGATGACATGTGGTGTTTTTAAAGACAACCAAAAATATAAGACACATTGACTATGGAATCTATCTACACACAGTTATCGGATCCATTACATGTTGAGACTGTGGATAAATTGAACTTGGCATACCATTGGAGTAATAGCACACCCGAATCAAATTACTCTAGTTTTGAAAAGTTCTGTGGAAATTCTCCATTCTGGGTAAGGAAGGATTTTGTTGTAGTGTTGTTCTTTTTTAACGACTTCTCTTGGAACTATAACTAGCCCTTTTGAGAAAATAAAATTTCGTACATTATGCTCTCTCTCTCTCTCTCTCTCTCTCTCTCTCTCTCTCTCTCTCTCTCTCTCTCTCTCTCTCTCTCTTTCTTTCTCACTCTTTCTTTCTTGCGTTCTTTCTTTCTCTCTCCCCTTTTCTATTTCTTTCTCTCTCTCTCTTTCTTTATTTCTCTCCTTCTCTCTTTCTTTCTATATTTCTCTCTATCTTTCTCTCTCTCTCTCTCTCTCCTATATATCGATCAATCAATCAGTCAATCTGCGATGAATCTCAGGAATTCTAAATCCTTTTCGCATCTCAATTCTTGTGTGTCATCGAGGCGCTTGGGTCTTTATTTCTCGTAGTGTACTCGTATATGCCTTTTGTCGGTCTGCCTTTGTGTTTGATATGTTTGCTTGGTGTAAAGAATAACGCCATTGTGCCTTATTTGCTGGCAAATTTCTGTTAGTGATTAGTTCACTAAATCATATCAATGAGGACACCTTATAGCGTGCTGATATGTTTAATTTGGCTGGCGAATATTGTGAGTTTAGGAAATAAACTTCATTGTTTAGAATGAGCTTTTATATAGCGCAATTTCAACTAAGCGTGATCAATGCGCTTTACAAGGGGTCCATAGCCAACAGCAACACTTAACGTGTAAGACGTGACACGACGCGAAATTATTATTTTTTCGGACAGCGACAACGCTGTTAACCTCCTTTTACACCTGAGTACGTCTTAGAATGTTAGAAAAAGCCTTTACCAAGGACTCAACTATGCGCCCGACGAGGCTCGAACCCAGGACCTTCCGATCCGAAAGTGAGTGTCATAGCACAAGACCACATAGCGGCAATAGTAGTTATTATTATGTGGTGATGAACCTGCCCTTGTTCACTCATTCTTACAGTTACAGACACACCATATCGACCTGTACTTTGTCCTAGAAATATCAGTACAATCGTGTTATTGCAAAAATGCCATTCCAAATACATCGCTTAAGCGGTATACTAATTACCTCGATTTACAACACTCCTGGACTGAATCGTTAAAAAACCATGGTTAAATACATGATAGGAAACACTTCGACATCATATCTTTTACCATATTCAGGACAACACTAGGATACAAGCTTGGTTGTGAAAGAGAGTGCTTTGTTATCGACCAGTGTCCTATCTGAAGGAAACAAGAAATGTTTTCACCACCTTTTATTATACGGAAAGCAAAATAATCGCGGAAAGCTAAAAGATTCCTTTTATAATCTTACCCGTAATATCTAATTTGACTTTGCAGTTCCCGATTGCAAGAAAAATTTAATTAAAAATTCATCTATACCCCCGTTTGTCTGCCATACTATTTATTTGTGTAAACTTATCATTCTTATGATATAGAGAAGACTGTTGTGACAATACAAAGCACTGAATGTTTTATTTTTTTAAAACTTTAAATAATAAAAACAAACACTAAAACATATTCTATGTCGCGAATGCTCGAAGTTGATCATAATTATAATTGAAATTATATATATATATATATATATATATATATATATATATATATAATATATATATATATATATATATTGAAAACCTACATTACCGTGCCATCGATGCTTCTCAGATAGCATACATTGCCGTGCTAGCGTTTCAGAACATTCTTATAATTTGTTTTACCATTTAAGAATGACCGATAAAGAGATTGTCTCAATTTAAAATATTACTGAATAATTACATTATATCTTTTCTTCTATTAAAATTCAGATGTTCAGGAAGAATCGTTAAATTAAAGAACTCAATTATATGACGTTTGAAATATCTTTATTAATTTATTCATGAACTCATACAGGATGTAGATTATCTGCTTGATGGGTCATATCCACGATTCACAGAATGTTTCAGACAGATCGCCGTGGTATGGATTCCATGCCTGTTGTACATTCTAGTCTCCGTTCCATATCTCTACTACATCTATCTACTACCGTATGTGCCATTGAGGATAGGATTTGTCGGTATTGCAAAGACGGTATGTATAGACATGTTTTGAGATGTATGAATCGATAGTGAAATCGGGTAAGACAAAACGTCAACTTTTATAACTAGAAAAATCCCGACTTACATTGATTACTGCATTTCTCTAACTTTCAAAGTTGGTGTTATAACATGATAGTGTCTTTTGTCTACCCAATAAACTAGCTTCAATTAACGCCCAAAATCAAAATTTTCATAAATAATAACTTGATCTCTCTGTCACAAGGGGAATTAACGATAGATCATTTTCCAGTTGGCACGAAATTAAGGCCTTGTGGACGAAGACGAAACTTCACACCTCTAGGATAACTTTCTAGGGCGGTTCTGTGAGTGCAGGAGCTGGCAACCTATGTAAAACGCTCGTGTGGTGTGGAGATTATTAGCTAAGTTTTATTAATTAAAAAAAAAATATCCACCTTAAACACCACATTACACTCTCTGTCACGAGAATATACATCAACCAATGTAAAATTGGCTGAACAATATAGACGTTTTTCAAGGCCTGAGAATACCGATACGGTGAATAAAGAAAAAAAAGATAAAAAATCAAAACAAATGACAAAAACAGTGATGACCTTCCTTTGCCTGTTCTATATTATTTAAGACCCTAAATGTCATACATTATATTATATGATGATAACAATAATAATATAATCTTTATTGTCCCAAAAATGGCAATATGTCATTTGGTTTACACTTTTTGAAATTAAAAATACAATACATAGATAGACCAAAAAATGCATTAATAAAATAATATTATATACACATTAAAATGATAAATGATATAAATACCTAAATGAAGATGACGTTTCATAACAGTTTCGAAAACCCTAACATAATTTCTCTTACTCACACGCGCACCTCCACACACCCCTACACACACACACACACACACACACACACACACACACACATCGGCCATTTTCAAAATAACGCCCAATTCGAGTACTCCAATTTTTGAAAAGTCAAGTATTTCCAACATACTCATTATTTTGTGTATGCTTTCTGTGATATGTATGCGACATAAAATTGTAATAACAGGGCTTAATGAGTTTCCAGTGGTCACTTAATCATGTATTTGTGAATCGCGATCCACATGTGACTCATTCCTGTTACGCTTTTAAAAATATGTCACATTACATAAGTTAAAACATTTTTGGACAACTATTGAAATAAAACATTGAAAAACAATAAACACAGAGCATTGATACTAATTTTGACAACAAAATGACATTTATTGTTTTATAAAAGGCATTCAGAAATCAGTTTTTGAAAACAAAGGATATTATTTGAGGAATCATCATCTCCAAAAATTTATAGGAAAATGGCAAAAATAAAAATTGTTTATCATAGTCTAGGTATATAAATGTTAAACCACCACAAATAATATTTCCTTTCAAGTATTTATATTTAGCATGAAAAACATGAAAACGTCATTCTTAACAGGAATGAGTTTGTGTAACAGGAATGAGTGGACGTAACAGGAATGAGTTTTCTGTTACAGGAATGAGTAATTACAACATATTTATTCGAAATGATTATAAATTCAATACGCTTAGTGATTGAAACTCAGAAGGGGAACAAAATGGTTAGGGCGCCTATACGATGATTTGGGGCTTATGTTGGTAGAGACCCACAAAAGAGCACCAACATTGTTAAATTCAGGATACTCTTTCGTGGCAGTTGGGAATGTTTGGATAAACAGACAAAAGAGGCATTTTTAAAACAATGGAAAGAGCGAGAAGCTACCACATACCCATGTATGATTTTGGTTTACTTAATGACATAACGTCCAGTTTGAACAACTCTTCCAGGGTATCTTTATCCCTTATGTTAACATCGGGAATATAATGGTCCAAGTTTGTGACAAAAATTCAACAACTGTCTGGATGTTGTCATTGAGTGATGCAAGGTTTGAATCTGACAAATAATGGTCCTTGTGTAAAGCCAGCTCTTGTATCAATCTTACTCGTATTTCGTCTATTTGTGTGTCTTTGCCAAATGCATACACTGCACCACAGGCAGGCAGGCAATCCCCATCGGCCCTCAGCTTGACTGGAAATAACTGTTTCCCATCACACAGAGATCTAGGTATATCATTTGAAATTAAAAGTGTACACCTGTTGTCAATACCAATGCGAGTTTTGATTACACTTCTTACACTTCACGTAATGCTTGATTTTCACATTCATCAACCACTTCATCAAATGATTTCCATTCATTCAATCTTTGATAAAACCATTGTAATCGATTTCAGTCGGCATCACCTTAATGTCTATGTCATCTTGGTCATGTTCATCCCTTGAATCACTGTTTAAGTCAACCGGTGCAACTTCGGGTATGTCTCCATCATTACCTTTGAAAACCTGTGGCTTCAGATCACTTTGTAGAAATGAATGAAATTTAATTGATGTGACCAACAACATTATTGAACATTCTTGACTCCTTTTCTCCAAAGCGCTGAAGCAAGCATGTTAATGTTTTCACATTTTTTTACATGCACATGTTTCTCTTTCCCTTTTTCTTGGAGTAACAACCCAAAATGGCTTAAGTCGGTAGAATGAAGAAAACGACACGTATGGGTTGGAAGAGATGTATCGTTTGTACAAATGTGACATTGTATCACATATTAGTCATCTTTGTTTCTTGACTTTATTTCTTGTTTTTGTATTTCTCTTTCCTGGAGCTAATTTAGAAGTGTCACCTTTCAGGAAAAAATCTCTTACTATTTTCTTGACAAGATCTGGAAATTTTGGAGGCATTTGACGTCGTTTCCAAATTTTTCCAAGACTTTATATTTTTTGAGTCATACCAGCTGCCAGATGTTTTACGGATGTGTACATGTGCCTTCTGTTCCTCAAATGTTTGATGTCTTATAGGAGTGCAAAATGATTTTGTAATGTTCTTTTCACTTTCTTGTTTTTTATGCTATCTTTCAAAAGTTTTTCTAGTTTTTGATCGGGATGTCAACGAAAGTTTTTTTAATTTTTAATGACCTGTCCAAGCGCATTTTGTACTTTTCGGATTTCTTTTTCGATTGAGAAAGAGAGGACAGCCTTTCACTTCTTCAAGACTTTGGCTTTTCAACATTTAGGTTTCATCGGCTGTTTTAGTAGCTTGATGTCTTTGACGAGAGACATAGTGGAGTGGAGATTTTGAGTGTGAGGAAGGAGTGTAACTCAGGTCAAGACTTTGCTGTTTCCGGTTTGTAGTGTGTGTGTGATAATTTTTTATCCAATTCTTTCTCTGTTTGCGTTGTTCTCTTGGTGTCTTATCTTTTATGGACTTTTTCTTTCCATTCGATTTGTCGCTCTGGTATTTGTCTTGTTCTTTTTTAAGATTAACAGCACGTCGAATAGGAACTCCATCTCGTCTTTGACGGTAAAGTCGTTGCTCTCGGCTGACATCATGGCTTTTTTGGCATTTGTGATAAAAAACAAAATAAAACAATCGTTACATCAAAGCTATGACGCTTGAAAATGAACAATAATATCAAGTTACATTTCGCCACCCTCATTCCTATTACAAAACAAGGTGTAACATGAATAAAGTCAAGAAACAAAGAAGACTATTATGTGATACAATGTCACATTTGTACAAGCGATACCGGGCCGTTAAAATCATAATAATCATCTAAAATGTATCTGAGCCTAACAGGCAACAAACTATGTTTGGACATTAGGCATTTGGTATTGGCAAGGTAACTTTGCACTAAAAATAGTCTTTCAGCAATGGAAGAAATTAATATGTAAACAATAAAAATTGTTTTTAGTGGTAACGTTGTAACAATGAATGTTACCACTTCAATGGACACAGGCCTGTAACACTTCAGTGGTTTACAAAACACTTTACCAAACACATCCTTATGAAACAAAAGAATATGCTATGAATCGATAAACCATGTGGAGGCGCCGTGGCCGAGTGGTTACCGAAAGGGACTCCCGACTGGGAGGTAACAGGTTCAAAAACCTCCACAACCATAGAGTGGTTTCCTTAATCAAGGAAATTCATTCCGGTTGCTTCACCCAGGTGTATATCATGGTACCAGTGCTGCTGGGGAATGTAATTTGCTATAGACCAACCTCGTATTCATAAGTTAAATGTCTGTTTCATGCTACAACAACAGGGATAGACTCCGATTCTATGGGCCATTATGCTCCAAAGGACTTAGTGACAATAAAACATGTGTTTCATTTTATGAAAGTTCACATTCCTCATTCCTGTTACTCATTCCTGTTATGTTTTCCTCATTCCTGTTACATCCCTCATTCCTGTTACAAAACAAGGTGTAACAGGAATGAGTGTAACAGGGATGAGTTTATCTCGCTTTGATTCATACTATCCCTAAAATATGATTTACTCCAACATTAAAGTATGACTATTATTTAGAGCCTTAAAAAAGCTATAAACTGATACTTTTTATTTTTAATACAAGTTCTAATTTAAATAACAAGCCCTGGTAACAGGGATGAGGGTCATGGTCTAATGTTGAACATTACTCACCATTCTTGAAGCGGTGTTGAACTGGAAATCACACTGAATGAAAAAACCATGTGTTTGTAGTTTCGGCCGTGATGGAAAAGGGGCAGCTACGGCGATAAAACATTGTTAGTTGCACTTCTATTGTTAAGAGGATTTTAATTGGTTAATTTTCACTGCTGTTACAGGAATGAGTAGCCCCCTTGGGGACAGACTTTATTAATATATAATAAAACTTGAAAATGTCTGATTGTTACAAACTTTTATGAGGATGATAGAAGATGGCAATTTGCATCAGGTGAATTCATAGGTGTATACAACAAAACACTCCATTTTGTTAAAAATTCGACTTAAAGCCATCATGCAAAAAAAAGGACAGGGTATTTTCCTCTACCCCAGTCAATACAAAACGTCATATCTATCCTGAATCTCTCTCGATTTTCGTTTTTTATGTTTCATACAAGTTAGTAATGTGTAGTGAGACTGTATAAGCAAGTATTTGCTAACAATATATGCATCAAATATTTCAAAGATCCAATTATCGTCATAGGACAGGAATTTGGCAGTTTTTTGAAAAAGGCCGATATACACATACATACACACAAAGGCAGGCTCGTAAAAGCTTGTAAAGTTGTAGAGGTATATTACATTGACACTATACTGTGTTCTAAAAGTCCTGTCCAATATTGATGTGATATTGATATATTCTCTCCAGGTATGCTTAATTTGTTTAGTAGGCATCGCTATAGCAACCATAATTGTACGCTCCTTGGACGATGACCAAAAGTCAACACCGCAAGCTCTTTACGTCTCTGAAGGGATAAAAATCTTCACATTTGTAAGTTTTAGATGTCATAAGGCCTACCTACACATTTTTGCATATATTTACATGTCAAATAAGATTCATGTTGTACATTTCGTGACAAAATGTTTTAAAAAAATGAAAATGGTTTCGTTTGACTCCATAAATTTCAATAAGAGATGAAGTGAGTAGGAAGTGAGTAGACTCTTATGGAGGACTTATACAACAGCAACATCAAAAAGAAAACCCAACAAACAAACAAAGAACAAACGAAATCGCGTAAAGTGTATTTTTGACTCCCAAAACTCTGACTTTAGCAATGCAATTTGCTCTGACGTGACCTCAATGTATCTAGCCCATTTTCAAAAATTATCTTTTGGTGTAGCTATATCAAATTTATTATTTTTTTTAAAGTGTCAGTTCTGTAAAAAATTGCACAAAATAAACGCTGTCTATTTAACCATTCAAGGACCACATAAAATAAAAATATTTAGAGCAATTTATGAAACGAAGGCTTTAACTGCGATTTTCTAAATTCAAGACCAATTTTCTCAAAATCAAAGACGAAGGCAGTTCAGGGTGTCTCCATGAAATGGCCTCATCTAGAGATTTAAAAAGTATTTTAACATTTAGTTGGTCCCAAATCTATTATATCAACAAGTCAAGAACAAAATCTTCAAAAATAGAAATAGAAAAAAGGGTGATTCTCATTTTTCTATGTCGCGAATTATATATAATTGTTCCAGAAAATCAAGATAATAATAACAATAATGATGATAGTATTGATTATTTTTGTTCTGTAGCTATATTTTCTCCAGCAATGATGCGGTGTGTTTTTAAAATGCATCGCTTTAAATTATTATTTAATATTGTAGATTTTTCAATCCTCAAGTGAGCATACATTTTAATTATTCATTTTTAAAAAAAATATCACCCAGATTTTGTTCTTACTAGTCAGTTTCTCAGAGCGCAGGAAGGGAGTCATCGCCTCACCAGTCTCATGGACTTTCTTGCTCTTTCTCTTATTTGTCAACATCATTCCATTATACAGCAACTTGGAAGAGAACGTAAGTAAGCCAATGTATCGGAGACAAAATGGGTGTAGAAAAGCTTTAATATATCCAACAACTACAAAATTATATACCCACTTGATGTTTATAAATTATAAAACTTACATACAACCAATAAAGAATAGTTTGGGTTCTGACATCTTTGAGTTAGTCCGCAGCGCTCTAGCTTAGTAGGAAATGAATGTTCGGCCACACGACGCTGGCAAATGGCTCAGCACTCTGACGGTTCATGATGCCTAGGCAAAAATTGACAGGGAACTCCTTCTTCCATGATATAGAACTTGCCTACCTCATGGCGGCATTTCTACCGAAACGCATTTTTTTTACATTTTAGCTAGAATATATCGACCGCGCAGCCACAACTTTTCCAAAATAGTCCTCACTATTCATCAATACAGTCTAGAATAATACTTCAAAGAAGTTTCGGGTTTAAGATTTTTTGGGGACAAGTTCGGGGCAATTTTGGAGGTAATTTTAACTTCTTGATTAGTATATTATGAAAAAAAAGTTTGTTGGCCTAAACCTAAAAATGCGTTTTGTTTATTTTTGTACTATAAACTCATTGCAAAATAAAATCTTCTTTGTGTACATTACGGGAGAGGAATAAGCAAATATTTAAAATCCTGATAATTTTATTCTTTTCCTCACAGAAACAGAATACAGATCGCTTTGGTTTCATCATATTCATCGCATATTTCATATTAGTCTTCTTATCACTCATCAGTGCCTCGTTTGTGGAGGTTGGTGTAAGGGAAGAGTACCAAGTCATTTCTGGACACAATATCAAGGTTGCTATTAATATTATTATTATCATCATCATCATCATCATCATCAACACCATCATCATCATCATCATCATCATCATCATCATCATCATCATCATCATCATCATCATCATCATTACATTTACTACAAAATACGACAGTACAATCACGGCTCCCATTGATAAAGATATAATTAATAACAAGTTTTTCCACTACACCCACCAACCCCCCCCCCCCCCCCCCCCCCCCCCCTCCCATTCATACAAATCAGTCGGAATGCCCGTTGCTCAAGTCGTCTGTTCCCAGCCGTCTCACGTTTTTTTGGATGAACAAGTGAGTTGTAATACAGTCTCATTACCAATCTATATAATCTTCCTTACACTGACAAGCAGCCTGATATCGTCTTAAGCAACACGCCTTAAAGTACTTATCTATATAATCTGACGGACCCAGTCAGCGTGGTCCCACAGGTTCAGTATTGCTCTTAACATTGAGTACATTTAGTGGACGTTGTGCAATGTATTCGTAAAAGCTCACATTTTTATATTGTTGTAACCTCGCATTCATTCATATATTATAACGGTCTTCCATTTCATGTTGTTTCTTTTTCTTCCCCATGCATCCTATACGTGACAAATGATCAGACTGATCATTTTGGGTTTCCAGAAAACTCTAGTGGAAGACGACATTTTTGATCTAAATCCACCGGAAAGATTGGCGTCTATCATGCCCAAGTTTCTGAAGATTTGGCTGAAGGAAAAGAGGAAAGTGGATCTCCAAAACAGCAAAATCAAGTAGGTTGAGATTTCAATAACAACGCTTTATTTAATGAGTTTTTACTGACGCTGGAAGAAAGCAGTCGGTTATTGCCATATACTAAACTGAAAATGTCTGCATAATATAATGCTATTGAAAGAAAAAAATGAAAAGGAAAAAAAATCAAAGAAAACATGATCACAAAATACAGGTACCTATGCCTCCTATTGGACTAGAACCTCAAGCCTCCTGACAGTGGAATAAAATTTTAATATATATATATATATATATATATATATATATATATATATATATATATATATATATATATATATATATAAAATTCATATATTTATTAACAATAATAACATGTTATGTTAACGTGTGTGTGATTTCAAATAATTCTCATGTTTAAGAGTATTTGACAAGTTGTTGGTTATATTAATTACCTATGTATGAAATGGAAACATTCTGACCAAAATGGAAGAGTGTACTGTATCATGCACCACAAGCCACAAACGCTAACTGTCGTACTTTGGAAAAAGACGAAGTCCCAGGTTTGAGGGTTGTTGTTTTTTTTCCAAGGTGATTGTCATTTAAATCGATCGATATTTGAAGGACGAGTTTTCTGGCCACATTTTTAATGCGAGTTTTTCCAGAGTACTGCAGTCAACTGGTTTGATAATCAAAGCAAATATGTTTCAACTGTTAGTTTAGCTATTTTCGATCATTGTGTTATCTGATATCATATCGGCGGAATGAGAGGAAATTTAAATATAATTTTATTTCATATTGCGGCTGTAAAATTGCCTTCACTTGCATTTTCTTCCAATGCGATCACAATTAACATGTCCCCGTTGAAGAAAATGTCGATGTCTGATAATACGCAATTTACACATAAAGACTAATAGTGGAGTCAAGGCCTAGGGGGGAAAAACTCGAGTTGTGTAACATTCGTGTAAGAGTGTATTTTTCTTTACAGTTGGTAAGATTGATATCCTTGAAAATTATTTGGTTGTCTGGAATTTCAGTTTGACCACTTGAAAGTCATCCAGAGGTCCAAAATTCAAATAGGACCAACGACATTTAACATGTAATTACTTCCTAATTATCTATATTTTATAACATCTTGAAAAAAAAACATAAAAACTTTATTTAGTGTTAAACGATTCTCATGCACAGTTTTGCTAATATTCCTTTCAATTTGATCGAGTTATTGCCTTGATTTGGTTTTTAGATACAGTCCATTCCGGATAAACGCAACACCTTGGGATCAGGGAAAATATTGCGATGAACCGAAGTTGCGTTTCTTGTCCATATTTGCAACAGTTTCCCTCTGAGTTTACACGAGCTTGGTCCCTTGCATGGCCTCATTAATTTTTTGTTTGTTTTGTTTTTCTTTTTTCTTTTGTGTTTTTTTTCTTTCTTTTGCTTTGTTTTTGTTTTGTTCTTTTTTATTTTTTTGTTTTTTTTTTTTATTATCATGGTTGTAAATTCCCCCATTTTTCTTTGCGTTTGATGTCAGTCATTCCCCTAAGCAGGCATCAAGGGTCGTCTGTTTTTGTTTTTGTTTTGTTTTTTTGCTGAGGCGAGATATTTAGAAACATGTTTCTAGATAGTTTTTAATGATGGAGGCAAATCTGTTAAAGAGAGTTCTTGAATGAGGCGATTGAGATTTTTAATGAGGTCACAGATGACCGTACAAACCAGAACTGCAAAGCCCCGCCTTCTTTTGACTTCAATAGAGTGATGACACGCTACTTCAGCATTAAACCCCATTCGCTCTCGATTCTTCAACCTGTCATGATTTCACCCATGATGAGATTTAATCATCAGACTTTGTTTGATTGATTTCTTGAGCTTGCCACGTTTTGAGGTCGAAAATTTGTTACGATTAGTCGTGGTGTGTTGCAATTTACCAATGACTTTCATATAGGATTAATTCCAGTTCTTGGGAAATGTTGCGCTAAACCGAAAGTTGCGATTAACCGAGTTGCTATTCTGTAGCACCATTCGTCGAAATCTCAACTTGTTTACACTACAACCAATATCACAATAGTATTAGCATGAACAAGGCATCAATTAAAAATACATTAATATACAAGTCACATAATATACATTTAAATGTTCAGTTAAGTGAAAAGATATCATTTTGATGTTTTTTGAACATCTCACAGACTGATGGAGATCGTGCCATCTTGTGTGCCCGAATTTCATAAGAGACCTATCACTAATCATTCTTTATTATTCATTTCATTATAAACAGCATGCCCTCAACAGCACCCGGACTGACAGTTATTTTCTGTGTGTGCCAGACATTCATCGGTTTAGCATTACATACAGCGTCTGCAGTTCAAGAGAAAATC
Source organism: Berghia stephanieae (assembly GCF_034508935.2). Lineage (NCBI taxonomy): Eukaryota > Metazoa > Mollusca > Gastropoda > Nudibranchia > Aeolidiidae > Berghia > Berghia stephanieae. The sequence continues at coordinate 40,965,536 of NC_088366.1, forward strand.
TATTATTAAGTTAAATAATTTTAAAGTTTAATTAAAATTGATTCTCTCCCTAAACTGCCATTACATCGAGTACAGATTAAAGGGAGAAAATTGAGTTTGAAGTGGAAAATGGTCAGAATTCAATTGTGAGAATCAGGTCCACTCCGACATACTATCGTGTTGATGTGATTTGTCACTCTTCTAATTTAGATTGTCATCTTCTCATTTCTTACACCAGAGCATCCCAAAGTCCTGAACCATCTTCTTCCATCCAAAACGGGAATGTCCAAGAACGGATGTCACCTGTGTCCAATGAACGAACCCCACTGATTTCCAATAAAGGGAAAACAAAAGAAGATCACAAAAAATCTGCTTTCAAAAAGGTGTCCGTGTTTAAAGTTCTCATGAAAGGTCATGGGCTTATGTTGGTTTGCGCTTTGGTAAGTCGGTGGCTATGAAATATAAACTAGTATTGTTCGAAAATAAAGAAAAAAAATAAATTGAACCCTCAGAGCCGTAAAGTATGCGAAACCCTAGTTTTTCCAAGTTTATAAGCACTCCAAGTGTGAAACGACATACTGTCCAGCAGTCTCAAATCCTCGAATCCAATCTAGTGATGTGAGTAAGAAACTGTACTTTTACACGAGAGTGACTGTGATATGCATCGAGTTATAGGAAGCGTTACATGAGGTTTTACTAGCTTATTTTTATATAGATTTACAAAATACTGGATCATCCTTCTCTCTCTCTCTCTCTCTCTCTCTCTCTCTCTCTCTCTCTCTCTCTCTCTCTCTCTCTCTCTCTCCTTTCTCACTCTCTCCATCCCGATGTGTGTATGTGTTTGTTTATATGTTTGTTTGATTATGTATCTCAGGTTAATTTGGATAGTTGGTTAAGTGTATGACTGCAGTTTGAGGTAATATTTACTGCCCACGGAAACTGCATACAGAGTAGTGATTGGGTAGCTGGGACTTTGAGGAATGTGACCCTTTTTTAAAACTCACAGAGCATGATTAATAACTCGTCTTCGACGATGTTTTATGTCTCTGAAATTTAGAAGGAATTCTTGAGGAATAATCTCAATAAAAGAATAGTCAAATCTTACACCGATTGCTTCTTCTAGATGTAGCCATTGGTCACATTTACGGTTGATAAGCGTGTGATCGGAAGATGGCGGCGCTGCTCTATGGCGACACCTGGTTACGCTGGTCTGTGAAATGTCTTCTTGTTGTGCGTTTTGTGACTTCATTTTCTCATTTTGTGACTTCATTTTCTATTTATAATGTGAGGAACCTGTGGTGTATGGCGTAATGAACTGGTTTTTGTGTGTTGATTGTCCTGTTGTTTGTGTATTTCGAGTCGGCTTCTTGTCAACAACACGGACTGAATTCAAAATTGCAAAATGGCGAAAGGTATGTTTACTCTAGAGATCGTCTCATAGAACTTAGACCTACACTACCACGACTAACCACTACATTAGCCTACAATGATACTATTATTACGTCACTCAGAAAGAAAAGGAAAAGAAAAAGGAAACGAGGAAAGCGAAACAGAAACGTGGTTGTCACCCCAAGACAGTGATAGAAGTTTTGCTTTGGACAATTTCTCATTGTTTAGGAATGACAGAGATTCCTCACTAGGGAAAAATAAAGGGGGAGGTGTTTGCATCTATGTGAACGACAGATGGTGTAAAACCGTAAATATACTCGTAGTAACACAAATCAACACACATGACATCGAACTTTTATCGCTGTCCCTACGCTCTCACTATCTACCCCGAGAGTTGAGTATCGTCAACATTGTTATTGTTTACATTCCCCCGAGCTCAAATAGTGACGAAGCACACGTCGCGACTGCTACTCAGATACCCGGACAGCCCCTTAATAATTATTAGCGATTTCAACAATTGCCAACACACAATCTCCGGACTCAATCAATTTGTCACTTGCAAGACTCGTCATAACAACACACTTGACCTGTGTCGCTGTAACATAAAAGACACCTTCACATCAATCTGTAAACAACCGATTTCCAACTCCGACCACAACACAATACACCTGATACCAAAATATGTGTCTAAATTGAAAAAAGGAAAACCAATAATTAAACATCAAAACGCGTGGTCACTAGAAGCAATAGACTGTCTCAATGCTTGCTTTGAATGTTGGATGTGGGATACGTTAATGCCACTAGATGGAACGATTGATGAATGGACTGACGTGGTGACAAACTATATAACATTCTGTGTTGAGTCATGTGTTAAAAAGAAAAAATTAGAATTTTCCCCAACAACAAACCATGGGTAACTAAACGTCTGAAATATGCCCTACATGAAAAGAAGATCGCATACATTAGCGGTGACAGAACACAAACACACGCTAAAGAGAAAGAATCAAAAATCGTCATTAAACAAGAAAAGGAAGCGTACAAACGAAAAATGGAACAAAAACTAAAATCGGGAAATTCCATGAAAGCGTGGGAAATGATTCGTGAAATGGGAGGGGCAGAACCAAAGAAAACACGACTCCCATCTGGTAATGTAAACATAGATGTTGATGAACTCAACACCTTTTACTGCCGCTTCGACACGTGTCTACCAAAAATCGACACAGCATCAACTTCAACTTCAACAATCAATAGAAAGCCATTCCCAGAACTAGAAGAAACAGTTGTGGCGGAATTATATAAACGTTGTAAGGAACGGAAAGCACCCGGTCCAGACAGCATACACAGTCTCATATTGAAATACTCTCACAACCAACTGGCGGTGCCTTTCACACAAATATTTCAACGTTCCATCGATGAACAGTCTGCACCACTGCTATGGAAAACGTCCGTTATCGTGCCAGTACCGAAGAAGCGCTACCCAGTGGCGTTCAACGACTACCGACCGGTTGCCCTGACATCAATTGTGATGAAATGCTTGGAGAAAATAATAAAATGCGAGCTTCTTCAGACAGTATACGACTCGAAAATACTGGATAAACAACAATTCGCATACCAGCATTCACTCAGCGTGGAAGATGCAATACTGACCGTAATAAACGGAGTGGGGAAATTTCTCGACAAGAAGTCCTCAAATCTGGCGAGGATTCTATATGTAGACTTCTCATCAGCTTTTAACGCGATGAACACTGACATGCTGTTGACCAAACTACGTGCCATAGACATACCAGACTACCTGATTGGTTGGTTCAGGAGTTTTCTAACACAGAGACCACAGTGGGTAAAGATGAATGGGCATGTCTCAAGTATGAAACATCTCTCAAATGGCTGTCCCCAGGGATGCGTTTGCTCCCCAATTCTCTACATTCTATACACTAATGATTGTAGAGCTTCATTTGAAAACTGTCAGGAATTAAATATGATGACGACACTGCTATACTAGGTCTCATAACAGATAAAGAATCTGAAGCCGAATATTTTAATCAAGTTAATAAATTTGTAGACTGGTGCCAGCACAATTTTCTTGAAATTAATACCTCAAAAACTAGAGAACAAATTTTTACCAACAACAGAAAATACGGACATTTTAAACCTGTTACAAAAGGAAATGTTGATGTAGAAATTGTAGATGATTTTAAATACTTGGGCATAACGCTTAGTCACATTTTGAATTCCAAACATCATATCGACACTATGGGTAAAAAACTAATACAAGAATTCTGAAAAAATTAAGATCCTTTAATGTCAGCAAAAAGACCATGCTGCAAATTTTCAACTCCTTCATTATGAGCGTTATTACATTTGGCATTACAGTGTGGCATGGTGGATGTGGGGTAAGAGAAAAATCAAAGATAAATAAACTTATCAAAGAATCGAGTAAAATAATAAATTCCCCTCTGGATGGTGTTGAACATTTGCATCAAAAACATCTCAATAAAAAAGCTGTTTCTATCATTAATAACAAAAACCATGTGCTTCATCAAGAATTTAAAATTCTCCCACCAGGTAGAAGGTATGCTCTAGCACACTGCAGAACCAACAAATACAAAAGGACTTTCGTTCCTTCTGCAATTAAATCAGTAAATGCTTCATAAGTCTGCAAAAGTCTGAACAATGCAAAACAATAAAGGAGGGGAATGGATAGAGGAAGGAAGAAAGAGAGAGAGAGAGAGGGAGAGATAGAGAGAGAGAGAGAGAGAGAGAGAGAGAGAGAGAGAGAAATGAATAGATCGATAGATAGATAGATAGAGAGTGAGCTGGAGATTTATGAATTTGTATGTACGTTTCTGTTGATGTGTTGATAATATTAAATAGTGTTTGGCACCCAAATAATAATCTAAATTGTAAATTTGATTAGGAAATCTCATTATATGCAACTTTACTGTAACTTTTTTTCATTATATATATATATATATATATATATATATATATATATATATATATATATTATATATATAATATATATATATATATATATATATATATATATATATATATATATATATATATTTATATATATTATATATATATATATATATATATATATATATATTATATATATATATATAATAATAATAATAATAATAATAATAATAATAATAGATCTTTATTGTCCATAAATATATATATATGCGTGTGTGTGTGTGTGTGTGTAGGTAATAGAGAGAGAGAGAGAGAGAGAGAGAGAGAGAGAGAGAGAGAGAAGAGGGGAGAGAGAGGAGGACCACAGGCTTTCCCTCTCATAGCTTGTTACACGAATAATAATAATATAATATGGAGTATGATGAAGATGGTGAATGGTGTTATAGGGGAATGGTGGATGTGAAGGATTGTAACGGAAATATTAGGAATGTTGTTGTGATGATGATGATGATGATGATGATGATGATGATGATGATGATGATGATGATGATGATGATGATGACGATGATGATGATGGATGTTGTTGTTGATGCCGTTGTTTTTGTTTGTTTGTTTGTTTGTTTTTTGTGTTTTTTTTTCTTTTGTTTTTTTTTTTTTTACGATAACTACTATGTTACTAGTGTGCATCTTGTGCGAGTGTGTCTATGTCAATATCGTATTGTTATAAATGTGTAACCAAATGACAAATTGCCACTTTTTGGGGACAATAAAGATATATTATTGTTAGAACGTTGACCTCCTTGTGCCGGCGGATTTCACAAGTTCACAACCTTCCTGAATATTGTATACCCTTGTAACATAAATTTGTCCATTCTATTTTGGCTTTGATCGTTGGCCTCCTTGGCCTGATGGATGTCACACAAGTCCTCTGTCTAGCGACCCATGTAACATTTTTGTCCTTCTCCTGGAATGAGATCATTTAATTTTGTTTTTCTCGGGTCTTGCCCCAAGTTTTTGGCTATGAGGGAGAACATATCTTGTTTTGAGAAACGCTATTTATTGTATTGTTGATTGCATCTCTATAATGGAACAAGTGACCCGTCGTCTCGAAACGGTATTATGCCGAAGTAGACTTAGATAATGAACATTTTAAAATGTGAGACTAGGATTGAATGTATACTGTTTATTTAGGAGATTGAATTTGATTGCAGTCTCTTTATTTCCAAAAGACCTAAGATTCTATCTTCAAATCCAATTAATTTAAAATTTACTTTTTGGCGTCTTATTCTCCTTTATATGATATTATTCTGAGGCGGTGGGTAGCATATTATTTATTTATGTATCGTGTTAAAATCTGAGTTCTTCCTTCATAATATGATCCTGTGCTGCTGTTTAAGTGGGGAATTAAGATCATCTTATGGTAGACTATCACATAGAGAATGAATGTTCTTCCGGTTCCTATTTTTTTTTCTTTTTCATGACCGATAAACTTCAAGTAATTAAAATTTTTAGATTTGTTATAAAAACAAAACTAACGTCCTACTGACAATATTATATATAATCTGTCACACAGACTATCAAGGCAGCTTTTGATTGCTTCACATTTTTGACACCCAAAATAACAGAGTAAGTATTGATAGATTTTCTGGTCAGTAGAATTAATTTTTGTTTTTTAGCTAAAGGAGAGTTTGAGACCAAGCAGCTACTTGGTACATTTTTCTTCTGTTTTTTTTTTTTTTTTTAGATTCATGTCATTGTTTTCCAAAGATTACATATTTTATTACGGATTCGCAAGTTCTTCATTATCCCAAACATTACAGAGCACTGTTGGATTACATCACGTATAAAGACAATTATCACAAATGGCGCGGTTACGTCTTGGCTGTATCCTACCTGGCTGTCAACACAATCACATCGGTGGTATCAAACCAAGCTCTATTCTACACAAGGAGGTCTGCCATCAGGATGAAGGCTGCTCTCGTTAACGCCATCTACAGGAAGGTATTGTCTATACCAGTTATTCTCGGCTTACTTGGGTGCTTCAGCTCAAAGGTTCAAATCTTGATATATTCTTGGAAAGGCTCTTAACTTCCATTTTCTCACGATTTACAGTTGTAAAATGAGTACCTGGACGATAACGGTAACGGCGCTGTCTCAGTTGAAAAGATATGACAGTGCCTTACATGATGCATTTCTTGTCTCTCTGTTGTTGGCTGGGACCCCTCATAAAGCGCTATGAGTACATTTACCTTTTTCTGTTTCATTTGGTATGGTTGGATCCACCTAGTCATTACGAAGTTGAATTGAGAAAAGTTTTCGGCTTTTGAGCATTTGACTAAAACGTACAGAATATACAAGTTTAAAGGTTAACGTATTTCCACAAAAATTATAATATAATATAATACTGTACTATAATAGATTGTAAGAGCCCATTTCTCCTTTGTTCCTATCAAAATACGGGTATGATTAAAATTGCATGTCTAACCGATTGATGACGAAGTAGGCAAATAATTGTAGATGTGTGAAGAACTTCAGAGATAGAATGTTTCATCCCATCAACTTTCACCTCCATATATTATTCTTGAATTATCTTAATGTGGAGCAGGAGGTATTACAATACGACTTCTGACAGAAATCAAGAACTTTAAAAAAAAAAAAGAAGAAAGTTGAGCTTTTATATATCGCAATACCCACTAAAGGTGCTCAAAGCGCCTTACAAAGCGTCCCTGACCAACAGCAATACGTAACATAAAGAACAAAACTTGACGCCTGTTAGGCGATAATACAATGTTTTTTTTCCGACAGAGATAAATCTGTTAACGGCCAGCTACTCATTTTGCTCTTGAGTACGGTAAGAGAATGTGAGTAAAGAGTCTTTCCCAAGGACTCAACTATGCACCGAGCGAGGCTCGAATCAAGGACCTTCCGATCCGAAAGCGAGTGTCATATCACAAGACCACATAGCAATGACACCAATGAAACGCAAGCCACGTTTTGTTAAAAGACGCGTTGACCATGACAATGGTCTCTGTCCCACGGTCAGAACACTGCACAACGTGGTGATAAGGTAGGACCCCCTCCCCCCCCCCCCCCCCCCCCCCCTCTGATCTTTATAGAGGTCAATTTTAGTTTTGTGGATACCTTTGGCGTAATTCGCCTGAAATTATCAAACGCATTTTCTATGGTAATTCTGACATGTATTTCCTACCTACCCATCTACACGTAAGATCTCCCTTCTTCTCCATGTAAATCGACGTTGATATTTTGGCAACATTTAACTTTGGGACACAACTCGTGAATATAACAATGTTCATAATTGTCTGAACTATCACCAACACAACTTTTGTCTCCGAACCAAATAATGTAGTTTTTCCTCTGTTTTTCATGTAAAGTGACGCGTGCAACTTTTGAATACCCTAGTTTTAACATCACAAATATCAGCTTTAATAAATGTAGAGTCAAAGATTTCACAGTAGATTATATCGGTCACTGTTGATAAAAGTAATACTATCGTCATAACCTTCGATAAAGAACAGTCACATTGTAGGCCTCATGTTCGCCACACGGCTTCATCTTCATTTAAGATTTATCCACCGAACGATCACAATGAAAAATTGAGTAAGCTTGTCATGGCACCAGGTAACTTTATCCTTCAAACTGATATAAAAAATATTTGTAAACAAACAAATAAGTACATGTTATTAGAGCTGATATCTCCTAAAATGGCTCCATGGATCATTTTGGTAATCAAATAAACAATAAAAGTAGAAACATTGTGGATTCGCATGAAATATTCTTTGTTCTAAGATTAATTCTGAAAACAATCAAATGCACAAATGATGGCAATAAATGCTATTCTTTGATATTTGTTTGTGAGTACTACTACAATGCGATGCTATGAAGAACCTAGCTCTGTATCAATGGTGAAGTATTGCTAGACTAAAATTTCCCCCACTCTGCCATCCTTAACACGTGAACAGAATATCGCTTGTTTTATGATAATATTATAACTTGCAAACACATCACCCGCCTCATCGTCTTGTTTTATGATAATAATATTATAACTTGCAAACACATCACCCGCCTCATCGTCTCCTTATAAGAAACAAATCAAGTAATTGACCTCAGCAACTACCAACCGAGTCCATGCCTCCTTTCACTATCAGGTTGGTAGTTAAAATGCACAATATGCATTATTCTTACTCATTCATATTTTAAAAACAAAATGCTTTTATTAAACCGTACACAAAACGAGACGAAAGGAATTAGACGTCTAGTAAATTTACGCTGAGGTTTACGAAAGTTAAAACGAATACGTTTTAAACATTATAAAAGTACACTCATATAATTTAGAGCAAATTCATGCACATATCATTTTTAACAAAGATTGAACAAAACCTTTAGTCTGAGAAATATGATTCGAACCCCGCTGCGAATAGCACAATGTTTAGTTTTTGAAAAAGTCTTCTTACCTAACATTCTCTAACCAGCACTTATGTAAAATAAATACCTGACTGGTAAGGGAGTTGTCATTATCGGAATAAAATGGTAATAGCGCCTCTCTGACGTCATGTCTCGTCTTACATGTTGAGTGTTGCCTTAAGCTTGGGAATCCTTGTAAAGCGAATTGAGCACATCTAGTGGAATATTATTATACTTAAGAAAAAAATCTTCAACAACATTTTGCGATAGGACCAAGAGCATCCGGCCACTAGACTGCCTGGTTCCACCTCCATGTTGATGCTTGATGGGATTTTATGGAGATTTGATGGATTTTATTCATTATAAGAATCAAAGAACATAAACTAACATTACAATGATAACTGGAAAATTAGAGGGGGTTAATACACGGAGAATTAAAATGATACCAAATTAAATGTGAAACAGTATTGTAGACTAGATGTAAACATGTAAGTTTCCTGTGTGATGTCTGGAAATGAAGAGAATTGTTCATCCATTTGTTTTCAATATTCACACCCTGGTCAGGATAGGTGGAGGAGGAGAATTAGTCTATTACATGCAGCAAGATAAAAATCATATTAAATTAAAGATTCTTGCTCAATTGGCATCAATTGCTCGGCCTTTTTTTTGTGTGTATCAGGCATTTAATACTGTGTTCAATACCTACGTACTAACTCGAGCTGTTCACAAAGTATCCATAAATTCACTGCTTGTGAAAGGTACACCTTTTGTATACGTCATCTCTTGAAAGTATGCGAGTATGTCGTCGCTATAAACAAAAGCGAGTACAATATATTACGATGGCTATTAAATGTTTCTATTACATATTACCATTTCTATTATAAATATGCACAAGTTTCTGACAATACAGATAGGTGATCAATTACTATGGATGAAGCGTAGGTCGTAAAAATAGTTGGCAATATTTCATTAGTCCAAAAGCAATCAGTATGCTACAATGTAAGAGCAAGCTGACAATACAAATTGTCGCTGTGTGAGAAATCTCGGGTTTGAGTCTATTTGACATACTTAAGGTCACCTAAACGTTTGACTTAATTGATAGATTTCTCTATAGCTAGTATAATATGGTTTAGATTAAAAATAAATAATGGAAGGGTAGAGGGGGTGGGGTGGGGACAAGGTGGGACGGCGGTATGGTCTTTGTCTTGTACCCAGAAAGTACGCGGTTCGATTCCCCCCCCCCCCCACGCAGTATGGTATTGACCTAGTCACCCCACCTTAGCTCATTTTGTGATTATGCCTGCGAATAAAATCTTGGTAATTCCGTCTTCTATTTAAGATAGATATGATCAATTCGACAACTACGTCAGCTTTCATGTGTCCCAAGATTTCAAAATAGTGAAAAAAGTGCCTATACATGACTTTATGGTTAGGGCAGTAGTTCTCTTGGAATATGTCCGATATGTGGTTCTCTCTCTAGAGAATGCGATTTTTTCCTTTCCCTTTACCACTGTTAACTATTAATTAATTGGGACCGCGAGGGAAGCATTTATTTACCTAACATCACCAATAATAAATCGGCACGACTATATACTAAAAATGTGAATTACCAAACAATCTGAATCATTGTTAGGATAAACCCGGTGATGGCAATTAAGTAAAAAGGCAAAATGATTAGAGTTAAGATTGTCTGCACTTTAATTTTAATTCTCCATGATCCAGAGTGGAGGCCCATGAAGCTCATTCAGATTTCTGTGTCATTAAACCAACAGTAGCAACTGCCAATAGAACGCGAGTCTATCGCATACTTCTACCAGATGGAACAGACCAAGCCACCTGATTTCTGCTTGTTGGACAGGGTTAGTTTCAGAACAAAATAGAACATTGACTTGACCCGGGATCGTTACTGGTCCCTTTGCTTGGGAGAAGAATGCTCTACCTCTGAGCCGTCTAGACTCATATTTTTTCGTTGTTTGAGACTCTACATTTTCCTTCCACCGCTGGAACTCGCATTTTATACCTTAGATTTTTAGCCCGATATAAAATGATACTGTCAAGACACGTTGGAAACAAATACGTTCCATATATTCTTACAGGAACCATTTTTCCATCTCCCTCTGGTTTCATGGCGGCGGTGGCACAGCTGTGTGATGTTTTGACCAGTTACAAAAGTCGAGCAATGTTAGGCGTGGCATTTAGTCGACTGGGTGACCTTAATTTATTCTGATCCTGGCGTTCTCTCGTTCAGAAAGGCAATTTAGAGCTTAATATAAAAAGTACAACTCTTGAAGACGTTCTGCCCTGAAAGAAATGCAAGTATGTCGTCACCATACGCAATAGCAAATAGAAAAAAAGGTTATATGAATACAATATTTGACAAGTTTACAGTTTTTAGGTTACCATGAAAAAAAAAATCGAAATGTATGCTTTACTGACGGTTTATGTACTCGACTTAGGTGTGGATGAGTACCTGGCTATTGGCAATGAAGGATCTCATCGAAGTGCCATTAGGAAATTATTGCCTTGGGTTTCTTGCATCTTATCAAATGCCATGAGACTAAACGAAAATTGTTTGAGCGTAGTGAGCATGATAACCCCATACAAATGCGATATACAAGTATTCATTTTTATTTTTATTTTATTTAGTCTCTGACTGCAGCCCGAATTGGAGACGAGTCGTCCAAGGGAGAAATTAACAATCTGATGTCTGTTAGTGCACAGAAAGTGGAGGAGGTTTCATTCTACATCCATCTGTTGTTTTCAGCGCCAGCACAGGTAGGTCTTTATCTTCAAGTACAGGGCATCATATCTTTTGACACCCTTTTAAAATAAAATTAATTTGAAACTGACCGACTAATTGGACAAAAACAAACAAACAAAAAGCAAAACAAAAACATTAGTTTAGTTAATGAAAACTTGCGAAGCAGGCACTGGTGTGAAAAAAAATAATCTTAAGAGCTTTTTTTGAAATGATGCCAGGCAAAATAGACCAAAAAAAAACCCACAAAAAACACGACGAAAGAAAAAGCATCCAAAAAATCTCACCGGTAAACAGGAGGTCTGAGGTTCAATCTCTAATCGAGGCAGGTTGATATTCCAGGATACCCTTTTTTTTCTTGCATTTTTTCTAACTGCTTTGACTGGACCGTACATTTGGATTTTTCAGGAAAGCAGATGTTTGTCCATGTGTTGGCGTTTTATCATGCTGGAATATTACCACTTTATCATTCTGATTTCCAACAAATGGGAAGACGGTTCCTTCAAGAAATTCGCTGATATAGGTCTGAGTCGCGTTTTGGTTGATACGCTCAGTATTTCTGCCATTAATAATCCCTCCCCACCCGAATACAAATCCACAATGTCTACAAAACGCCGTCCCAAATATTCTGATCTCAGTTCTGGTGTTCATGCGCGCATATCATTCGAGCAACTTTGTGCAAAGTGCTCAGCTTTTGTTGAATTAAATGTTTGTAACATTTTAACCCAACGAATCTGTCCAGACATGTTCAATCGCAACCATGTGCTGATTTCATTTTTGAGTCCATTTTGCCAAATTATAACTAAATCTATGCCTTTTGGCTTTTTTTTAAAAAAATCACCAAAGGGTGCCACATGCATGCACGCCATTAAACTTCTATATAAAAACAACGGAAAACGAGAGTTCGGGTAAAAAAAATATTAAAAAACAACTCTTATCTTATATTGTGACTATTTGACGTTTCCGGAAAAAAAAAACTTTAAAAAATAGAGGATAAGGAGAGATTAAAAGCGCGTTTTCTCTCATCCCATGCAGGTTGTGATTGCTTTCTACCTTCTGTACGATCAGCTTGGAGTAGCCGTGTTTGCCGGGTTGGGCGTTATGATTCTCACCGTCCCTCTCAACGGTTTCATTGGCCTCTTTTACGAGCGGTGGCAAACACGGATGATGGAGTTCAAAGACGAGAGAAGCAGTTTGTTGTCCGAGATATTCAACGGCATCAAGGTGAGTGGAATTGCTTGTTAAACAAGGGGTCCCGATAGCTCAATTGATAGAGCCCCTCGCCCTCACTTCCCTCTATCCTGGGTGGGGTTCCCTACCTCCCATAGTGGGCAGGGAGGTACTTGCTGTGTCTTCTATACCCCTATATGTTTTCTAATTGCTTTCTGTCTTTGTCTTAGAATGAGTTTACTTACTTTTGCCATGACTCTGACCAGAGATCTTGGCTGGAGGGAAACAGTCGAATGTATAGTTTTGTGGAGATGATATTTTTCCTTGTAAATCATCTCTCTGTTATGTACTGTTATTTTTTTTAACATTTGATTTGTAAATATTTGAGTGTGTTCCCCTCAGTGGGTTC
>NC_088366.1:40983581-41058581 GCF_034508935.2 Berghia stephanieae
CCCGCCGAATTCTGTATTAATCTATCCTGAAGTGAGGTGACTCGGCGTCTGCCTTCTGTAGAATATCCCATGCCATTGTCGGTATGAGACTGTGTGTGACGTTATGCTGGTCAGATGGGAAGGTTACTGCTAGGATTTACTCGTTATTATTCCTTTTTGTCAAATCTTTTTTTTTTTTTTTTGGAAACTTTCAATGTCCCGAAATGTGTTTCAGGTTTACAGTGAACTCTAAATCTATATCATTGTGTGGTGTTTACTAGCTTCTTTCTCCTATGCGCTGAAATAAGTTTAAAGTGGTACAAGCCCTAAAAATTATATATCTAACTTAAATGTTGGTATAGAACAAAAGACGTGATCTTAAACACTCGTCGGTTCCTCTTTCTAAATGTCACTGAAATGTTGGAATTTGAACAATAAATCTATTTTTCTCTCACCCTAATCCACAGTTGATGGTGGCCATGACTCGTATCTCGAACTATTTAAACAAACCAGATATTATGAGTGATGCGGTTCGAAGAGATATTAATGCTGGTAAGGTTTTTAACAGGGACGTCAATTCACTGATTGCACCATTGGTTTTGAATGGGAAGGGACAGTCTTCTGTCTGAACAATATTTTGTTTGAAATTTGAAGTCAAATACAATTATATTATGTTAATATTAATGATAACAAAAATGATGACGACGAAAAAGATAACGACGGCGAGGACGATGATGATGGGGATGATGATAATATTTATTATATTTATGGTTATTCAAAGATGGATCAATTTTTTTGCAGACAGTTATTGTAATGAAAATACATTAACTTCTATTTTCAATAAAACAGAGAAATAGAGTCTTAAAATAAAGTACAACAACAAACAAAAATAAGAAAATAACCCATTAAAAAATCAATGTTATTTTGTGTTATCAATCTTTTAAATACAGTAAATTCATCTGAAACATCTTTCTTAAATAAAAAAGATTTACAATTTTTCCGAGTTGTTTATAACGAAATGCCAAATTGAGGGACTTCATTTGTTTAGATCTGTTATGACAGGAAATACTTCTTGACTTACACAAGTAACGTTATGCAGATTTTATACGGAGCTCTACTGTTTAAAATATTTCCTTTTGTGTTACTTACTTTTCTTTGGTATCTGACGAGTTATAAGCGCCATTTTTAAACTTTAAAAATTAAACTAAATGAAACTAGGGTCTATTATGATCATTTTACATTACAGCGCATGCAGTTGAGATAAAAAATGGAAGTTTTACTTGGAATCTGGATCAGCAGTTACCAACGTTACGGAAGTAAGTGATTTTCGTTATAATTTTGTTCATTTTGAATGTAGAGAGAATAAGATTGTCATTGTAATACTCGTCGTACTCGGACCAATCGATGACTCATCAAAAAGTCTTTACCTTCAAACTTCTCTAATTTTTGATCTCCTCTTTACTCAACTGATTTTCTCTGATTAGATCTTAAGTATGCACACACACACACACACACACACACACACACACACACATACACACACAATCAAAAAGATGGAAAACTCCATGGAATGATATAGGATTCTTTCACGGGTTTGGATTTATTAAATGAGTTACTTCTTATCACCCCAAGCAAGCTCGTGAGTTTTTCCGCGATAAAAAATATAACAAATTTAATAAATAAGAAGAAGAAATAGTACCTTTATTCCACCCCTCAAAGTAATATTCTTAGATATTTCATAACCAATAATTAATATGTAAAAATGTTTAATTTTTAATGCATTCAAGTGACGCAGTATGGCAATTTGGTACTTTTAACGCATTTAAAAGAAAATTGTCATTAAACACTTACCATGGAAATGTGATAAGCAATTCAAGATTGTCATCCACTTTTACGGGCATTTATTAGAAAATGTGATGCCTCTAAAATTTTGGCATTTACTTAGACCAATTCAAATAGTCCTGTAAATTTTGTTTGGGTTTTTTTTTCTAAATTAATCTGTTCACTAGAAAATCGTCTGCTAGACATATGCCGACTATATATTTGTAGTTGTGTACTAGTGCTGTGTGACCTGTCTTTCAATGTTGGATAATCTTGTTTTCCGAATTGTGTATTATCTATGTGTACCAATGAATGCACAATGAAATTGAAGGTATTTATTAACGTTTAAAATTGTGTTCCAGTCATGTGTCAGTGGGATTTTTTTTTTATTCTCACATAGACTGGAAAGCTGTGCTCCTTCAAATCAATTTGACGATCATAATGTTAAAGGTTATTGTGTATCTATTGCCGATACTTTTATTATTCTGTGTGTGTGTGTGTGTGTGTGTTTGTGTGTGTGTCTGTGTGTTTGACCGGGGGGGGGGGGGGATCACCAGCAGAAGATTATTCAGATGTGATAAGTAAATAAATGGTGGTGAATTTTAATGGTTATGAAATCTTCGATTCGCCATTTGTGTTTTTCTGAGTTTGACTTTGACCCAAAAATGAAACACGTTGGAACACGCTCTAAAAGGTTATTTTAAATGACCAATTAGCTGTCTTTTCAGAGTTTATTCAAGCCAGTAAATCAAGCGAAAATATTCTGCAATCGTTGAATAGATATTTTATACCACAGGTTCGAAGCATTATTCAACGATTACATTTTTACTAAGAAATGATAGTGCTTTCCAAGATAAGAGGTGGAATGATAGTATAGTGCTTAAATCATATGTTAAAAGGACCATGTACAGCATTTTAACCGTTTATTTTGTTTACATCTAGTCTACAATACTGTTTCACATTTAATTTGGTATCATTTTAATTCTCCGTGTATTAACCCCCTCTAATTTTCCAGTTATCATTGTAATGTTAGTTTATGTTCTTTGATTCTTATAATGAATAAAATCCATCAAATCTCCATAAAATCCCATCAAGCATCAACATGGAGGTGGAACCAGGCAGTCTAGTGGCCGTTGTAGGGACAGTGGGTTGTGGCAAGTCTTCCCTTTTATCCGCTATGCTTGGGGAGATGGAAAAACTTCATGGTGACGTCATACTAAAGGTAAAAGGCTTTACTCACTCAATCATTGTTTCTCTTGACCAAGGGAGGTGGTCGTAGAGGAGACTTTGAAATTAAAAACCCTCCATCCAGATCTGTCGTCAGCTTTCCTCAATAATGTTGTGATGTCCATCCTGCCCAGAGGCTTTACGTGTAATACATTTCGCTTTAAATGTTTTATTTGAATATTAAATGTGGTGAAAGTCATCAATAATTTATTGTATTGTCTTCTGTTAAATTTTATATTGCATGCTCGTGCTTTTATAGTAGATATCCTAATTTTAGACTTACTTTATGTTTAGCCTTGGAAAGTGGTGACAAGAGAAATGAAATAAAACTTAAGAAACATTTTATTCAGGGAACGACTGCCTACGTGCCACAAGAAGCTTGGATCCAGAACTCAACCTTGAGGGATAACATCTTATTTGGCCAAAGTCGTCGTCCTGAGGAATATGACAAAATCATCAAAGCTTGCGCTCTCAATGCTGACTTGGAAATCTTACCTGGAGGAGACATGACTGAGATTGGTGAAAAGGTATCAAAATGTTTTTTAGTTTGTTTGTTTGTTTGTTTATACTTATGCAACAAAACCAACTACCCAATAATTCTGCTGGAAAGACTGAGAAGAAATGCTTGGCTACATCTGGAACTGATGCTCATACCTTATAATGTAAGAGGAGGCCTAGCCAATTTTTAAAACAAACATTATCATTTTACTTTTTTGATTTTGAACATAAACCTGCAGGTCTTGACAACCTTTCATTTTAAAGCGAGATTTCAGTTTCTAAATGTTTGTCTATTTTTCAGGGCATCAACATATCGGGTGGACAGAAGCAGAGGGTGTCCCTAGCTCGGGCAGTCTACAGCGACAGAGACATATTCCTCCTGGATGACCCATTAAGCGCTGTAGATAGTCATGTAGGCAAACATATCTTTAACGAAGTGATTGGCGACAATGGCCTTCTCAGGCATAAGGTATGTCAGTTTTAACAATTTAAAAACATTTACAGCTAATTATTTTAATATGTATAGTACGTTCCATTATTTTGAAAACATCAAAGTGAAAGGCGTCTGGCCCTGCTTCATTTTCTGATTTTCCTCTAAAAGCAATGCTTCTCCTTTTTTTTTTACTTTCATATTTTCAATTAATAAAGGCGCATACTTTCATATATTCCTCTTTGTTTAGATATTCAAATAAGTCAAACAGAATTGTTGAGAGGATTTTTTTGTCGTTTTCTTTCTGTTTTGTCTGGCCTTATATCTTTTACAATTTTCCCGATCTTTCCTTGGGATATTAGATAAGATCCACCTGAAATGGGAGTTAGCTCAAATGCATTTTTTTTGGGTTCTGAAAATTTTTGATTATTTATATATAGAATATAAAGACTAGTATTTTTACAGATAAAAATTGAAATTGATGAATTGATCCAAGTAATTAATAGACATAATTAGAATACCCCATTCCTCATTCTGTCAATAAGATGTAAAGTGTGTTGGAATAAATCATATATACCGATGGCTTGTAAGTTGTATTCCCTAGGTTTTACCGTTCCAAGTTTCAAACATACCATCCAAGAAATCTCTAAATCATTTAACTATTACCAGGATAAACAGGAGACCTTCAGAGTCCGTGGAGCTGGCTTTTACCTCAATCATGATTTGTGACCTGAGGTCATGATTTGAGTTTTAATATTCTATTAATTGAGGAGAGTGAGTTTTGTTCCTTTAACGACTTTATATTTACTATGTCCTATTGCATTCAATTAAAAACTTATTTATCCAGTACATTCCGACATATTGCCAGATTATATTTGTGACCCATCGCCTAAAAACGCTATTGTGTCATAATGTTCCAGCATTGAGTCGGTGGTACTTCATTTATCGGGATAAATTTCAACTTGTTTCGATTATTTTCTCGAATGACTCTTTTCTTCCCTCTTTTTCGGCAACAGACCCGAATCCTTGTGACACACGGCATCCATTGGCTTCCGATGGTTGACAAAATATTTGTCATGAGCCAGGGGGAGATCAGCGAGACGGGCAACTATACAGAACTCCTGGAACGAGACGGGGATTTTGCCCGATTCATTAGGGAGTATGCACAGGAAGGAAACGAGGACGACGATGACTTGGATGGTAAAGATGTGGTTGGAATCCTATGCTATGCTGTTTATCAAATTCCGTATTCCTCCTTTTCCCTCTTAAACCTCCTCAACCTCGCTGCTCTCATTTCATTTTCTTTTTTATTCTTCCTTTTTGTCTCCACATCCCGAACCCCAGGAGTTCCGATTCATCAGTTGGTAACACATTCGCTTCACAAACGAATGGACAGGAATCGCATAGTCAATAAATTTACTAACCATTCTGTCCATCCAGCACTGATTGATCAGGTCATATTTCATCTGGCAGGAAGTACTCTGCGATAAATTTTTGTCATACCCAATGGGAAACATGCAAATATTACTGTCCGTTAAACACCATAGAAACTGAGATACATTTTGTCTCCATGGGCCTTATGGCTTTGAAAGAATGTTAGGCGCATTTTATCGATCGATCAGGGCTTTTAACTTTTAGTAAATCCGAAGATCCATTGATTGTTGCTACAGGTGCTACAACAACAACAACAACAACAACTACTACTACTACTACTACTACTGCTACTACTACTACTGCTACTACTACTACTACTACTACTACTACTACTACTACTACTACTACTACTACTACTACTACTACACTACTACTACTACTACTACTACTACTACTACTACTACTACTACTACTACTACTACTACTACTACTACTACTACATACTACTATACTACTACTACTACTACTACTACTACTACTATACTAATAATACTACTAACTACTACTACTACTACTACTACTACTAATAATAATATAATATATACTACTACTACCACTACTTACTACTACATACACTACACTACTACTACTACCTATTACAATCTACACTATAACTAAAACTTATTATTATTGTTATTACGACTACTACTGTTACTATAACTGTTACTCCTCCTCCTCCTCCTCCTCCTCCTCCTCCTCCTCCTCCTCCTCCTCCTCCTCCTCCTCCTCTCCTCCTCCTCCTCCTCCTCCTACTACTACTACTACTACTACTACTACTACTACTACTACTACTACTACTACGACTACTACGGCTATTACTACTACTCCTACGACTACTACTACTACAACAAAACTTGTATTATTATTGTTATTACGACTACTACTGTTACTATAACTGTTACTCCTCCTCCTCCTCCTCCGCCTCCTCCTCCTCCTCCTTCTTCTACTACTACTACTACTACTACTACTACTACTACTACTACTACTACTACTACTACTACTACTATACCACTACTACTATACTACTGCTACTACTACTACTACTACTACTACTACTACTACTACTACTACTACTACTACTACTACTAATAATAATATAATAATAATAATAATACACTACTACTACTACTACTACTATAATGATAATAATAATAATAATAATAATAATAATAATAATAATAATAATAATAATAATAATAATAATAATAATAATAATAATAATAATAATAATAATAATAAAATAATTAATAATGATATAATATAAATGCTGATACTAAAACTAACATTATAATATCACTACCACATATTCGCATTACGATTACTTATATCATTAACAATGTTTCCATCTTCCGATAATATCATATCAAGATATTTTTTCATGCACATTCTCTCAACCCCCGTATGAATTGAAATTACGTATAACAATCGATCGGTATTCGCGCATTCTGTGGATCCATGAAAAGCGATGCGCGATCGACCGATCACGCAATCGACCTAACGAACTTAACAAGAATACAGACATCCTTCCTCCTCTACTCCTTCATTCCTATTTTTAAAATGCCAAGAGCAATAACGCTCTAGCTTTTATCAAGGGCATGTTGTCGTTAACTTCTTGTTCTTAATTTTTGGGGTTCCTCTTTTTTTCCAAATCATTATTTTCTAATGCCCAATGAATTAACCTCATATATATCGATCAATTAAAAGCCCTTCGTTTGTAAGATGTTAAATAAATACCAATTTTATGGATGTTGACTGTAATCTTTCGTTATATGAAGTAAAAGTGTTGTGACCAAAATGTAATAAGGTTTTGTCAATTGACAACAGGATAAAAACATTGCCTTGAAGGTCGTGAGATATGACTGTTGGAGAGCTTTATGATTGATGTTATTGCAACTGATTTTATAATGTTCTTTCAAGTACAATCGGTAATATAATATCTTCTAAACTCAATAATTGCCTCCCATTGTCGTTGATAATGTACTCATACGATATGCTCAATAAGCCATCCCTGTACTCCGTCCATTGAAATGTTTTAACATAAGGATTGCATGATGTCCTTCATAGATTCTCTTTTACACTTTCTGTATTCATTACTATCAATTCTAATCTTTTCAAATTCACTTGATTTATTTTCTCCAATTAGTCAATAACCACTTATTGTCCTTGGTAGCGATAGCTAATCTTTATCGAATTTCAGTAAGCATTAGACTTTTTAGAATAGTTTATTGGAGCGTAAGTTTTCACAGCATAAATCATTATAGGTTGTAGCAGTTGCAAGAAACTCAAGAACGCTTAAAACAGAAAGTCTTTATTAACCATTATTGGCACGTAAAAGTCAACTGGAAGGATATGCAACAAAGGTGGCAGCAGCTTCTAATGGTCTCATACTACTATTCTACGATGGCCTATTCAGGCAGCGAATTTCTTGTACAGTCGCGAAACTGCCCGGTAGCCTCGTCACATCACATTGCTCCACCAAATGGCCTGCGGTTTCAGGTTCTTTGCTACAACGCACACATGTGGGGCATGTGAAAAGTCGCCACTGTTGAAGCGTCGATCTGCCACCACCCAGTGTCTCCTATTGGTGGTGCGGAAGTTGCAACTTCTCCCAGTTTCGAGGAGTCTACGTCCCCGCCCCCACTCGGGACCCAATTCGTCCAAGTCGACTAAGGTGACGACTGAACGGTGTCAAAGATGTATTAATATTTTCTCCAATTACCCTTTTTTCTGGTCAGCTGCTAAATTATATATATCTCAACTTATCTAAAACCCGTGATTTGTTTCTTTGTCATGCATCTCTACATCCACTTTTCCTACAGCCGTCTTCTCTTTCTTTTTCTCCCCATCACACACTTTTATATAAACCTTTAATTATCTTCACAGCCTCAATTACAACCACCACCATCATCACCACAACTACTATCACCAGCATATCCAACAGCACCACCACAGCCACAATTACCATCATCTAAACAATCACCATTACAACTACCATAACCATCACATCCACTATCACCACCACAACCATCATTACCATCACATCCTTTATCAACTCCACAACCACCATTATCATCATGCCCACCATTACAACCACAATCATCATTAACATCATGGGGCAGCGTGGCTCAGCGGTACGGTCATTATTCGTATCCGGAAGGTACCGAGTTCGATCACCCGCTTCACCTCGCCCTACCATCACCACAATAACCACAATTACCATCACTTCCATCATCACCACCACCTATACCCGCACATCCACGATCACCATCACAACTACCATTGTCATCGCATCCACAAACACCTCCACCATTACCCGGACAATCACGATCACCACCACAACCACCATTACCACTATTACATTAACCATCACCACCGCAACCAACATTACCATGATGACATTACCATGGTGAATAGTGTGTAGTTGCCTAACAGGCAAGACGTGTTTTTGTTGTTGTGATATTTCTCTTCAATTTTTACTGATTTCAAGGATTTACACGTCTTATTTCAATTCAATTTTTATTCAAGGATTTTTGTACAACACGTAAGATACCATTGTGATATTGCTTTAATTATATTTTATACGGTTTCGACATCATTTTTATCGAAATTGTTTCGGACTATTTTACAATGTTTCACCAAGACCCCACCATTTTTACTCGTTCTCACAACCAATTTTTACTGTCGGCTGTCATTGGACTTTTATGCACCCTGCGCTTTTATTGTTTACAAATTGAAAACACACACTCCTACCTCAAACGTGAATACCATTACAGTCAACAAAAGATTGTCTGTAAACGTGGTGGTCGACGTAAACAACATGTTATTGAAACAACAGTCCCGCGACGTCCAGTGAACTGTCATCGTTCAACTCGACCACCACAGACGTTAACAAAAATATGGACAAATGACACAAGACCAAGTCATGGAAATCATAACATTTGTCTTGGCCATATTAACGCACAGTCATCGAGAAACAAGACATTCGATATAATCGATGTCATAGATCAACACGATATCAATATTCTATATATAACTGAATCATGGTTGCGTTCGGTGATGAACCTATAATGAAAGAAATGACACCTCCCGGCTACAAGATGGAATCGTTCCCAAGAAATGGACGATCAGGAGGGGGGATCGCCATCATATACAAACACGCTCTTTCGGCTAAAATACAAAACAGGCCAATTTCGTTCAAAAGTTTTGAGTGTGTCCAAACCACATTGACCTACCCTCACATTTAATTTTTAATCACTTGTATCCACAGACCACCCCCAAGCAAAAAGAACAAACTGAGACAGAATGATTTTGCTGACGAATTTTCTGATTTTGTATCAAAAGACACATCAAATAAGCGAAAAAATTTTATCGGCGATTTTAATATTCAGTTTGATGTTGATAAGAATAGTTTCGTTAAAATTATAAAAAATATGCTGAATGAACATGGCCTGACTCAGTTAGTGACCTCTCCAACTCAAAGATTGGGGCACATCTTGGGCTGGTTCATCACTGATACACCCTCGCTTGTTGAATCAATTAAAAATATCAAAAAAGAAATTTCAGACCTCAATCTGATTCTGGCAACTCTCAAATGCATCAAAGAGAAAGCAAAGAAAGTCAAGATAGTGTCTAGGGATACTAAAAGAATAGACATTAGTTCCTGCAAAAACAATCTGTCAGAGGAACTAGGAAGAATGGATATACCATCAGCACAGAAAACGGACGAGGTACTGCGCAACGTCATCGACAGGCATGCGCCAAAGACAACTAGAATAATAAATTCCAGGAAACCGTCTCCGTGGTTTAACCAGAGTGAAAAAATTGCCAAAAGGGAAAAAAGGAATGCAGAGGCATCGTGGAGAAAATCGGGCCTTGAGATTGACCGGCTGATATATATAGCAAAAAAGCATAAGTATAAAACCATCTGAAAAAGAGCAAAAAGAAACTATTATAACACGAAACTATCATCAGTGAGGGACACTAAGGAATTTTTCTCTGTTTCAAAGGAACTTTTAGGAGAAGAAAAGGGCATGTGTCTACCCACTAATATCCCGGTAGAAAAGCAGCCGGATGCATTTTCAGACTTCTTTTCGGGAAAAATATCGAAAATTCGGAACAATTTGGACCTCGTGCAAAATGAAGATATAAATTTCCACCCGTTTTCGGGTTCACAGGGATTCTCTTGTTTTAGAGAAACAACTGAAGAAGAGATTTCTAAAATAATTTGTTCATCTTCCTCGAAGTCATGTGATTTAGATCCTTTACCAACTAATATTTTGAAATTATGTCTTCCTGAATTGATACCTTGCATATCTTATATTATAAATCAGTCACTTATCTCAGGAAAAGTCCCAGATATCTATAAATATGCAATTGTAAAGCCTCTCATAAAAAAGCAAAATCTCGATGTAAATGACCTTAGTAACTACCGTCCTGTCTCAAATCTGCCATTTCTTTCTAAAATCCTTGAAAAAGTTGTACTCAGACGTCTTTCACAACATCTCCATGAAAACAATCTATGGGAAAAATTTCAGTCAGCTTATCGTTCTTACCACAGCACAGAAACTGCTCTGTGCTGTGTTGCGAGTGATTTGCTTGATGTTTTAGATAAAGATTCTGTTTCTCTTCTGACATTGTTAGACCTTTCGGCGGCGTTTGATACTATTGATCACGGTATTCTCATTAAACGACTTAATATAACTTTTGGCTTGTTTAAGACTGTCTTGCAGTGGTTTGAATCTTATTTAGATGGCAGAAAGCAACAGGTTATGATTTTAGATAAACTTTCTCGTCAACATACATTGTCTTTTGGTGTTCCTCAAGGCTCTGTTTTGGGTCCAATTCTTTTTGTTTTGTATACTTCTCCATTATCTAATGTCATCACTGGTCCTGGGCTGCGCTATCATCTCTATGCAGATGATACGCAACTTTATGCTACTGATAAAACTAAAAATCTCGAAAATATTGTGAAACGTGTGGAAGACTGTGTGACGGATGTGAAAGAGTGGATGGATGCAAACAAGTTGAAAATGAATGAGTCAAAAACAGAAGTGATGATTGTGGGAAATAGAGGGCAGTTGAAGGTGAATGATGGTCTTGAGGTGTTGATTGGGGGTGAAAAGATCAAAGTTTCAAAGACTGTGAAAAATTTGGGTGTCTATTTTGATTCAGAAATGAGAATGTCAGCTCACATTTCTGCTCTCTGTAAATCTTTTTACTTTCAATTGAAGAAAATCAGTTCGATCCGTCAGTATATTGCAATTGGAACATGTAAAACACTGGTTGTTTCCCTCATTTTTTCGAAACTAGATTATTGTAACTCCCTGCTTGTCAACTTGCCTCAGGCTTCTATTAAACAATTACAACTACTGCAAAACAGTGCAGCAAGATTAGTTTTTGGCAAAAAAAAATTTGATCATGCAACCCCTTTGTTGGCCTCTCTCCACTGGTTGCCCATTGAAAAGCGCACATATTACAAAGCAGCGTGTCTTGTTTATAAGTGTTTGACTGGTATAGCACCGGCATATCTCACAGATCACGTGGTCATGTGTAAATTTGAAAATTACACTTTAAGATCATGTAATGACCAAACGAAAATTTCGGAAAAAAGATCAAGAACAAAATTTGGTGATAGATCGTTTGCTTGTTTCGGCCCCAAGATTTGGAATGAACTACCACGTGGTCTGAGGGAGTGCAAGTCTTTACCTACCTTTAAAAAGAATCTCAAGACACATTTTCACTGTATTTGTTTTTATTGACTCTATGAATCCTTGATTTGGCTATGAATTATTATTATTATTTTATTTTTTTCACTTAAAATTGATATTTAGATTGTAAAGTGCCCAGAGCTTGTGTTTTACACGAGAATGAGCGCGATATAAATGTGTATTAATTATTATTATTATTATTATTATTATTATTATTATTATTATTATTATTATTATTATTATTATTATTATTATTATTACCATCACATCAATCATCATCACGACCATTACACGCACACCCACGATCACCAACACAAATACTATCGCCATCACATCCACCATCACTATTAGGATCACAAGCACATCCAATACCACTATCACCATCTTATTCGCGACAATGAATTCCTGTCATATCCACCAGACCCCCCCCCCCCACCCACCCACCCACACACACACACACACACACACACACACACACACACACACACACACACAGTATGATCCTTATCAATAATCTTACAACTCTCTTCAGATGTCCAAATCAGTTCAGCTGACGAGAGGTCAAAATCACCACGTCTTGACGGATCAAGTGACCATCAAAGGTGATTTATCATCGTTAAACATTAAAATCTATACATCATGACAATTTCCATTCATTAGAAAAAAAAATTTCTGCCGAATTTAGATGTGACTTGTTAAAATGGAATTTGAATTCAGAAAATTGAATTTGTCAAATGTGTATGGCATTTTAATTATTCGGCGGAAAATAATCTTTTTAATTGCAAGGCATGCTAACTTGTATTTTTTTTCTATTTCAATTTCTATTCAATCTTTAGTCTTTAGTTATTTCTCACATAATGCCAAATTAAGCCTGTGTAATCTAGAGAAAATCCACACTGGTCATAAGTTATGAACACCCAATCATTGTGACCAAATATCACCCGACTAAATTTCCTATTTATCATATAATTAGACATTTATCTATTTTGAAGTTTAAAGACTGCACTGATAGAAAATTGTCATTGTGAGTTGGATGTTTATTTTAAATATTGTTATTGAAAATCCACAGCGATAACATAACTGACCTGCTGTTCTAGTAAAGATGACGCTGATAATGATGATGATGACGATGATGATGATAATGATGATGATGATGATGATGATGATGACGATGATGATGAGGAGGAGGAGGAGGAGGAGGAGGAAGAGGAGTAGGAAAAGGAGGAAGAGGGAGGGGGTAGGAGGAGGAGGGCAAAGATGATGATCATAAAGAAGAATAAGAAGGAGAAATGAGCAGGAGGAGAAATAGGGAGAGGGGGAGAAGGCCGAGGAGAAGAAGAAGGAGAGAAGAAAGAGGAAGATGAATGAAATTCCTTTTTTTTTATAACCAACAACCTTTTGCAGACCGGCTGTGGTGAGAAGACAGTCCAGCGTGCTGTCCTCGAACTCCACGTCATCTCCTAAAAAACAGAGTATGAGACAGAAAAGTTTGACAGAGGGGGCCAAATTGACTGAAGAGGAAACGAGCGTGTCAGGCAGGGTAGGTGTTTAAGTCACAACCATTTGTTCAATTGGATACTAATCTGCTAGAGGTTGTTGATTGTAAACAAGCATTTAACAAAATTGACCAAAAAAAAGTATTGTGAAAGAATGTTAGTAATGCGTCTTTTCCTAGGACTCAGCTTTGCGTCCACAAACCTGTAGAATACACCATCATCAAAACGAAAACAAAAAAGACCAAAATGTTCTGCATATAACATGTGCTCAAAACCCATATGCCTTCTTTAGCCAACAACGAAAACCATCTAAAACAGTATTACCGTATATAAAGAACTCAGGAAAAGGGGATAAAATGTCGCTTCGTGTCCCGATAATAATTGGGGTAAACAGTAAACTAAACTAGCGAGCACAATATTGTTGTTTACTTCCTACCATTGGTTATCATGACAATACATAATATAAAGACATTTTCTCTTGTCTTTTGGATTGTACGTAAAGTATTACTGCTGTATTTGTTATAGATTTTTAAAGACGACCGATTTTATTTCCCAAAATAATCTTTATAAAGTATTTTGTCACATTTTTAAAGCTATTATTATTTTCATTTTATTAAAAAAAAAATTCAGATGGGTGGAGTTCCCGACCTCCTATAGAGGGCAGGGAGATACTTGCTGTGTCATCTATCCTTCTGTATCTGTTTTCCAATTACTTTCTGTCTTTGTCTTAGTTTTGTCCCGACCCTGGTCGGAGTCATTGGCTGGGAGGGAAACAGTTGAATCTATAGATATAGTTTTTGGAGATTATTTATTTCCCCTTATAAATCATCTCTCTTATGTACTGTTATTTTTAAAAATTCTTAACATATGGTTTGTAAACATTTGAGTGTATTCCTCTTAGTGGGACCTGTGAGACTTTTAGGTGATCTCAAACTAAGTACACTGATAGTGTGCTTGGAATCTACATCCCTATTTGTACCATTTCCCTTTGTCTTTCTTTTTCCTCAAGTCCCTTTAATTGTACATCTGAGAATGTGTTTACTATCCAATACTCTTCTTTTTTTTTTTACTGGCGCTGATATGACCTAAATGTGTTGCAAGGGCCGTAAAACCCTTAAAAACATAAAAACAAAACATAAAAATTCAGAGGCATTACCAAGTTCAAGTTCTAGTATATTTTTGCTTATCAATCTGTCAATAGATGTAGCTCTCCAAAGCTTTGGGGCCATTAGAGCAGAACTTTGTCCCGGTTTCCGTAGTGCTAAACACACAGTAACCATTGCTTGCTATCCTTTCCACGGGTTGTTTGTTTATTATAAAGTACTTTCCGCTAGATCTAACAGACAAATCTACCCAAATTAATGCTATTCACTTTGTTTATCTGTGTGTGTGTATGTATCTATGTGTGTGTGTATGTAAACATTAAACAAGATTGCAATAATATTGTGTATCTCACCTAATGTTTTAGGTGTTTCTGTACTAAAACAAGTAACAATAAAGTACAAAGGATGTATTCAATTCTTGACAACATTTATCTGTGATCAGGTTAGAGCAGCCACCTACCTGTACTATTTCCAACAAATTGGTGCCAAAACATGTGTGGCAGGCATTTTACTCTATATGATGAATGCAGGATGTACCGTATTCTCAGGTGAAAGAACGAGTTTAATCATCATCATCATCATCATCATCATCATCATCATCATCATCATCATCATCATCATCATCATCATCATCATCATCATCATCATCATCATCATCATATCCTTCTTCTTCTTCTTCTTCTTCTTCTTCTTCTTCTTCTTCTTCTTCTTCTTCTTCTTCTTCTTCTTCTTCTTCTTCTTCTTCTTTTTCTTCTTCTTCTTTCTTCTTCTTCTTCTTCTTCTTCCTTCTTCTCTTCTTCTTTCTTCTCTCTTCTTCTTCTTCTTCTTCTTCTTCTTCTTCTCTTCTTCTCTTCTTCTTTCTTCTTCTTCTTCTTCTTCTTCTTCTTCTTCTTCTTCTTCTTCTTCTTTCTTCTTCTTCTTTCTTCTTCTTTCTTCTTCTTCTTCTTCTTCTTCTTCTTCTTCTTCTTCTTCTTCTTCTTCCCTTTTTCTTCTTTCTTCTCTTCTTCTTCTTCTTCTTCTTCTTCTTCTTCTTCTTCTTCTTCTTCTTCTTCTTCTCTCTTCTCTTCTCTCTTCTTCTTCTTCTTCTTCTTCTTCTTCTCTCTTCTTCTTCTTCTTCTTTCTTCTTCTTCTCTTCTTCTTCTTCTTCTTCTTCTTCTTCTTCTTCTTCTTCTTCTTCTTCTTCTTCTTCTTCTTCTTCTTCTTCTTCTTCTTCTTCTTCTTCTTCTTCTTCTTCTTCTTCTTCTTCTTCTCTTCTTCTTCTTCTTCTTTCTTCTTCTTCTTCTTCTTCTTCTTTCTTCTTCTTCTTCTTCTTCTTCTTCTTCTTCTTCTTCTTCTTCCTTCTTTCTTCTTCTTCTTTCTTCTTCTTCTTCTTCTTCTTCTCTTCTCTCTTCTTCTTCTTCTTCTTCTTCTTCTTCTTCTTCTTCTTCTTCTTCTTCTTCTTCTTCTTCTTCTTCTTCTTCTTCTTCTTCTTCTTCTTCTTCTTCTTTCTTCTTCTTTCTCTTCTTCTTCTTCTCTTCTTCTTCTCTTCTTCTTCTTCTTTCTTCTTCTTCTTCTTCTTCTTCTTCTTCTTCTCTCTTCTTCTTCTCTTCTTCTTCTTCTTCTCTTCTTCTTCTTCTTCTTCTTCTTCTTCTTCTCTCTTCTTCTTCTTCTTCTCTTCTTCTTCTTCTTCTTTCTTCTTCTTCTTCTTCTTCTTCTTCTTCTTCTTCTCTTCTTCTTCTTCTTCTTCTTTCTTCTTCTTCTTCTTCTTCTTCTCTTCTTCTTCTTCTTCTTCTTCTTCTTCTTCTTCTCTTCTCTTCTTCTTCTTCTTCTTCTTCTTCTTCTTCTTCTTCTTCTTCTTCTTCTTCTTCTTCTTCCTTCTTCTTCTTCTTCTTCTTCTTCTTCTTCTTCTTTCTTCTTCTTCTTCTCTTCTTCTCTTCTTCTTCTTCTTCTTCTTCTTCTCTTCTTCTTCTTCTTCTTCTTCTTCTTCTTCTTCTCTTTTCTTCTCTTCTTCTTCTTCTTCTTTCTCTTCTTCTTCTTCTTCTTCTTCTTCTTCTTCTCTTCTTCTTCTTCTCTTCTTCTTCTTCTTCTTCTTCTTCTTCTTCTCTTCTTCTTCTTCTTCTTCTTCTTCTTCTTCTTCTTCTTCTTCTTCTTCTTCTTCTTCTTCTCTTCTCTTCTTCTCTTCTCTCTCTTTCTTCTTCTTCTTCTTCTTCTTCTTCTTCTTCCTCTCTTCTTCTTCTTCTTCTTTTCTTCTCTCTTCTTCTCTCTTCTTCTTCTTCTCTTCTTCTTCTTTCTCTCTCTTCTTCTTCTCTTCTTCTTCTTCTTCTTCTCTCTCTTCTTCCTTCTTCTTCTCTCTTCTCTTCTTCTTCTTCTTCTCTTCTTCTTCTTTCTCTTCTTCTCTTCTCTTCTTCTTCTTCTTCTCTTCTTCTTCTTCATTCTTCTTCTTCATTTCTTCTTCATTACTTCTTCTTCTCTTCTTCTATCTCGTCTCTATCTACCTCTCTCTCTTCTCTCTTCTCCTTCTTCATCTTCTTCACTTCTTTCTCTTCATATCTATGATCTCATCAAATCATCTCTCATCACTCTTAGTCATCACATCCATTCTCATGATACCAAGAATCTCATATCACTACACATCTTCATGAAATATGATATTATTAATAAAACACAGCAGCATCATCATCAGCAACAACAACAACCACAACAACATTCAGAAAATATTTTTTTAAAAGCAAAGAAAAACGCCTATAGCTAACACAATTACTCAGATTTAAATTGAAAAAGATCAAATTAACACCATTTAGCATCTTAATCTTGTAAACCCTCAGACTTTAATGAACGCAAGATATAGATATATAATTATAGACAGAGAGTTTGCCAACAGTTCAAATCGACGTGAACGTATTTGCAGGTCTGATAACTGGATGAAAAGATGGGCTAGTTATAACATTGTTGTATATTTTGCATTAGTTCGAGAGTATTTCCGTTACAACAATGAGACCATAACAATTTGGGTTATCAGACCTGCAAATACCTACACGTTGGTTCAAATCATTTGAACAAAACTAGAGGAAAACCAATCATTATTCTCACTGTGATAGGGTATTTTGAAAAAAAAACCCATCCACGCTATGTCTTGTCTTCATTGGAATTTTATGTGGACTTGACCAAAGAATTAAGAGACCTCTTGAGAAAGAATTTTTAAAAACCCTTTTCTCTGACATCACTAGGTATTTGGCTGACAGAATGGACGGGCGACAGTTATCTTTTGAATCGCAGCAACAAACATACAGATAGATATGATGAGGATACTGAGGTATACCTGGCTGTTTATGCTGCTGCCAGCGTTGGCGCAGGTAAGATTCACACATTACCTGCCTACTTACTACATAAACCTTCCCTTTATAAATGGCCAAGCTTTTACTCATCTTAGTTGCTATTAATCTCTTATTTAAACAAAAAATTATCTTTCTTTTTTTTTATGTGTTTGCTTTTAATCATTATTATTGTATTAATCATCATCATCATCATCATCATCATCATCATCATCATCATCATCATCATCATCATCATCATCACCACCACCACCTTCACAATCATCATCATCATCATCATCATCATCATCAGCAGCAGCAGCAGCAGGAGTATCAACAGTTATAGCAGCATCAGTATCATCATTATCGTCGTCATCATCGTCGTCATCGTCGTCATTATTATTATTATTATCATCATCACCATCATCATCATCATCATCATCATCATCATATCATCATCATCATTAATAAGAGGGTGAGTTGAAAAGTTTTGCAACTTCCGTAATAGCTGCCCCCCCCCCCCCCCCCCCCCTCCCAATGCATAGCTGCAAAAAATTGTATGAACCTCTAAATCAATTTGTCTTAATAAAAAAATGTTTTTTCATGAATTTTAAAACAATAGGAAAGGATTTCCTTTATTACAGCTATATTAAAATCGATAACAGGTGAGGATCGGAACTCATAGAAGATTTACATTATCAAAAGTATGAATTTTCCGCATATCCATTTTGCAGGAATTCGTGAAACTGGAGTGTTCGGTTAATTGAAGCTTAAACGATATACGTCAAGTATTTGAATATGAAGCAACGAATGGCAATTATTAACTATCATACATCATTTTATAACTGTCAATACACATTACAAACGAAAATGAACATAACGCGCTTCCAATATAATTTTGATTGCAAAAGTTTGAGAAATAGCTTTTGTTTATGCCAAATTTATGTAGACTGGTCAAAAGTAAAAATTCATCAATTATGAGACAGTGTCTCAACAAATAGGTGTTCAACAATAACAAGAACAACAACAAATACAACAATAATAACAACAACAACAACCAAGAAATTTTGGACACATCAATCAGCAGTCTGATGACGAGGATGATGAAAAGGAGAAATGAAATGACAACAGAAAGATTCCGAACATCACTCTTTTCTCAGTCTACTCTTTGTTATCATTTATTGCCTCGTCGGTGAGAGTAAATTTGGTGTTCCTCCTCTCAATCTTCCCCTCTACTTAGGCCCAATGACCTCGATTGGATTGTGCTCACAGGGATATGGAGGAAGTCGCTCAACCTCGTGTCAGAACTCCCTGATTAGACAGTTTGCTTTGAAAGCTGTTTCTGTTTCATTTCCTTTTGTTTTTACTAAGGAATTTAGAATATGTAGTACTGTCTGATTGAAACCATGAAATCATGTCAGCTTTTATATTTGCCAAAGTTGGAGCCTTAAAGTGACCATGGGCCAACGAATGGTAGCGTTGTCCAATACAATACAGCTGGGTGCTTCAATGGAGGTCAGCAAACGATATTTAGTCAGTCTTAAAACGCCTTTGCGTTGACCCCAGAATAATATTCCAGATGATGCAGAGAAGAAAAAATGGCATGGCATCCTTTTAAATATCCAGTATCATCACCACCTCCAAGAATAACAATGATTCTCTGTCCAGAACCCATGGTCCTTTTTCTGCCTGAATTATCAGGCGTCCAATATTTTTTTCGGATGTATATTTACGCTCCCCCATACATCTTTGGATGATATCCATATCAAAGTTATCTATGATCCTTTTCCTGTCACGTCGTTCTACACAAGTGATCTCTCTCTCTCTCTGTCGTATTTCGATAACGATCTACTCATGGTTGATTGTGAAATTCCAAAACCATTGCCGTCCCCTTTAATGACTTATCGATAGATACAAGAAGACTTCTTTTCGCAGCTTTACGAGAGTGGAACCGATAGAGATTCCGTACCGTATCGTGTTGTTTAAGAGCCTAATATGTTTTTAAAACCTTTAAAGGCCCTGTGAAACGTTCAAGCATAGACAAAAATTTGTCAAACTTATATTAACAGTGTTTGTTAATTTGACTATTGAGTATACAATCACTATTTCAAATCATTTTAAGCAAGATATTTCATATCAGTCTTTGGTAATTGCGACATGATGTAGATAATAATATGCCATAAATAATAAATTCAAAATTTAATACAAACTACATAAGTGATATTTTTATAACACTTAAATCGAATTGTTATTATTTGGAAAGAAGTATGACGTAAACTCATAATCACTACGTCAGCACAAGATTTTTTGGAATACGATGAATTCATTCATACTTTGTGGTGCGTAACTTGTTTTCATTTTTTACAGTGTAAAATCTCTTATTTTATGTCAGCTGTTTTAAAGTAGTTTTTTATAGGTCTTAAAGAAAAAAAACTTTTTAAATATGGCATCAATACGGTCCAAAATCTAGATTCAGTTAAGACAAATTGAGTCAGAGGTTGACACAATTTTTTACAACTTTTGATAGAGGGACAGCTGAGAAAAACCAGAAAAACACGCGCCATTAATTTAAAAAATCTGACTATAGTTAAAAATTACATCAAAAGAAAGCGTGAAATCTCTCCTACAGATTGCTTACATTACTTTTCGACATAGTTACCGTCAGAACCAACACTAAGCTGCCAACACCGCATCATTTGATGCAGTCTTTCGGCAAAAAACTGGCGCCCTTTTTCTCTACACCAAGATCAGACAGTTCAGCTAGCCTTCGCGTCTTTGTCGCTTTCATAGCCATTTCCTTTGAGATACTTCTCCAATTTAGCGAATAAGAAGAGGACTGAATGTGTTAGGTCGGGACTGTAGGGTGGATGTGGCAAGGTGGAGAAATCTTATTTTCCTCAATGCGGTTTGAGTCTGTTGTTTCGTGTGAGATCGAGAGTTATCATGGTGCAACATCGCATTTGTCTGAGATCGCACCCTGTTGGACTTTCAGTTTTTCCAAGTTGGCAACATATTGATCTTAATTCACTGTTTTGCCCTGTTCCAAAATTTGATATGAACAACACCTTCATAACCCCAGAAAATCGCGAGCAGTACTTTTCTAGCCGACGCCACAAATTTGAACTTTTTTGGACAAGGAGAGATCTTGTGTCAGTATTCCATTGACTGGCGTGTGGTGGACACATGGCTCGTCTCCAGTGACTATTTGCTGAATAAAGGCTTCATCTACGTTTTCATACCTTTTCAATAGTTTGGAGCAAATGGTTTTTCGTTGATCTTTCCTATCACTTGTCAGCATTCGTTGGACCTACCTGGCAGACACTTATTGCATCTGAGGATCGCTGTTACGATATGGTGTATCTTTTCCTTTGGAATTCCAACTTCTTTTTCAATGCCAGTTTGTCTAACACGCCGATTTGCCAGAAGCATGTTGTTGGCTTTAATTTGATTACTGACGTTTCAGTCACTTCTGGGCCTCTGCAACGAGTTTTTATGCAATCGGGTCTACTCCTCCTTCCACCATCCTCACCCATCGCCAAAAGGTGCTATAATCAACACAAGCATCATGATAAGCACACTTCCTTCAGCATTCAGAAATCCAATAACAGCATGCTGCTTGATTCGATTATCTTTTGGTTCAGCCATTTTCACTTTATGTTTTGACCAATATTATTATCATTGTCATTATTATTATTATTATTATTATTATTATTATTATTATTATTATTATTATTATTATTATTATTATTATTATTATTATTATTATTATTATTATTATTATTATTATTATTATCATCATCATGATATTTAGAATGCAATTGCAGTAAACGTACAATCATTTTGAATATTATTTTCTTTTTTGCCCCTCTATAGGATTATTTGTGTTTATATTTTTCGTCATATCTGCAATAAGGATGACTGCAGCTGCGCGTAGTCTGCACAATGTAAGTCATTTATTAAATATGCACAATTTATTGATATTGTATTTCAACTACCTTTTTATTCTAAATTTGCATTCCACTCCTTGTGTGCTCTTGTGAAATATTAAATTTTAATCTCATGGATCTTTAATCGTGATATTATCTCAAGTTCATCTCAAGCTGCCATTTACGTGTGTATGTGTGTATAATATATATATATATATATATATATATATATATATATATATATATATATATATATATATACAGGCACGCACACACACACACAATATATATATATATATATATATATATATATATATATATAATATGTATGTGTGTGTCTGTGTGTGTGTGTGTGTGTGTGTGTGTGTCCGTGTGTGTCCGAGCAATGTGCGGGGGCAGATGTATATCTGACTTTATGTGTACACTGCATATGTCTTGGCATAAAGCGACATAAGAGTAGTAATTATAATAATAATAATAATAATAATAAAAATAATAATAATAATAATAATAATAATAATAATAATAATAATAATAATAATAATAATAATAATAATAATAATAATAATAATAATAATAATAATAATAATAATAATAATAATAATAATAATAATAATAATAATAATAAAGTGGGATTGTCTGATCATTGTTACAATGCCTGGCCTTTCAGTGATCAATGTATTGCTAACGACGTGTATATCCAGGTTTGACATCTGAACCCACTTCTGGGCCTAGTTTAACATTGTTGTAATGGAAATTATTTTGCGTCATTTTTTTTCTTCCTTTGAGCTTTCCGTGACAACAACGAGCCCATAAGGAATTAGGTTATCAGACCTGCAAATATGTGCATGTCGATTGCTATAAAATCCACGACGCCTTTTTTATTTACAAACTATATAATTGTAAATTATTATTTATGTAGATTCCAAAGCTTTTTTGAATACATCTACCATTGTTTAGGAAAGATGTATAAAAATAAAGTGTCGTAGATGTAAAAGTGAAAGACGGAAATGCCAATCCAATTGTTTGATTATGATCGTTATAATCACTTTACCGTCAGTGTTATGCTATGACTTTTTCTGATATCCGGCTTTTTTTTTTACTTTTTGCGATTTTCTGACACTTTTGGCCATCTGCACAAGGACTCGTTTCGTTTCCAGCCTCAGTAGATGTATGAGCGTCGTTTTAGTATATGTATGGCTATTTTGTCTAGTAGTGGTATGACGCTTGCTTTCGGATCGGAAAATCCCAGGTTTGAGCTCTTCTCTCATCGTACTCTGGTGTAAAATGAATACCTGGCCATTGACAGCGTCGTCTTCGTCTGAAAATAATTGTTATATCGCCTAACAGGCTTCATATCTCGTCGTACATGTTAAGTTGTGCTGCTTTGAGCACGTTTAGTGAATATTGCTCTACATAAAAACTCATTTTTAAAACAGTTTTTTACAAATATAACACATTAAATAAGTTAATATAATCGTATGACACAGTTTCCATTTCATTTTTAAACCAGAATATGCTGGGAAATGTACTACGTGCCCCAATGTCGTTTTACGACACCACCCCGATTGGACGAATTCTCAACAGGTTTTGTAATGACATAGAGGTGGTGGACCAGGTACTCCCCATGTCTATCACACAGGTAAACAATCAGTTCTATTTGTTTTCAGGTAAATGGAAGTACATAAGTGGTAGCCATAAGTGTCTCGTTCCGTTCAAAAGTCCAAGCGGTGGTGGGCGTGGTCAATGACCGAATGGGTGACAAGGGAGGAAAATTCTGTTTTTGGTGTTATGTCTTTTGACTCTGATAAGGCACTTAAGATACATAACCCCACTTGATACGCGCATGCATTATGATAATAATTCAGTGGTATCAACACAAATTGGAGACCTATCGAGTGATTTGGACCGTATAAAATGAAAATGTTGTTTCATTTGGTATAATGAGTAAATATAAAATACACAGAATTTGGCGAATCCTTGACAATATTCAATACAATGTTAATGTTAATACGGTAATATTTATCTGCAAGGGCGGTGTCCATACAGGTTAATTATAAATCATTGCGAATTAATACTTTACACACTCTACTTTGACGTAGACGTCTACCACTAAATGGGTTAACTGTCTCAAAGGGGTAAATTTGCCTCTGTAGATTGTTGGTCATTTTGAGGATTTAACGTGTTGACAGACTTGATTTCTTACCAAAGAAACAGCTGCCAGAGAATATAATAATCTATTTCATTCAAAGCCAAACAGGCAAAGTTTCCCCTTCAGCATAGTTAACATTAATCACGGTGTTCTTGCAAAACAAATCTTTTAGTTCACATGGTGCTCTTGCAAAACAAATCTTTTAGTTCACATATAGATATCACACCATGCAAAATGAATTACAACTTATCAAATTGTCATGGAAAGGAGATTTGCTCACATTCGTTCACCATACTCCGACGTAAAATCAATACCTGGCCATTAAAAAAATGTAATATCGCCTCATGGGCGTCATGTCTCGTCCTATTTGTTATGTGCTGTTATATAGTGAATTGAGCACTTTTATTGAATCGTGTGCTATATTATATTAAAAATAATAAAGTTTTCTTAAGTGTTCAGTCTTAAAGGTTTGATATATTGTGGCAGCACTGACCAGTTGTGGACATCATCTTAATGGAGCAATATTTTGTACCAGTACTTATATAACTCATGTCCATATATTTTATTGCTGTGTGTTTAGCGAAAATACTCATAACATCGGCCAGCCTGATATAACATACCAACACAGAAACCTTTGTGTAATCTTAAATGTCTATAGTCTGATTGATTGCATTTTGTGAGTACTGATCAA
This sequence comes from Berghia stephanieae, assembly GCF_034508935.2. Lineage (NCBI taxonomy): Eukaryota > Metazoa > Mollusca > Gastropoda > Nudibranchia > Aeolidiidae > Berghia > Berghia stephanieae. Next base: position 41,008,336 of record NC_088366.1, read on the forward strand.
TTAAATGGTTGATATCTCAAACTCTGACAGTTTGAACACTGAAACTCAATTAATAGACACATAGATAACCACGCCTCTCGGACAGTCGTCATAATGTAAACAATGGCAGTGATTGGTAAACATAGCTAATTACACGGGTTTTACTATCGATGGTATAATATGACAAAGTAAAATATCCAATGTTCTACCTCTTGGCCAACAGTTAGTATGCATTTGGCTCAGAAGAACATTGCCATCCGGAAGTAAAACTGGCCAACACACAAAACTGTGTGTAACCTTGAAGGTTTATAGTCGACTATAAACGTTCACGGATACACACAGTTTTGTGTGTTGGTCCGTTATACTTCCGAATGGCAAACTTATGAGCTTCTTAGCCAAGCGCGTACTATCTATAGAGAACCAACACAGAAAACTATGTGTAAGCTTAAACGTTTATAATATGATCGAGAAAATCGTGTGATATCTAGTCACCCATCTGGCAGTATAAAAACAATAACAATAATCGGATAGAAAGGGCGATTTCATTCACGTTATTGTTTATAAACAACCAACCATGTTTGTCCGCATGGGGTTCCTGAAAAATCTACTGGTTAAGTATAATGATTTATTCGGAGCTTTACATAAATTAGCTTACAGAACATAATATAAACTAGAGATGTATGGATACAGGCTATGTAATAAAATAGAGTAAGCTTTCAAGTAGATGAGATCAGTCATTTTAACCTGTTAACTGCCGTGCTCAAGAAAGACGCATATTTTAAAATTTGGCCAGAAAATTCGTCCTTCAAATATCAATTCAAAAATTTCAAAAGCTCGGAAAGGTTTTTGATCAAGCAGCAAACTGTCATAATAAAGTAAACTCAAGACTATTTCGACAATGTAACTGGCAACAAAATGTGCAATTTTAAATATAATTTATGGGCAAAAGAGGCAAACTAAAACAATGTTCTAAATTTTATCTTTTTATTTTTTAACGATCAATTTTATTTCTCTCTCCCCCCCCCCCCCCTTCAAGTTTTTGAGCATCTTTGCCTTGGTTATCGTCACGATCGTCAATATTTCATACGGGACTCCAATATTCCTCGTAGCCTTACTACCCTTGGCATGCTTGTACATTGCTGTTCAGGTAAACTGGAAGACGTCATAGTGTAACTAAGTTCGGTCAATCAAAAGTTGCATACGCGAAAAAAATTTCTTCATAGGGCGATAAGACCCCAATTTGTCAAAAGCTTCAAACACGTGACTTCTTGTTAAAGTCTCGGTCAAAAGACTTTTGACAATAAGTGTGGGATCATCTTAATCTGTTGATGTATGACGTCAGTAATATTTCTCTGGCCAATTTTAAAAGTTTTACAGCAACAAAAGGCTACCAGAACATGTGGGCCATCTTCACAGACAACACCTTGTTTTCATTTTGATCAGAAAACTTTTATCTCTTATCATATTAATGAAGTGCAAAGCATTTAAATGTGTCAGAAAGGTTTTATTTCTGCCAATCCTAAAATTCAGCATGCAGATTACAGTTGTTCCCCGCCCCCTTTTTTTCAACTTCCCAAAAAGTTTAAAATCCAAGATTTCAAAGAAGTGTCAGGATTGAGAATTTTTGCCAAATTGGAGTCATCTAAATTGATCCTGGTATGATTATTTTGCCACTACTTGCACTAATGTTTGTATTTTAATGAAGACTGTCACATTTGCAGCCAAAAGCTATACTTACATATTTGGAGATATTATGATTTCAAAGAAATTACAGTAGTTATAATTACATATTAAAAATTCGGCATGGCTTGATTAACTCAGCGTACAGTTGCCCGCTTGTCACAAAGTCACTGGATGTTGAATGGGGTTAGAAATCAGACAGATTACAACACTCTGATCCCGGCGTTGTGTCCTTGGGTGAAGCACTCCACAATACCCCACACGACACGGGTGTGAATGAGTAGGCACTGATGAATGTTATAGGAGTGCAAGTAATATAATTAAGCTTAACGTTTGATTCGTATTGTATGGAAAAGAAATACGGTTCCATACATCCTGTTGGGGGAATGAACGAAGCATTGTAAAGCGCATTGGGTGTGGTGAAAACCGAGGAAGAGCTTAATATATATTTTTTCTGTTTTCCTGTTCACAACCGTTCCTTCATAATATCTTCCATTCAGACCCTATATATCCCCACATGCCGACAACTCCGACGAATGGAATCAGTGACCAGGTCACCAATCTACACTCATTTCTCTGAAACTCTTAATGGATCAGACTCCATACGGGCATATGGCTGTCAGAATAGATTCATAGACGAGTCTGTGGAAAAAGTGGACCAGAATCTGAAGTTTTTCTTTGCCAGTATTTCGGCATATTGGTATGCAGAATAGTCTTAAAATTGAATTGTAATATACATTTAGGAACGTTTTTACAGATAATTTTGTGCATGGATATATCATGATAAATATTCTGGAATTTTACTAAGCTACTCAGGCATTCATTTTTTCCTCCCATGGTGGGTAGAGAGGCACTTGCCGTGTCTTCTATCTCCTCTGTTTTTCAACTTTTTTTCTGTCATTGACTTGGAATGTGATTACTTGGAAGTGAGAGTATATGCGATATAAAACAATTATAAAGATATGATAGAGAGAGAGAGAGAGAGAGAGAGAGAGAGAGAGAGAGAGAGAGAGAGAGAGAGAGAGAGAGAGAGAGAGAGAGAGAGAGAAAGAGAGATAATTTTTTTTTCTTCATCCCCAGTTGGCTGACTGTATGGCTAAATTTTCTTGGCAGCATGGTTATTTTCTCAGCCGCCATCTTTGCTGTGGCAGCAACTGACATTGAACCAAGTGTGGTAGGCCTGTCTGTGGCCTACGCCTCATCGGTAAGTAGTGACTGGACAACTCTCAGAGAGCTAGCATTATAGATGTAAAAAGCCAAAAATAGTTTGGTAGTAAATTTTCAATAAAACCATGTACACCTTAGTAGAGACGACAAAGTTGAGTTTATTAAAATGATAAAGAAAATCCATCACTACATGTATTGACCAGATATTTCTAAACATAAACATGAATAATGATTTATGATACTAGGATTTACTCAAGGCTATAAATGCCGTACTCTGAAAGTATGGGGCTAGGATTCTTGGAACTCTTGCATTTAGATTTCCAATGGGTCACCAACCGTGGTGCGACCATAGATGTCAAAGTTTGAGATATCAAATGCAAGATTTCCAAGAATCCTTTTTATCAAACTCCTCCGATAAGCTTGCTGTTTTGATTAATTGGTGTTATTTGTCTTTTTGGCCGTCTGTTGGGCATCGGCCTTAATCGAGGCATGATGATTTGATGTTAGAAATTATTAACAGTGTGTTGATAAAATATGACAGCTTTAATTATACGTTTAGTAGAATCCTATTTTTCCCAGACTTGAAAGATTTATTCTAAAAGTATTTATTTCGTTTTGGTCTGGAAACTTTCACTTCATAATCAATTCATTAAAAATAACCTCATACTTTTTTAAAATTCTGAAATCCGAGACTAAAACGTTATAAAGTAAATTGTCTGGGAATGGCATTGTCTTCCTATTATGGTTTTGATTCCATAGTTTGATATAAATTACCCGCCTCCTATTATTTCCCAATCAGATGACAGAGTCATTGGAAGAATTGGTGAACGGACTCAGTGAGACAGAGACCAACATTGTGTCTGTAGAGAGAATTAAGGAATACTCATTTACTGACCAAGAGGTAAACATAGTCTTCCTTTATAGTTGTCCTTGGTTTCTTTGTCCTGGTTATCATAATTTTAGCTATCATTCTTAATAACATCCACATTCAGAATTATCATAATCACAATCATGGGCATTAGCATCATCGTCATCATAATCATCATACAATCATGGTCTTAGATTGATTTGTAATCTTGTAACTGAGCAACACTGGGCAACATTTCAAATTTCAAATGATGAAGACGATTGTTACGTTTGCCTTTTAGACGTGGTTTATCAGATGTGGTTTAGATTATCTGTCTGTTCAGCAGATCTAACTTTTTAAAAAGCTATGTTTTGTTACGTTGAATGACGTCAGCCACTGAGTTTTCAGTGAATCTAGTTGTGCCATGATGTTAAATTTAATGCAATCTGCTGTTACTCAGATGCCGTGAAATATTGTCGACAAATAGACGGACAGTTGATTAGATATAATGTGCTATAAATATTTCACGACTTGTTTTGTCCATTAGGCAGAGTGGTCGTTGCCTGATGCCAAACCCAGACCAGAATGGCCGGATGAAGGAAATATCATCTTTGATGATTACCAGACGAGGTACAGACCTGGACTTGATCTGGTGCTCAATGATGTCTCTTGCACTATCGAAGGCGGCGAAAAAGTGAGATCTCTCTCTCTCTCTCTCTCTCTCTCTTTCTCTCTCTCTCTCTCTCTCTCTCTCTCTCTCTCTCTCTCTCTCTATTTCCCTCTCTCTCTCTCTCTCTCTCTCTCTCTATTCCCTCTCTCTCTCTCTCTCTCTCTCTCTCTCTCTCTCTCTCTCTCTCTCTCTATATATATTATATATTATATATATATAAATATATATATATATATATATTATATATATTCTCTAGCTATCTTTCTGCCTATCTGGTATATATCTATTGTCTATCAATCTTTCTATTTACCTATCTATCTACTATATATCTATATCTGTCTGTCTATTTTTATCTATTTATTTCCATCCATCTATCTTTCTATCAGTGAATTTTTCCCAGGTAATTTTTACGCTGACATATGCTTTATAGCCAGCAGGAAAGCGCAAAATTAACGCTTGTTGCGTAAACATGAGGTGAGAAAGATGCAATAGAAATAATAATATTTAAGCTCCTCAAGCACCCAAAAAGATAAACTCACCAAGTTGCCAAATATTTATCTATCTAAATCTGTCAAATTTTCTTGTGTTGTTGTGTGTGCATGTGTGCACGCACATATCTCGCTCTCCCTCTGTGTGTATGTGTGTATGTTGTGCATGTGTAATAATGCCATTGAGTCAATTAGTGGATAGGAACGATGACGTGCAGATCAACTGGCTTGTTTGAACTGAATAAGATGAGTAGAGTTGGTGTTTTTAGACATATTGTCTCATCCACCATGTGAAAAATGGTTCCATTACGGAATGAGCACAATGTGGGAAAACCTTTAAAAGTAAAAAAACAACAACAAAAAAAAACAAAAACAAACAAACAAAAAACAAAAACAAACAGAATTGTGAAATTTTAGTTTTGTTTTCCCTTTTATCTTTTACAACTTTATTTTTTATCAGTTGAAGAGACCATACGGTCTGATTCAAATAAAAGCAGGTTTATAATTAAATCATTCTTTTAGATAACTAGTTTCTGTTGTCATTGCCACTATCTGAAGGGGTGCGGGGGACTAAATATTAAGAAATGACTTGTATTTGTATGTTTCAGATTGGTATAGTTGGTCGCACAGGGGCTGGTAAGTCATCCATGACGGTTGCCTTGTTCAGGATCATCGAGGCCGCTGGTGGTAAAATTGTTATCGATGGACAAGACGTGTCCAAGATGGGTCTGCATGACCTCAGGAGTGAATTGACCATTTTGCCACAGGTAAAGGGATACCTGTTTTCTGAAGTGAATGGAATGGAATGAAATGGAAACATAATATAATTAGGATGTTATACTCGTGAAATGGAGAGAGAGAGAGAGAGAGAGAGAGAGAGAGAGAGAGAGAGAGAGAGAAAGAGAGAGAGAGAGAGAGAGTTTTATGAAAAGGTTTCCCAAACTTTGGAGATCTGGAGAATTCTACCCACAAGCAAGAGGGCTAATTTCAATATTGTTGGACACCTCTTTTACTGACCCCTTTGTCCAGCCTGTATGGATTCTTGTTCAGTCTTGTAGAGAGTGCCTATAATCCATCCATCCAACCGTTTTATCAGTATATCCTTCCATCCATTTCATCCTTCCTCCCGACTGTCTCTTCCATTTGTCCATTGTTGTCGGCACTTCCTGTGTCCTTCTTACACTGTTTCTTACCAACACAAGATGTATCAATTCATCCCTCGATCCAGCCATCCAACCATCCATCTATCTATCTATCTATCTGTCGGTCAGTCTATCCATCATTTCTGTTTGTTTATCAATCAAGTTATCAGTTAGATTTTATTTGCCTCAAAAAGATAATAGCCTTTATTAAGCGACAGTCTTTAACCCATATACGGTGATTTTAGGGGTTTTCTTCACCATATAACATTGTTGAATTATCGAGTGCTTCGCCCACCATTTTCGTCCGTCCTGTCTTGTAAATATTTTTTTCAGTCAAAATCATATTTTACAATAACAAACACATCGACAGGTTTCCAGCACAAGTCCATGGTCCACCGTCAACTCTATATTTAGGCCATGAAAGTTTCATTGAAACTAGAAGATATTGAATAAAAGAAAAACAAAAGCAAAAACAACAACAAAAAGAAAAAAAAAAAGAAAAACGAAACAAACAAAACAGAAAGTTTGTTTTGATGAATCAGATTATTTCAGCCAGTTACAATGCCAGCAGAATAACTTTTGTCTCCACTATACTTTCTAATCGGTTGTTTTTAGTTTATATATATATATATATATATATATATATTTTTTGTTTTCTTTGTTTGTTTGGGTTTTTTTTGGTTGTTCTTTGAAGCGAATCAAATCCACTTCGAGTCTCCATTCACTCGCAACTGGCGAGCAGATTAGATTCGGATTTTATTTTTTTAGTCTAGTTTTTACTCAGAAAAAGGTGTACTCTCGACGATCTGTACTAACACAGGCGTATTTTCCTTCCGAAAAGAAGCTCTCTCAATCTAAAAATAGCTGCTAAATTGACGACGCTATGATGTATCCTTGTAACTAATCTCAGACTAAGCTGGAAGTCCGGCCTCAGCAAATGACTAAAGCTTGGCAAAAATTAGTCCGAATGTTCCGTAATTGTAGTCTGGAACTTGCTTGGTCAGCTCACATAAAATCCGATTTTTTTCAAGTCCTTGACCAAGTCAGAGACTAAGCGCTGGTCCGCCTTCATGAAAACGGGCCCAGGGGCGTACTGGCTCTGGATGACTAGTATTTTATATGATCTTATTCTATCATTTGGGTAAATTATTCTGAAGAGGATCCCAATGCGTTGAACCAAGGGGAGGAGGGAAGAGAATACTTAGAATCCTACATGGTATCAAAGCCATTTTGTAAGAGATGAGAACCAGATGTAGTGGTCTAATAAAGATTAGTGGACCAGTGTTACTTAGTACTTCAGTTCAAATCATGTCACTGCCATACAGTACTCGCTGGATGCTAGCATGCTCTGCAATACGACACGCTGGAGCCGGGTGACCGAATATATTGGTTACCTCCCTAGCATCGGATTTCGGCACGATTTCTTTGCTTCTCCCGGGAGCGTGCTAGAACCAGCGAGTATTTTATTTATTTATGATTCCAATTAATTGCCCCGACAGAGTCCCAAACACCTATTTGCAATACTTTCTAGGCAGTTTTGAATATCAAGATGCAACTTACGATGAAACAAATTTTAATAGTATTTATTCTACCTCTTCTCATAAACGTAATGTGTAATGACAGTAAATTTAAACAAACAATTCGTGATGTCAAATTGTCAATCCAATACTTTAATCAAACATCTTTTTAAAAATGTCTTTCATTCAGCCTATTGAAATCAAAATAGTCTGAGAGCCATAACAGAAGGATTCTTGCGTCTTTGATGTTTCGCTTTTCTCCAATCACATCCTCACAAACTCGAGCAATGAATAAAGGCACCTGTGAAATCCCACAATGAAAGACTGCAATAAGGAAGAAAAGTCATAACGTCAAACCGTCTACTCTTTTGGTTCTTAAATCCTTGGGAGTGTGTGTGTAACCAGTCCTTCTGAGTACTAATAATGAATAGTTGACATAAAGGTGGCATCACTATTTCAATAGCAGGATATAAAGGCAGATTTTTAGGATTACGAGATGTAAAAGACGACGATCATGGAGGCTCTTTATTGACGATCGGCATTTATTTAGACTAGAATTTTTTTTTAATTCTAACAGTGAACTGCCGTAGCATTGTACACAAAAGAGCTGAATTCTGTGCACTCATTGACAAACATGAACCAGACATTGTCTGTGGACAAGAGTCGTGGCTAAATGACAATATTAAGTCATGTGAAATCTTCCCAAAGAAAACGAGGTATTCCGAAATGACAGAAAACTACCTAGAGAAAAAGCAGAAGATGAAGGAAGTGGAAATGAAGATGATGAGACTAGGCGACCGGGAGGTGGAGTATTCATACTCGTTGATAGAGAGCTCACAGGTTGTGAGCAAAGTTCAAAACTGACTGTGAAATAATTTGGGTAAGCGTTAAAATCCAAGGCCATAAAAACATCCTTGTTGGATCGTTCTACATGCCCCATCAAAACGAAACTGACATCGTTGAACTGCAAAAATCGCTTGAAATTATCAACTCAGAAAAAACTCCAAACCAAATGATTCTAACATGAGACTTTAACTGTCCTGATATAAACTGGGACGGTTCAAAAACGTTATCTGTCTGTCCATTACGTGCAATACAACAAAGCCTCATCGACATTACAGCAGGAGCGCACCTCACACAAATTAACGAAGAATGCACACGCGGTGACAATATTTTAGATCTTGTTTTCGTATCCAATCCATCACTGATCCTCCATTCAACAACATCACAACCAGGAATATCAGATCATGCCTGCGTTGTTACTGAAACTACACTAAACCCCAATCATATGAACCAACCCCCCAAAACACGATACCTTTTCAAAAAGGCCAATTGGGCCTCAATACGAAAACGAATCGAGGAACTGTCATCAGAGATCACAGAACAGCACAAAAGCGGTATGGATGTAAATGAAATGTGGAGCCATTTTCAATCCTGCCTACTCAGTGCAATCAAGGGGTCAATTCCCCAGAAAGTACATAAAAATACAAGAACGCCGCCGTGGATGAACAGGAAAATACGAGCACTATTAAGACCCAAAGCAAAAGCATTCAAGCGGGCTAAACTGAGCGGAACCTGGGATACATACAAATCGTTGCAGCGTCAAAGTAGGCGTGAAATAAGGCAAGCAGAATAGACTCACATTAACAATGTTATAGAAAAAGGACTTGAAACAAACAATACAAAGCCATTTTGGAAATACATAAAAAGCAAGAAAAACGATTCCATTGGTGTAGCCCCATTGAAAGAAAATGAAACCCTGACCATTGAGGGGAAGGATAAAGCAACGATTCTCTTGGATCAATTTAAATATGTCTTTACCTCCCATGATCCACACGATACAACCACCCCACCGACATCACAGAGGTGTGACCAATCTTTTACTAATATCAACATAAACATCTCAGGAGTTGAAAAGTTGCTGAAAAACGTCGACCCATCTAAGGCGTCAGGTCCAGATAACATCCCCAACACAGTACTAAAGGAGTCTGCTGAGATTTTGGCCCCCTCATTATGCATAATTGTCCAAAAATCGGTCGCCACCGGGATGCTCCCTAATGGCTGGCTGAAGGCAAACATCGCACCTGTATTAAAAAGGGCAACAAAAATAAAGCAGAGAACTACCGTCCAATCTCACTGATGTCTGTAATATCCAAACTATTAGAGCATATAATCTGTAAGAACTTGATGAAACACCTTGAGAACAATGACATACTAACTGACCTGAACCACGGGTTTCGCAAAGGATACTCATGTGAAAGCCAACTCCTAATAACTGTAAATGACCTGTTGAGACTCCAGAATGCCAACACTCAGGCAGACATCGGTATCCTCAACTTTTCCAAAGCATTTTATACTGTGCCCCACCAAAAACTCATGCAGAAACTAGAAAATTATGGAATTCGTGGCTCTCTACACACATGGCTTTGTAATTTCCTCACAAAACATACCATGAAAGTAGGCCTAGACGGCACGTCATCGGATGAATGTCCAGTCATATCAGGAGTACCACAGGGAACGGTGCTAGGACCCATACTATTTCTTTGGTTCATCAATGACCTACCTCTACGAGTAAAATCTCAGATTAGGTTATTCGCCGATGACTGTCTAATATACCGACCAATAAAATCTGCAAATGATCAAAAATTGCTACAAGAGGACTTGAATAGTCTCGAACAGTGGGCTAATGATTGGGGAATGAAATGTAAGCAAACAAATGCTAAATCCTCAGCACAGCTAAAAAGTACAATGAGACCTACAAGTTAAACAACACCGTTCTGAAACAAGTCGACGATAACCCATACCTCGGCATCACCTTCTCAAAGGACTTGAAATGGGGGAAACACATTAACAAATTAACCCAAAAGGCAAGCTGCACCCTCGCGTTTCTCCGCCGAAATCTTAGCCACGCCCCAACGTCATGCAAACAAAACGCCTATCTCGCACTTGTGACATCACAATTGGAATACGGAGCAGTTGCTTGGGACCCCTACCTGAAAGAGGATATTCAAAAACTTGAGAGAGTCCAGAGACAAGGTGCCCGGTTCATAACTGGAAATTATAAGAGCAGAACCCCAAGATGCATGACAAAAATGTTAGAAAACCTCATCAGGTCTGTCATTCATGTTCAAGATTATAACAGATCAAATACCATCAACAAAGGCAGACTCCTTTTTCACGCCACGACCAAACAATAGAAAAATCCGAGCACTCACTTTTGCCAACCACATAACCGAAAACCCCATTGAGAGATACGCCACAAACAATTCGAACTGCTTCAAAATCCCACAGACAAGAACACAAAACTACAGAAATTCTTTCTTCATTAGAACTATCTCGGAGTGGAATGGGCTGGATGAACTGGTCATCATGGCACCACACCTAAATGATTTCAAGGCCCGACTGACCCATTGGTTTCTTCAGCGCCAACCATACAGATACAGAAAATAAGATGCCATCACTCTGAATATTAATTACACGGGTATGTGTTCAGTCTTACATTTCCAATGAAATTGGAACCAGTTTTTTTGACATCATACTTTACTTCCCTATTGATTTGTATTTATAAATAGAAGGAGCGAAATCGACGTCTCTCAGCTCTTTGTTATTGTTTTTTGACAGTCATTTTGGTGAGTAGTTGTCACTGAATTATATCAATCAGACTATAAATGTTCAAGGTTACTCAGTCTTGTGTGTTGTTCGTTTTATCCGGTTGGCGGATGTTGTGAGTATTTTACCCAAACGCATCAACATAATTCTCTACTTTCCAATCCAGGAACCCGTGATATTTTGTGGCACTATAAGAATGAACCTTGACCCCTTCGACAAGTACACAGAACCACAATTGTGGGACGCTCTAGACCATTCCTACCTGAGGGAATTTGTGGAAGGTCTTCCTGAGCGGCTAGACTATGAGTGTGGGGAGGAGGGATCAAACCTGAGTGTCGGCCAGCGCCAGTTGTTGTGCCTAGCACGTACCCTGCTCCGCAAGACAAGGATATTGGTTCTGGACGAGGCCACGGCGGCTGTCGATATGGAAACGGACGACCTTATACAGAAAACCATCAGGAGAGAGTTCAAAGACTGTACAATTCTTACCATTGCTCATCGACTCAACACCATAATAGATTATGACAGGTAAGTAAAGTCGACGCCATCACCATCATCAACAATATCATCATCGTCTTTTTCATTACCATCACATTTTAATATTTGACTTTATACATTATTTACCATTCACTACTACAATCAGTAGTGGCTAGAGATAAAAACCAGCGTTGCTTATTGTGATTGGTTTTATTTGTAAAGCATTAGACTATTCACCACATCTGGGTTGGTGAGTGGAATATCACGTAAGTTTATGACAGGTCTGAATTTCTACCCTGGGAATATCCACAAAAGCTACGTCATATATATTAATCTTGAAACCTATAACCATCCAATCAAAACTCGCAGACACGATGTAATTTTTTATCCAGTACACCTACCCAAGACTGGATTTAACTCTCTTCACTGGACAATGAAATAAGCAAAACCGAACATTAATTTGAACAAAAATATATGTACACTCCAGCACGGTTTCCTCGAACTCCTCGGGACATGAAAAAAAAAAAGTTCGAGGAAGCCGTCGTCCATGAAACTGTCTTGCCAAAACATCTTGAGAGAGAGAGAGAGAGAGAGAGAGAGAGAGAGAGAGAGAGAGAGAGAGAGGGGGGGGGGGGGGTTATGTGGTCTTCAACAAGCTGCCTTTCCATACCTGATCTGCGGTTGACACCTATGCTATTCCATTCATCCCTTGTAACAGACTCTAAAACAAATCTCCGCTTGAGGATGAATAAAGGGAACTTTATTGCCTATGTTGAGGGATATATACACAATATGTTACAAGACGTTGGTGTGTCTGTGTGGTGCGGGGGGGGGGGGGGGTGTTTTACTGTATCACAACATTCATTTACTGTCGTAGCCAAGTACTGGCAAATCATGGCGCGTGGTATTCAAATTAGAAAGAAATGGGCAAGTGATAAGAATGAGCAGAGAGTTGTTGGTTATGCGAAACGGCAATGGAGTATGGATCTGGGTGTATATCATACTACTGTAACCATACACATGCAGTGTAGATAGATACACAAATACGTAACCGTCAATGTCACAGTCGCATTAGTGGTCCAAACAACAGGTCGCATTAAAAAATAATCCTTCAATTAATCTAATTTTTATAAGCTGATTGTGTGAAATTAGTTCGAGGAAGGAATGGAATAATAACAAAAAATAATAAGGAAAAATTTCGGGACATTCGAATCAGTTCGAGGAAACCGTGCAGGAGTCTAAACCAAAATTGTTTCGAAATTTAAATGTTCCCTCTATTTAATTGTTAAGCAACTCCCAGCTCATTTTTATGCAACCGTTATAGACTTTTAACATAGAAATGTGGAAACATTTTTAAAAAAAATGATAAGCATATCTTTTGCATCTTAGGTGAATCGCAACACTTCTCTAAATCTTTGATTTCTTTTTCAGATGTCTAGATATCTTACTTTTCTTTTTATTTCATGGAGCATGGAGAGAGGCAATACTGATAACTCAGTACTAAATAGCTAGTAATACCATACTAATGCATTACTTATGTACGAATAACACCTCAAATTTCTTGAAATTCGATTCCAATTCCAGTATACATTGTGTTATAATCTCTACCAACAGGGTGATGGTTCTGGACAAAGGGGAGATCAAGGAGTTTAACTCCCCATCTACCCTTCTGGCAGACGACACCACCATTTTTTATAGTATGGCCAAAGAGGCGAGACTGGTGTGATAATCTACTGACAACGACAGGATGAACAAGGAATATTTCAAATCACTCTATGACTGGATCAGCCCCCCCCCCCCCTTCTTTTTGTACAGAAATAGAGAGAGAGGGGGGGGGGAAGAGAGAGAGAAAGAGAGAGAGAGAGAGAGAGAGAGAGAGAGAGAGAGAGAGAGAGATGTGATGAGAAAGATAGAGGAGTGGGAAGAGAAAAAGAATAGGGTTATATAAATAATTAGAAATGTACGCAGATGAATAATAATAATAATAATAATATAATAATAATAATAATAATAATAATAATAATAATAATAATAATAATAATAATGATAATAATAATGATAATAATAATAATAATAATAATAATAATAATAATAATAATAATAATAATAATAATAATAATAATAATATAATAATGATAATAATAATGATAATAATAATATAATAATAATAATAATAATAATAATAATAATAATAATAATAATAATAATAATAATAATAATAATAATAATGATAGTAATAATAATAATATATAATAATAATAATAATAATAATAATAATAATAATAAACAATAATAATGTTGTTATTGGTGTTATTATTTTTATATTATCATCATCATCATTATTATTACTATTATTATTATTATTATTATTATTATTATTATTATTATTATTATTATTATTATTATTATTATTATTATTATTATTATTATTATTATTACACGATTTTAAAAAATGAATAAAATCTAGTTTTTAACAACAACAAAAACTATTGCTAATTTTCAAGATTTGGTTTTTGGTTTGTTAATGGAATTAAATTTGATATTATTTTGAAACCTCAGGATGACGCTGTTTCCTTGGAAAAAGATTGCAATGACTTCGCCCGTGGGGTTAAAAAGAAAAATGGTCTTTAATTACTCGTAATGTTTTTATGTGGTTTTTTTTTCAATGTCAGATAACGCCTATCTATGTTTCATTAATTGCTATTTACAATGTGGCCTTTCTAAAAATGTATTTTAATTGTACCATTGGTTCTCTATTGAAAGATTGAATGGCCAATCTCTTTTTCCATTCACTTTATGTGACACCCATCAACATCATTGTGGTCAATTAAAAAAAAAAAAAGGGGGGGGGGGGGAGGTCAGGAAAAAAAACTCGACTTCACCAGGGATCGATATTTGGCCTTAAGAGTGTGAAGTGAGTGCTCTCCCAACGAGACAATCTACTTCACATGGTATAATCAGAATTAAGACTAGACATCACTGTTGTTAGCCATGCATTGATATTACACTTCCTTTGCATTCCAAGTATATCAAACAACGACAAAACATGTTTCTCAGCGGGTGGTTGGATGGGAGCATCACCCTTGAATCATATACCTATGATGATCGCATGGGTGTACGATCCGATAGTGATGTCGTTTCTTCTTCTCTTTACTAGCCTATCCTGCTTCTTTGGTTTGTGATTGTATTTTTGACAGGGGATATTTTTTTCTGTAAATCTTCTGCCTGTTTGTTCTTGGTTATTTATAATTTAGCTTATGATATCTTTAGGTTATGATTTTGATTGACATTTGTACTATTTTTGTTAGATTGCTTGTTTTTTTTTTGTTTCAGCCGTCTCTCATATAACCTCAATTGTGTTGGAAGAGACCTAAAGCAACAAACAAACAAACAAAAACATGTTTCTCGTGTTGGCTCCTTAGTTCTTACTTCACAGATAAGGGCGATTTCCAAATTCTTTAATTTAAAACTTAAGATTTTTAAAAAATATGTGTAAGCAATATAAGTTTGTATGGAGTAGAAACTATTTAATTAGTATAAAAAGGGGTGTTTAGTAAAATTACACAGCATTTTTTGAAGCCAGTGACTTTTATAGTTTGGAACAAGTGTCTTTTTTCATCAGTTCCAGGTTTAAGACTTTGGATTTATCGTAATACCTACGTCGCTATAATATGGCTAATCTGGCCAATATGGTAAGGTTGTTTTGTCAATGAGAGGCATTATAACCTTTTGTAATTTATGAGATCAACTCTAGAAGGACTTTATTTCTATATATATGTTCTCGCCTTATTTACTTTCTTGCATTACCAACAAATTAGTTTGAATCTTTTGGCTTCGTCAGGCGGCAACACTCGTTCTTGTGGATATTTTGTTTTGTTTTTCCAGATGTCTGATATAGTGTTCATTTGAATTGGGCGTATGTGTTTAAATTTATATATAAATATGTGTACAAATGTATTTGCAAGTTGTGCAAGGGGGAGGGGAGGTGAGAGATTATAGTTGTACGGTGTTATTGGGTGGGTAGTAAATTCATAATCGTGGATGTTTTTTTTTACTGAGTGTTAAATATTTCTTTCTATCTCTTTCGTTTGATTCATGCATAGCAATTTCCCGAGAATGAATATATTATGTATATGTATGTATGTATATATATATATATATATATATATATATATATATATATATATATATATAGAGAGAGAGAGGAGAGAGAGAAGAGAGAGAGAGAGAGAGAGAGAGAGAGAGAGAGTGGGAAAAAAACAGCACCAAAGAGAAGAGAGAGAGAGAGAGAGAGAGAGAGAGAGAGAGAGAGAGAGAGAGAGAGAGAGAGAGAGAGAGAGAGCGAGGGATGAAGAGAGAAAGAAAGAAATAAAGAAATTGAGAGAGGGACAGTGAAAGAAAGAGAGTGAGAAAGAAAGGAAGGGAGAGAGAGAGAGAGAGAGAGAGAGAGAGAGAGAGAGAGAGAGAGAGAGAGAGAGAGAGAGAGAGAGATTCCTTATTTTTTCATCAATTGGTATAAACTACACAGTAAGTAATGCTATAAACTTTAAAAAGTATTTTGTTGATAAGCATTAAATCGAGACGTACACGCGTAGACTTTGTTCATTTGGACCTGGTGATTTCAAATACAGTATGTATTTATTTTAAGACCGGAGTGATATTTTTGAGATTGATGGCCGAAAAAGTTTGCTTTCTGACTAAAAAAAGATCAAAGGAAAGCCGCCTTCCGGTGGCAAGCCAAGAAAATATTTAACATGTCAAATATTTTGCTGTCTCCTACCAAAGTGACATTTCTGACGGCAGCATTCAAACATTAACGTTCTACCTGCCGGTAGATCATTAGGTGTGTAGGAGGTATTAGTTTGAGATCGCCTAAAAAAATCGCACTAACATGTTTGATTGTTAAGGGTTTTACGGTGCGCATGTTTAAGTTATTTCAGTGGCAGTTAAAAAAGAATATGGGATTGTCACCTTATATATTAGTTTAATAAATTGAGATAGGCCATACCTCTGGCCTTTGGTCCGAACTTGTGTGTGTATATTTAAAAGATAGTATTTAATTTAAATCACAGTTGGGCGTTAAAAATTCGAACACCATGTGGCAAAAATGAATTACGGTGACGTGTTGTCTTTGTTTTTATAGATATAAGGCGACGGCTCCTCATGGAGAACTTAATATATTTGCGAAGGGGGTGATCGCCATCCTTCATAACTTTCTCCATTTTACATAGACAAACTCTCTTGAACAGTTCTTCCACATTGGAAATTGGGTGAGTATAACTCCTTGCTTTGTCAATTGTCCGATCAATTTTCTTAATGTTGCAAATACTGGCATTTCCACACCATGCTGTAATACAAAAAATAATAACGGTCTCCAAAACGGATCTATAAAAAAGGGTGCATAACGTTTTGTCTATGTCAAATTCTGAATGTTTCCGAATAAAATACATTCTTCTGTTCAATTGTGTTATATTTTTACCATTATTTTTAATATGTCTATCCAACAATGAATTAACTTTTCATAACTTAAAAGGAACTAAGAACACCAAGAGGAACACACTCAAATGTTTAGAGAATACATAAATAAAAATACATAACAGAGAGATAATTTCCATCTCCCAAAACTATAACCATACATTTGACTGTTTCCCTTCCAGTCAAGGACTCCGGTCAGGGCTAGGACAAAACTAAGCAATCCCATTCCAAGACAAAGACAGAAAGCAACTCGGAAAACGGGGATAGAAGACACAGCATGACCTCCTGCCCACCAATGGAGGTCAAAGCCCCCACCAATGACTCTGGTGAAGGCCAGGACAAAACCAAGTAGTCTCATTCCAAGAAAAAGACAGAAGGCAACTCAGAAAACAGGTGGAGGATAAATTATGACACAGCAAATGACCTCCTGTCCATCATGGGGGGTCAATAGACCCTGCCCAGATGGAACTGATTTAACATCCTTAAGCACTTTGTTTCACGAATGGGTCTTTATACTTTGTCAGAATATATTATGTTCTTTCTTTATACGTACCTGGATCAAACATAAGTTCTGATATAATCGGTATACAAATACTGGAGTGGACCCGTTTTATATTTATACCCATGGGTAGGCCTGTACTTCACCAGCGAAACATCATTGACATAGTCATACTTCTTCATCCACCGGTCTCCTGGAAAATGCGAGACCTGACTCATATATTATCCCTCAATGTCGATAGCCAGAATATGGCAAAAAATGAACTTTTGTCAAAGCTACTGGTCGCCCATAGGGTCGATATTCTCCGATAACAGGAGACCTACCTTTTCTCAGGCGCGCAATCTTCTCGATTCCAGATCCCAGGCTATACGGTAGGTACTTTGGTAAAAAATTCAAATTGGATTGAGCTCAATGAAACCTATATTATTTTAAAGTGCTTTTCAACACGATTCTAATGATACCAAAATTGTGAAAATCAGATAAACAGAAAAAAAGTTATGTTAGTTTAAAGGCTGAAAAATGGTCTTCTATTTGCCTTTGTTATTTACTGACGGACTTTGTGACCTGAAAATTGTTGCATTTCCGGTAGTAACCACCATTTGGATTTCAAAACTGGTCTAAAATGGCCGCTAAGATTTGAGTAAGGATTTTACTGGAACGAATTTCATGGATGCGGTATACAACTTTGCCCTGAATTTAATTTTATAAAAAAGTTAAGATGTTAAATAAACGTGCCAGCATGAAATTTTGATTTACCAAGTTCTAATCTTTTAATTATCCAAAGCTAAATTATACCCTATTTTATCCATAATCAAAAGTTATACTGTACTAAATTGTCATTGATTTTAAAATAAACTACACCAAACGATAGAGTAATTTCTCCTGAAGAAAATAAGACATCAATCATTAAAATCCATCCATAAACAAAAAATCTATGGAACTTTTTCTGAGACCCATCACTCAAAAGTCCAAAAAATCGGGTCACAACCACTAGGCCATTTATCGGCTCCCTGCTGGAGGGCCAAATGGACGTTTACCAAAGTACCTATATACGGTAGTCCTACCAGAGGACACTTCGAGGCTCAAAGGGGGCATTAGCCTAGCGTGTACGCTAAAGAGCCATCGAAGGTAAGGGTCATAGAGCGACCGATGCGGCCGCATAATTTGCCACTTACCGCAATGCGGCCGCATAATTCACCTTTTACCGCATAATTATGCAAAATATTGTTTTTAGCGTGAATTTATGACCATTGTATGAAGAAAAATGAAACCGAAAAAGTCCGACGATGTTCCCAAATACGTGACAGTGACTTCCCTTTAACTTTAAAGGGAGGCTATTCCAATTCCAAGTGTACGATTTGATTTGTCTTCTTGAGATCTAATCAAAACAAAGCGCCAAGCGATCACTGCCTTTCTCTCGCTAACCGGCTAAACATTGCTATGATAGATATGCAGTGAAACACTGGTGATCCGAAATGGAAGGGACTATTGACTATGTTTTTGTTTTTTTTGTTGTTATTTTTTTTTTTGGGGGGGGGGGGGGGGGGGGGTTGGGGTGTTTAATAGCAAAACATAGATGCTAAATTTCTTCTTGGGTTAACCAATTTCGGTTTAACAGTCTTTCACTGTAGATTGTTTAAGTCAGGAGATCCTACAAATACATTTGTATTAGCGGCGGGCATTCGGAACATTTTCATGTTCCTGGTGGCGTTGTTCCTGGTACGGAACCTGTTCCTGGTGCGATTGTTCCGGTCGAAGAGAGTTTCGTATCAGTCGTGTCCTAAGTAGTACGGTGCATAGATGACACGGGTACGACGTTCGTACTCGTGTTTGTGGTACCAACCACAGACAGACGAGAGGTTGCGTACTCGTGTTTATGGTACCAACCACAGACAGACGAGAGGTTCAGACTGGAGGGAGGGACGTAGGCTGGTTTGCGCGCTCTCTCTCTCTCTCTCTCTCTCTCTCTCTCTCTCTCTCTCTCTCTCTCTCTCTCTCTCTCTCTCTACACACACACACACACACACACACACACAGTAACAGTAACATGACCAGGAATTTGTTCCTGGTTGAGCTATGTTCCTGGTGTTACTGTTCTCGATAACCAAAACCCGTGCGGCACTAATTTGTATGTAGTATTGGTACCACCAATACACACCTGGATGGAGTGAGGTTCTAGTGGAGTGCCACATTTTTGGCAGTCCATTTCTGATGAAGTGCCCGCTTTGGCCTCTTGTGCCAAGTGGTACATATACACCACGATCAACAGCGCTGATGCTGAGCACAGCTTTTCTGTTTACAATCTGATATTGTCAGACAGGCGCAGAAGTCTTAGCACAACGTCTCTGCGACATCTAGCTTTTCTGTGCTACAACAAAAAATTAAGTTTTGAATTTGCGTTGTAGTTCTTTAATTTTGAATTGGTTAAATGTAAATAAAGCAATGGAAAAATTTAGACGGCGATTTATTACTTTTTTCTTGTTTTGCATAATTTGTAATTTCCCTTGCATTATTTGCCTTTTTCCTCCGCATAATTTGCAATTTCCCCCGCATAATTTTGGATATTTTTTTGCATATTTCCGGGGGGCCAGATAGAGAGTGCAACGGGCAGCAATGGGGCGAATCGAATTTCCGCAGAATTAGGTGGACTGTGTTTGCATATCTACAAACCACCTAGAGCGACTTGGACTACACCACCGGTACCGGTGGTTAGCCATCCTTCCATCTGTCTGGGAGACTTTAATAGCTACCACCACGAATGGGGCTACCGAGACTGCAACGAGGCAGGAAGACAACTCCGCTCATGGATGGACTGTAACGAGATACACCTAGTGTATGATCCAACTCCTACAGCCAAGGGTAACCGCCATAAGAAGGAGTATACTCCAGACCTCACCTTGGTTACGAAATGCGTGAACGGTGAACCGCTGCAGGTGAAGCGAACAGTCCTCGGGGACTTTCCGCACAGCCCGGTTCTTGTCACAGCATGGGTGACAATACAGAGGGTGCAGTCTCTCCCACTTTGCAGATGGAACTTCAGGAAGGCTAACTGGGAGGAATTCCTATATCGAGCAGGTTTGCCCTGCCATTCCTCCCAAGTCCGAGAATATAACCAGATTTAACAGGCTAAGAGCGCTCAACGCTCTATTCCACGGGGCAAACGGAAATTCTACACCCCTTGCTGGACGGAAGAGTAGGAAAAGCTGTACAAAGATTACCAGCAGACCCAGTCCCAGGACGTAGCCGATAGACTATTTCAGTCTCTGGCAGAAGGAAGGAAGCAACGGTGGCAGGAGACCGTGGAAAGTCTTGACTTTACACACTCTAGCCCGTAAACTGAACGTCCTCGTGGGGACCAGCCACTCCCATATGAGCCGCATCCAAAATACTTAGGGGTGACGCTGGACCGCAGCCTTACCTATCAGGTGCATCTCGAAGGAGTTGCCCTGAAGATAGAGAAACACAAGTCTTCTGAGGAAGCTGGCGGGATCGACTTGGGGCGCTAACCAAGCTCTCATGAGAACATCCGCCCTGGCACTATGCTATTCCACCGCAGAGTATTCTGTCATCTGAATTTTTTGCGGCCGCAAATATCAGGACAATCCGCAAATTTTGGCAAATTTCCCAAAATTGGCAAATCGCGTGACAAATTTTTTGGAAAAAAAAAGAAGCGAAAACAAAATAACGAAAAAAAAAGTGCGAAACTTGAGAAATGTTTCAGCTTTGCCTGGGCCCAAACCAAGGGAAGCTACTCTACGGATAATGATCCTTTAAAATCTTTGTAACAACGCTATTCATAATGTAGCCTCCTTAAATGTAATAAATTGTCTTTTATATTTTTTTTTTCTGTATCGCGTGTTAATTTTTTACTGAAATGCTTAGTTCTCCTCGGCAAATTTTTCGGCGAATTTTGGTCTTTTTGGCAAATTTTGGGGTTTTTTTTGGGCAAATTTTAGGTCCCAATTTGGCAAAAAAATGCAGATGACAGAGTATTGTGCTCCAGTGTGGGGTAGAAGCAGAAACGTTGAGAAGGTCGATGTAAAACTTCGCAAGTCAATGCACATATGTAGTGTCAGGAACACTGGCAACAACGCCTAGAGAATGGGGCCCGATAACGGTAGCAATTCAGCCCCCCGATGTCCGGAGGGAGACGATTACGGTAAACTGGCTAAGTAAGATCCGGGAGAGAGGGGATGGGGATACCTATCTGAAGCGCATTATGGACGGCGCCCCCGTTTCGAGCCGAAATAAGTCCCGGCAACCCTTGCAGCTTCCCTGACTACGGACAGAGATGCATAATCGAGATGGAAGTCACTTTGGACGAATTCAATCCCTCGTGGGGGATGGGACGTACACTCCTCTAAGCTTGGTGAGAAGTTTCCAGGCATTGATACCAGTAAGAGGAGACTGGGTGGCTGCGAATCAGCTTCGGACGATGAGCTGCCTAACAGAAAGTGCGCTTCATCAGTGGGGACTTTCCACCTGTCCTACATGTACCCGATGTGGACAAAAACGGTGTGTTGTGACGATGCTACCAGGCGGAATTGCGACGGTGCACGAATGCGGACCGGACTTTGCTGATTGGGACGATCGTCATAACATAGTAGTGTGAGAACCATAAGAGGCTGCTGCTGTCGTTCTACTACAGAGTACTCGGATACAACGGGTATAGTGGGACTAGCAAAAAAAAAATAAATAAATAAATAAAAAAACAAACCCCGCTGTAGCCGATTCCCGTTGTTGTATCCATGCATATGGAATTTGAAAGGAAGCAATGCTGAGGGAAATAAAAAACAAAAGATACCCACCCATTTTTTAAATAAATCAGACGACGTGACTGTGACTTCCATTCCTGTGTTAAGGCAAATAATTTTCAACAACGTACACATGTATCTCATTTAACCATAATACTATAAAAATAGCGACGTATTTCCACGGCTTCACTATACTCGAAATGCTTCATCTGTTTCTCCAGCAGCCATTGGAAGTGGAAGAAACATTTTATTTCATGCAATGAATGTGAGCAAATATGCCTCTACTTTGTACAAGCACTCTTTCCGAAATGATCATGGGACATGTTTTCCCTAGATCTGCTGTGCCACATCCTGGCCTTGCTGGCTGAAGAGGATGAGGACTTTTGAAATGTTCCCTAATGATCGTTAAGGTGCTTCAACTGGGCACAATGTTAGTTCTGTCTTTTTAGACTTTGAGCAGAAAATATCAGCAATTTCAATTTCCAAGTAATACATCAGTAAAACCTCTACGTGGTATCATCTGCATTCGCATTCAATTTCCAGTCAGATGTTGCATTTTAAAACATTATTGATACAATCAAGGTGTCAACATCAACCTGGTTGTATTTGTTTGTTTTTAGGGGTTTCACGGCGCTAGCGACACATTTAGCTCATATCAGCGCCAGTAAAAAGAAGAAAATGGAATAATCAAAATATTCTTGATTTACAATCAAAGCACCCAAGAAAAAGTAAGAATTGGTTCAAATAGGAAACAGATGTAGATTCCAAGAGCATAACATCAATGTATTTAGTTTGAGGTCACCTTAATGTCTCATCCAGACACCAGCACAGGATCTCACAAAGAGGAACACACTCAAATGATTATGTTTTTAAGGGTTTTACGGCGCTTGCAACACATTACGGTCATATCAGCGCCAGGAAAAAGGAAGAAAATGGGATAGTAAAAAGTTCTAGAATTACAATAATGCATCCAAGAAAAGGGAAGACAAAGGGGAATTAGTTCAAATAAGAAACATGTGTAGATTCCAAAAGCACTCTATCAAAGTACTTAGTTTGAGATCACTAAAAGTCTCATCCAGACACAAGCACAGGTCCCTGCTAAGAGGAACACACTCAAATGTTTTACAAATCATAATATATAATATAAAGAAAGCATAATACAGTGCATAACAGACAGATGATTTACAATGAAAAAAATATCATCTCCCAAAACTAACTATACATTCGACTGTCTCCCTCTCAGCCAGGACCAGGACAAAACCAAGTAATCTCATTCCAAAACAAAGACAGAAAGCATGTTGGAAAACAGATATAAGGGGATAGAAGACACAGTAGGTACCCCCCTGCCCACTATGGGAGGTTAGGAACCCCACCCAGACTCAAATGATTACAGAATACAAAACTAACAGTAGGTACATAACAAAATGATGGTTTACAAGGTAAGAGAATATCATCTCCCAAAATTATAACCATACATTTGACTGTTTCCCTCCCAGTCAAGAACTCATCAGGGCTGGGACAAAACGAAGTAATCCCTTTCCAAGACAAAGTCAGAAAGCAACTCAGAAAACAGATAGGGACAGAGGGCACAGGGTGACCCCCTGCCCATCATGGGAGGTCGCCCTGTTTAACATGATCTGATGACCAGCTTATTCTTGAGCATTGTTTTGTAGTTCGCTGAAAAGTATTCCTTTGTTTTGTTTTTAAGGGTTGTAACACATTTAGGTCATATCAACGCCAGTAAAAAGGAAGCAGTAAAAAGTTCTAGAATTACAATTAAAGCATCCAAGAATAAGGGATACAAAGGGAAATTGGTTCAAATAGAGAACAGATGTATATTCAAAGAGCACACTATCAGTGTACTTAGTTTGAGATCACTAAATGACACAAGCACAGGGTCCCGCCAAGAGGAAAATACTCAACTGTTTACTTGGAAAACAGATATGGGGATAGAAATAGAAGACAGTATGTACCTCCCTGCCCTTGCTTCCTTTCTTAACGGGAATACTCTTTGGTTTTAAAGAATCACTGCTAACCTGAAATTCTACATTGAATTCCTTTACATTGCATGATGATCTTATACTCATGCTTCTTAAAACCTACATGGTTTCAGTATTTTCCAAACACAAAATATTTACCAAATTTCAACCAATATTCTGATGATATTAGCATATAGTGTCAATCATGATAAAATGTTCAAACATGCTTTAGTACTTGATTGCGTTTGATTTGGGTTTACAGAGCGATCTTTTTAATTCAAATTCATATAGGGTAACAGCTCTGCACTTCTAGGTATCCAAAAGAAAGTAAGGGAAAAAGGGCTAATTCAAACAGGATCATAAGTAATAGTACTGTCTATGCAAAAAGCAATCAATCTCTGGGTGGTTTGCCATCATTTAAAAGTTGTACCCCGACACTAGCAAAGGACCATGCCAAGAGAGGCTGAAAATGTACATCATTATTGATTAAATTGATATACGCCCAGTATATATAGAGAAATTATTTTCAAGAAAAAAATCGCCTCTCAGATAGAGAGATTAATCCATCTAACTGTAGCCCTTCTAGCAAAAGACTCTAAACAGGACCCAGGCAAAGTCATGTGGTCTCATATCAAAAAGACACTGAGCCACATGAAAAACAAAATTTATATCAGAATAAGGGAATGAAGAGATTATGGACTAGTTTAGAAACAACTGGCCTATGCAGCCAATATCATTTGATGGTATATTGCTATTTAACAAAGTTAATGAAAAAAAGATGGCCTTCTTTTCTATTAAAAACAGTAAGCAAAAGAAAAAAGATCTAAACAAAGACACACACAAAAAAAGTTACAGTACAAATAATTTTTAAACCAAAAATGCAACAATCAAGAAGTTAATGGTATTGTAATGGGGTTTAACCATTTATTCACAAAATACCCAAATCAGGAACGAAAAATTTTATAAAATTCATAATAAGAAAATAGTTTACTCTTGAGTAACAGTACACAAAAGTAGTCCTCCACAGTTGCAAGGTCAATGGAACAAGTTAAAAACGGTTTCTGAAGCGTTATCTGGACAGCCTGCTATCCTTCTGATAAGAAGCTATTAATCAATTAATCGCAAAGTAGACAAAGTACTTTCTGTGAATTAAAGACATCCAGCTACACAACAGCTAAATGGACAGAAGAAACCGCAAAATGCCTTTGCTAAGGGTAAATTGTTAAGGTGTCTGATAGCTGACTCAAACGATCTAATCTAGGTCATGTCTTGTGGCACCATAACATCTGGCACACAACATAGGACAAGATAATCACAATTTCATAGCAGCTGCAAGAGTGGAAATAGCTGTATAAAGGACATTTCAAATCTAGGCTATATTTTGGCAAGAGGTTCCTTTATACAGACTTACTGGGTTCTTAACAAATATCAAATGCCTACCTCAAGGCATCATGACAAATAAAAGTGATTTACAACTCTGAATTAA
This sequence comes from Berghia stephanieae, assembly GCF_034508935.2. Lineage (NCBI taxonomy): Eukaryota > Metazoa > Mollusca > Gastropoda > Nudibranchia > Aeolidiidae > Berghia > Berghia stephanieae. The sequence goes on from NC_088366.1 coordinate 41,034,105, forward strand.
AAATGAATAAAGTGAAACCAGGAAAAAATAATGTTCTAATACTCTTCAACAGTCGTAATGTCACTTCCTTCCTTATGACGCATGGTAACTTAGTAACACTGGCTCTAAACTATCGGAACAATGGACTGCCGTTTGAAATATTTCCCCGGCGAGCATAAAAGCGTATCCAGAGGGAAAAAAACATAAATTTGATCATGTTTTGACTTTTACACATTCTGATCACAAGGCATATGAAAAGCTCTAGCCAGCATGAAGAATAAAGAGTAATGATTTTCTTTGTTTAGCACCAAGATGGCCGCCGTTGCCGGGCGGCGTGATATCAAACTACTGAATCCAATTGGATTCAATAGTCTGATGTCACGCGCCCGGCAACGGCGGCCATCTTGGTTCTAAACAAAGAAAATCATTACTTTTTATTCTTCATGCTGGCTAGAACTTTTCATATGCCTTGTGATCTGAATGTGTAAAAGTCAACACATGATCAAATTGATGGGGTTTTTTACCTCTGGATACGCGTTTAAGCTCGCCGGGGAAATATTTCATACGGCGTCAGCCATTGTTCCGATAGTTTAGAGCCAGCGTTACTAAGTTACCATACGTCATTAGGAAGGAAGTGACAGTACGACTGTTGAAGACTATTATGACCAGACAATAATAGGATTCTGTTGAATTAGTGCTTTTCCTGCATAAGAGATGTGATTTATCAATGAAATTTTAGGAAAATAACGCAGGAAAGTCAAAAACCATGTATGTAACCTGCTATTTCATTGCAGCTATGAGGTTTTGTGGTATGACACTCGCTTTCAGGTCAGAGGGTCCTGGATTCGAGCTCGCTCGGCACACCAAAATGATTTTCACAATCATTGGTGCACCCTGTCCAAGAAAAAAAAGCTAAACTACACTGCACATTTAATCAATTTCCTTATTCATTTTTTAAAATGTCAAATCATGGCAGTTGAGTTGTACTTCAACTGCACTCCAAAGGTCCACAGTTGATCCACACTCCAAACATTTACAAGAAACATTAGCTAAAGACACATGTGCTTAACTCATTCAGTGATAGTGATAGTGGCAAAGGAGTCATGGCTATGTTTATTTATCTACTTTTATTTTTGGGATGTGGCTTTCTTTAGACAGCATTATTCAATCATGACAATTTCGTTAAATTAAAGGCAATTTAGACCTTACTTAGGCGTATCATTGGAAATGTTTGTTTATGTTAAAAAAAGGGGGAAGGTTGGGGGAAGGGGATTTTTATGTCTTCGCTGAGCCTTCATTTCTCAAATTATGTGGATTTCATTGTTTAACACAAATTGCCCTGTTTGTTTAAATGAAATCATAAAGCAGATCTTGAATGAACTTTGGGCTTTTATAAAAAAAAACGTTGAGCTTTCATATAGCGTAATACACACTAAACATGCTCAAAATGCTTTACAAAGGGTCCCTGACCATCAGCAACCCCTAACATGTAATAATAACAATAATACTAATACTAAGCATATTTCTAAAGCGCCTTTCGTCGGAACCTCAAGTGCTTAAAAACAGTACACGACGCCTGTTACGATCTTACATTTTTTTTCCGACAGAGACACCGCTGTTTACGGCCAGGTACTCATTTTAGTGGGGTGAGCAAATTGACCAATCTATTTTTACTGTTTCAACTAAAGATGACATAAATTATCAGGGGTATTAAAACTTGCCAAAATGGACTGAAATCAACTATGGAAATACCAAAGCCTACCAAAAGAGACCAAAATTGGCTGCAGAAATACTGAAATCTGCTTTGATACTTGACGAAGACCCTATCTTTTTCATGGAAATCCAATGTGTTATTATTGATTGAGCTCTACAACCATTTTATGTTAAGCCATCAAACATATTTTTAAGAAGCAGATTGTTGCACTTACATATCTGTATTTTTGTCAGTTGGTTCGCTAGATAATCAACAGTAAGTTTTTAAACTTGGTTGGTGGGTTTGTTGGTAGATGGCATAAATTTCACTTTAAATAAAGAAGCATTGGAATTCTGTGTAAAAATTTCATTAGTTGGTGGGTTGGATGGCAGATAATGACTGTAAACATTTGAGATGTACAAATCAGACCTTCCCAGAATTTTGTACTTTCATGCAGTGCTTTTTTGGTTGGCTGGAAAAGGTAAACGACACTGAAAGCAGATGTAATTTTGCTAGCCTGTTGGTAGACTAGTTGGTTGGTGGCTTATATTTCTCCGTTGCTCGGTTGTTTTGTTTTAAATAAGTTGGATAGCAAAGGAATTTGGTGTAAAGTTATTTTATATTTGTGTTCCTTGTACAAGAAATACAGCATTTGGTGGGTTTCAGCAAGTCTTAATACCCTTAATAAATAAGGTGTTTCAATTAGAGATACAGTTTTAACTTAAAGCTTGACTAAAACCTGGACATTAGTTACACAAAACGAGTCACAATTGAGTAAAAAATCAACATGAGATCAGATTTTAAGACATTCTTCATTATTTACATACACTCCAACACGGTTTCTTCGAACACACGGTTTCCTCAAACTCATTTTAAGTCTTTAATTTATCATTTATTCTTTGTTTTCATTCCATTCCTTCCTTGTACTAATTTTTACCTTGAAGACAGTACCTTTGAACTAATTTCACCCAGCTGGTGTAAAAAATTAAAAAAAAAAAAAAATGAGACTGGTGATTTCGGCCACTGGTGATGTGCTGTGACATTGATAATTTCGTATGTTTGTATCTATCTACACTTCAGGAGTGTGTATACTGTTTTGCATAACCGACACCTCTTTGCCCTTTCTTCTAATTTCACCTTTTGATCTAATTTCAATGATTTTTTTTTTGTTTGTTTGTTGCTTTAGGTCTCTTCCAACACAATTGAGGTTATATGAGAGACCGCTGAAACAAAAAAACAAGCATTCGAACACTAACAAAAATGATTTTGATAATGGTTATTTACGACTGTAAACGAATGGTGTGATACAGCACATCCCCCCCCCTCTCCAGACACAAACACCAAATCCCCTTGTACCATGACATATATATATATATATATATATATATATATATAATGCCACATAATGCAGTGAATATTAAAACTAGGTTTCTTTCGGGTATGAAGTAAAAATCTCATACCACTGAGTTACTCTTCCCCCTCCTCTCCTCCACCTCTCCATCAAATTGTTTTTGACAAGGCACAGTTTCCTCAAAGCTTTTTGCATGTCTTGAGGAGCTTGAGGAAACCGTGCTGGTGTATTAGCTCCATTAAGTGTCCCTTCTTTTTCTTCTTGAGGTTCTCCACACTGATCTTTTCTAATCAATATATACAAGAAAATTACATATTGAAAACTTTCTTTTGTATAATGCATTACAATTAAGACTAATATAATTGCTACTGTGCAATAACAAAACACACTGTCTACAGTTTGACAAGAAAACTTTAATTTTAAATATCAAACTATGATAACTTCCACTTGTCATAATATCTCAACATTTTTCTGGCCAAAATGTAAAAAAAAAAAATGTTTTATTAGTGAACAGCAGCCTGGACTAAATCTAATCAGAGTTATGAAATGTGTGTGATCGTGAATCAACCACCACAAAATTTAAGCTTTCTTTAAAAACCTGCAAAACACAATATTTACTCTTTTTTCTTCTTCATTCTGGTTAAAAACATCTAACATATGAAAATAAGCAATAAGTACATGCACTGTTATAAAACATTTGACAAAGAGATTTTAACTTTTTCATAAATGCCCAAGAAAATAGATCCCCCAATAGATATCCACAAAACCCTGGGTCCCAATCCAGCAAACAAGCCAGCAAGCCCACGTTCCCTGTACACTTGTGTCATGGCACTGATTATAAACCCTCGAGCAAGACTAGAGCTCTTCTCTGCTAACATGATTCTCGTTTTCACAACATCTAATGGAGTTGTAATGGCAGCAGATATGCCACCTGCGATAGCTCCACATATTGACGATTGCCAAGCTGTGATTGCTTGTCCAGTTTTTGCAGACCAACGAGACTTCATATGCTCCCACAAGGGAAACTGAATAATGGAAAATGGAATCTCTCTCACAACCGTGCTTGTATATCCACGATAAAACCCACGGAACCCCTCACTTCCCAGAGTTTGTTTAAAAGAAGCCCAAGAAGACCCAGTATTCAATGCTTGTGTTCGTTGTTTGACCACCTCCACTGGTACTCGTATCAGACAGGCAGCCACTTCTCCCAAGGATGCTGCAGTCATGTGACCAACAGACATGGAAATCCCCATTTCCTGGTGACCAGTACGGTAGAACATGGATTTAGATGACTCATAAACCACAAAAAATATAGCAGCCGTCGGGGCTGACCCCAAAGCTGCAGACAAGAGACCAGAGTAAATTCCTCGAACTCCTCCAGATTTCAAAAATCCAGTCTCGGACTGGAGTCTTGTCTTGATTGTGTCCAGAGGAAAAAGGATAATATCCACTGATATTCCAGCTGCGCCTCCAGCAATCAACGCTTTAATTGTCTCTCTATCCATTGCTCAGTAAAGAAATCTTGGGAATAAATTATAGTCACTTTGTTGTGTCAGCGAGATTTATCAAAAGAAAAATTTTTTGATCTTGGTAATAAGAACAAAATCTTGAATTTGATCAGCTGTTCTGATTAAGGAATAATTCTTATGTATACCAAACTTGCAATAATACAGCAATATGTTTCTGGTTACATGAAATAAACAAATATATCGTATTCAATGACACATTTTTTTGATTCAAAATGACCTTAAATAACAAAAAATATACACGACATAACATTGCGTAATATTAATCAACAAATTTAAGTACCTTTTTGAAAAAGTCTTTCAGTACCTTTTTCAAAAAGTCTTTAAAAAAAGAAAATTAATTAACATATATCTATAAATATTTGCATTGTATAACAATGAGTTGGGGTAGCATAAGATGGAATGAACAACTAAAAATTATGGCAATTCTATGAAGTGATAAAGAATAATTAACCTATTGTAGAAAGTAATTTTAATAATAGAAATTAAATATCAAATGATACAACTGCATAGACGGCTGCCTATAGTATTGATTATGTTTTGTCATGTATGCATTAAAAAGCCATGATAGATTTGACAGGCCTGTCTACTGCTTCTCTCCCTTTCAAGTCAGCAAGTTCAATGACGACCATGCATAAGGAGACTTCAGCCCCAGCCTTTTCAACCAAACGACACGCTGCTGTCATTGTACCTGAAACAGAAAGTTAAACTGTGGGGCAATTTCAGACCTAAATGCATTTGCTTTTTATGAAGTTAAATATGTTTGTTTTGATTTTTAAGGGTATTACAGCGCTTGCAACACTAAGGTCATATTGGCGCCTAAAAAGGAAGAAATTGGAATAGTAAAAGGTTCTAGAATTACAATTAAAGCACCCAAGAAAACAAAGACAAAGGGGACATTGTTGAAATAGGAAACAGAGGTAGATTCCAAGAGTACACTATCAAATTACTTAGTTTGACATCATCTAAGAGTCTCATCCAGACACAAGCACAGGTCCCCACGAAGAGGAATACACTCAAATGTTTCCGAATCATATATAATTTGTAAACAAAACATAATACAGTGCATAACAGAGAGATGATTTACAATTACAGGACAAAATAAATCACCTCTCAAAACTAACTATACATTTGACTGTTTCCCTCATAGTTAGGGTATCCGGCCAGGGTCAGGACAAAACCAAGTTATCCCATTCCAAAATAAAGACAGAAAGCATGTTGGAAAACAGATATAGGAGGATAGAACTAGAACTGCCATACAGCGACAAAACCCCATATCTCTGGCCCCCCCAGGAAAATGCGACCGATGCGGCCGCATAATTTACCGCATAATTCTGCAAAATATGGTTTTTAGCGTGAATTTATGACCATTGTGTGAAGAAAAATGAAACCGAAAAAGTCCGACGATGTTCCCAAATACGTGACAGTGACTTCCCTTTAACTTTAACTCTCTCCTTACCAGCTATTTTTAGAATTTCCCCCGAAATTTCACACCCACCCAGCACAAAATAGACTTTTCTTGCTCAAACAAGAAAGTGACATGTGAGCTCTACAACACAGTGATTAGCATTTATAGCTGTAACCAAAGCATTTCTTTAAATTTTGTGATGTACAAGAGAAATCATTTGAGGAAATTGTCGGTGGCATCGTAACGACCGTGACGATTTTCATATGGGTGGTAAGGAGAGGGTTAAAGGGAGGCTGTTCCAATACGATTCAATAGTCTGATGTCACGCCGCCCGGCAACGGCGGACATCTTGGTTCTAAACAAAGAAAATCATTACTTTTTATTTTTCATGCTGGCTAGAACTTTTCATATGCCTTGTGATCAGAATGTGTAAAAGTCAAAACATGATCAAATGTATGTGGTTTTTTTTCCCTCTGGATACCCTTTATGCTCGCCGGAGAAATACTTCATACGGGCTTCCGCCATTGTTCCGATAGTTGAGAGCCAGTGTTACTAAGTTACCATTGTATTCCAAGTGTACGATTTGATTTGTCTTCTTGAGATCTAACCAAAACCAAGTGCCAAGCGATCACTGCCTTTCTCTCGCTAACCAGCTAACGTGCGAGTTACGATCTGGATTCAAGTTTGATTCCTTTTAATAAAAGTTTTATCAATAATCAATACAAGACAACTCGACCAGAATGGATGCCTTCGTACATCGCAATGGGGCAGCGCCGAGTGCCAAAGCAAAATCAGCAACAAAGACATCAGTTACCGACCGTCACAAACAGTTTAAAAATGAAACATTTGTTAGTGCTGGTAAACTGTTTTGCAAGTCTTGCAACTTAGTGCTGGACCATATGAGAAAGTCTACAATTGACAATCACCTCAGCTCAGACTGTACCCGAGGAGGAGATCAAGAGGTACCCCCGGCAGCTTGGGCCCCTCGCGGTGAAGAACTCCATCACCTCTTCTGTTGACGTGTCACATTTTTGGCAGTCCATTTCTGATGAAGTGCCCGCTTTGGCTGCTTGTGCCAAGTGGTACATATACACCATGATCAACAGCGCTGATGCTGAGCGCAGCTTTTCTGTTTACAATCTGATATTGTCAGACAACGTCTCTGCGACATCTAGCTTTTCTGTGCTAGGCCCTACAACAAAAAATTGAGTTTTGAATTTGCGTTGTAGTTCTTTAATTTTGAATTGGTTAAATGTAAATAAATCAATGGAAAAATTTAGACAGCGATTTATTAATTTTTTCTTGTTTTGCATAATTTGTAATTTCCCTTGCATAATTTGCCTTTTTCCCCCGCATAATTTGGGATATTTTTTTGCATATTTCCGGGGGGCCAGATATCTTCGAAATTGGGTCAAATAGACATTTTTATATCATTGTGATCAGAATGATACCCTGCATCTACTCACAAAATATTAAAAGTCAATTCTTAAAAATAAAAAAAGTCAAAAGTGTTTTAATTTTTGCACTGCCTCAATACAATGACAAAACCCTGAATAACTGTCATCTGCATTTTTTGCCAAATTGGGACCTAAAATTTGCCAAAATTTGCCAAGAAATCTGCCAAAAAGACCAAAATTTGCCCAAAAATTTGCCGAGGAGAACTAAGCGTTTCAGTAAAAATTAACATGCGATACAGAAAAATATATATATAAAAGACAATTTATTACATTTAAGGAGGCTGCATTTATAAATTTAATGAAATGACTGTGAATAGTGTTGTTACAAAGATTTTAAAGGATCATTATCCATAGAGAGAAGCTTCCCTTGGTTTGGGCCCAGGCAAAGCTGCAACATTTCTCAAGTTTCGCACTTTTTTTTTTCGTAATTTTGTTTTCGTTTCTTTTTTTCCCTCAAAATTTGCCACGCGATTTGCCAATTTTCCCAAAATTTGCCACGATTTGCCAATTTTGGGAAATTTGCCAAAATTTGCGGATCGCCCTGATATTTGCGGCCGCAAAAAATGCAGATGACAGGTATAAGTATAACTCCATTATACAGGATTTTTTGTGGTATAACTAGCCGTGTAGTACCGTAGAATTGGAATTTCTTCTTTCGCTTAATAAAAAATCAATCATCAACATCATCTCATTCTTCTCTTTTTTCTTTATCCCCAACCTCCTCTTCCCCAACTCTCTACTCCTGCTCCTCTTCTTCTTCTTTCCTCCTTCTCCTTGTCCTCCTCCTCTTTCTCTCCTTCTTCCTTTTCGTCTTCTTCTTCTTTGTGCAGCTAAGTGGTCTTAGTATGACACTCGAATTCGGATCGGAAGGCCCTGGGTTCGAGCCTCACTTGGCGCATAGTTGAGGCCTAGGAAAAGGCACTTTACTCATATTCTCTCACCATACTCGGGTTTAAAATGAGTACCTGGCCGTTAACAGCGTTGTCTCTGTTGGAAATAAATTGTAATATTACCTAACAGACGCCATGTCTCGTGCTACATGTTACGTGTAGTTATTGGTCAGGGACCCCTTGTAAAGCACTTTGAGCACGTTTAGTGGATATTGCACTATATAAAAGCGCATGTTTTTAAAAAATCTTTTAAAGGTTTTTTCTCTCTTTATTTGTTTGTTTATTTAGTTAGTTTTGAATTGCTTCCTTTTTTCTTTATGAAGAATGATAGTGATTATTTTTACTACGGAGAAAATTGTTACAAAATTTTCGATGTTTCTTATGCTTTTACTTCATAATGAATTATTATGAAGTGTTCTTAAAAAAGCTTAGTAAATAAAATTGAAAGACCCAATGTAACACTTGGTTCCCAAATTTGCATCAATTATCTGCATAGTTATTGTAAAAAGTTGAAGTAAAATTTGAACAGTTATTCGGCTCTCCTGTAAAATCGGGTTTTGCCATTATACAGTGTTTTGTCGCTGTACGACAGAGAAGGCACAGTAAATGCCTCCATGCCAACTATCAGAGGTCAGGAACCCCACCCAGGAGGTTAAATATTTAGTCCATATTAATGCTTTAGATAGTAAAGATGGATTGTTTTTTGGCTATGTGGTCTTGTGGTATGACACTCGCTTTCAGATCAGAAGATCCTGGGTTCAAGCCTTGCTTGGCGCATAGTAGAGTCCTAGGAAAACTGTTTATGGCTTTTGAAAAGAACTTTGTTCAACTTTGGAAGGATTTGTTAGTTTGCCAATCAAGCTGGAAATCCCAATCTGAATTGAAAAGCTTTTCACCAGAGGCTAACTTTCTCCCAAATCATACAAAATCTCAATGTAAGAAAAGCCCAGAGATGTTCATTCAAACTCTGAATGGATTTCTTATTGAACAACTTAGCCATTGATATTATCACTGTGAAAATAATCAAACATAGAAGTGAGATAAGAAAATTTGTTCTCTAATTTTTCAAGAGGGATAGCACAGATGGGATATCTTCAATTAAAACAAAAGGGGAAAAGACATTTGACCAGAGTCTGGTGTGACAAAAGTTTGTTATGTCACACCAGATACTGTTCAAATCCAATTTTCCTCTTTAATGATATCATCCGAGTCCTTTTAAAACCTTGAGCCTTATTTTTTTATTTTATCATGGATGATTTACCTCCAGTTGCCAGAAGATCATCAATTATCAAAACCTTTTGTTTGGGCTTGAGTGAGTCTTTCTTAATTTCACAGGTGTCCTGGGTTGATAAAGAAACAAAAAATGAAAAATGAAAAATATGTGCTTGAAGTAGAGTTATGAAAAGTGATAAAGTCGAAGCTGCTTAATTGGAATCAACTCAATAAAGCAGAAATTATGAAGCGCTGCTGAGCACTTTATCAGTGAATAGTGAAGCAATATATATGTAAAAAAAAATATTTATAAAATCATTCATTATTGTTTATACTGTGTTAAATTCAGTAGAGTGGGTTAGGTCCCTACCTGGGCCAGTGTTGTGCTTGACATGCTAAACAAGATCGAGGCCTGTACATCCCATCAACAATGAGCTTACTGCATTGATTTTGATAGAAAGATATGTACAGTGAAACCTCGTTTACCACCATATTTGGGACCAAGACAATCACGGTCCGAACTCTAATTAGAAATCATACCTTTAATAGGTTTAAACATCTATTATACCCCCCTAATTAGTATACCATCTCTCATGACAAATAAATATATACATTATTATATGTGTGGCTATGTGAGTATGACACTCACTTTTGGATCGGAAGCTCCTGGGTTCGGGCCCCCCTCTGTGCATAGTTGAGTCATTGGAAAAGGCTCTTTACTCACATTCACTCACCATACTCAGGTGTAAAATGAGTACCTGGCCATTAACAGCATTGTCACTATTAGAAAAAAATTGTGATATCGCCTAATAGGCATCCTGTCTCATTCTACATGTTCCGTGTTGCTGTTAGTTAGTGACCCTTTGTAAAGCACTTTGAGAACGTTTAGAGGATATTGCACTATACAAAAACTCTAGTTTAGTTTAGTTTAGAATAAATCTGACAAAAATTATTCGACCACTCTAAGTGATGGAATTTTATTCTTTATTGTGATACTCCTTGACAACCAGTGGGAATTTATTACCATAATCAAATAATTCAATAGATGAATTATTTGATTATAAAATCTGACTGGGTAAATAAAACCACTAGTCAGGAGAATTTTCATTAATAAATTACATAATTTGAATTTAAGTTTAATTCTCCCCTTAACCAACCCTTACAACGAAGCTCTGAAAATGTTCCAGTTAACCAGAACACCCTCCAATAACTAGTAGAAATTATCTAGATAAAATTGGTCACAGACAAATCATTCCAATTAAGTGCAGGTCCGGGGAAGTGTGGTTCAGCGGTAAGGTACTAAAAAGGTACAGAGTTTGATTACACCCGCCAATGCCTGGATTCCAGTCTTCCTTTGGTATAGACTTTAAAGACAAATTTCCCTTTGGGATGAATAAAGGGAATGTATTATTTTATGTATGTGATATTCCAATTGTAGCTTCAAATATATCACATACATTTTTATTTTTTTAAATGTCTCTATGTCATGTACACAAACCACCTCTTCATTATTCCACAATCCGGATCTCTTAAGCTCTGTCATGCGAGGCGAAAAAATTTAATTCACTATAATAAGAAAATTAAATTCAGTGTAATCTAAAATAATATATGGAACCAAGTTTATCCCTATGTAGAATTGTTGAATGGACAGTAACCAATATTTGCTAACCTTGGGATAGGATACTAGTTCATTGCAAAGTCCTTTCTGTGAGATCTGACAAACTTGGTTCCCCAATCAATGTTGGGTCGGCAGAAGATTTAGTAAAATGAGTAAAAGTTTCTTTAATCCAGGATTTAAACTGCTCCTCTTGTTAAAGAGATACAACCTGTTTAATTATCAGAATACTCTTCTTACTAAACCTTATAAAAATTTCAAGCTTTCTAGTTTAATCACTCACCGACCCATACTCAAGCTGGTAAGTCACAGAGTAAAGCTCTCCAGGCAGTTTTCCTTTCTTCCTCACTGGCACAAACGGAATGTTCAAAGCCTGGGCTAAAATCGGACCAAATAAGAATCCACGAGACTCAAGTCCAACCACACACTCAGCTTTGGGACAGTTTTCCTTTGCAGCCTGAATGATAAGGTCAATGAGATCCTTGAATACAGATGGGTTCTCAAGAATTGGGAATAGATCCCTAGAAAAAAAAGAAAAAACAAAGTCAATGCCATAGAGAAAAAAATATTTAAATGGGGGTGGGACATTTATCATTTGCAACATTCTGTAGAAAGAAGGCCGAACCAACGGTGTGAGACAAATGTCTTACCCATTTGACCATGCTATCCACATGAATGAAGAGGTATATAATTATGTATACATAGTCAGCTACAATCCCTCAACAGATTTGTTTTTTGGGAATTTTAAAAACTTTTATTCATATCTATTAACTTTACTTATTTCTTTTCCTATTCCCATGTGCATTGCATAGGTTTTTGCATTCTCGAAAGTGAACAACTGTTTAAAAGACCGGAGTTTCAAAAAAGTGACAGTGTTGTGTAAACGCAGCTGCTTTACACATAAATAGTCACAGAGAAAAAAAAAAGTGGTTTTGTAAAAGTAAAAAGTTTGCAAACTTGTTTGGCATTTTGAGTCACAGTTATCTGCCATGTGTCTGAAATAGACTACAATAGACCCTGACGGTAATGTTTTTATCTAAAAGAGCTCTATAATCGCCATGTTGCTCCCTAGTGCTGTACTGCAATAGACTGCTCAGTTTCTGATCAGACGATAAAGAGCCGTGTTTCTCATGTTTCACTGGGATCAATGTGGCTGTGCAGATTGACCCTGGGACTCTTATGAGCACCTGTGGGGATTGAACCAGGGACCATATAAAATGGATACCCATGAAGATTATATATCAAGGACAATAGGAGGCTAATATTAGAGGGGAGCTAACTGAGAGACCATGGGATGTCAACAGATGATAAGTAGAGAGTAAACCCAGGACTTTGACTATGAGATTTGAACACCAGGGAGGGATTAAACCTGGGGCTTTAGGATGGTGGCGCTGATGGGGATTAAACTGGAGGCTGGCTGTAAGATGTAGAAACAAGTGGGGATTAAACCCCGGATGGACACAAGAGAGGTTAGTAATAATTTTTTAGATGGACACCAGTGGTGAGTGAGCCCAGGAATGGGAGTTGTACACCACTGTGGAGTGAACATGGTACCACAGGTATAGACACCAGCAGGGAATTAGCTCGGCACTATAGGAGGAGGTAGACACCAGCGGGAGTGAACCCAGGATACGAGAGGGGGACACGACTGGTGAGTAAACGTAAAAACACTGGTTATAGACTCCAGAAGGGAGTGAGCTGGGGCTATGAAAGGTGGACACCAGTGAGGAGTGAATCTGGGACTTTGGGAGGTGTACAACATAGGGGAGTGAGCACAAGTCTATGAGAGGATGACAACAGTGGCGAGTGAACATGGAACCACTGGATATGGACACCAGTAAGGAATGAAGCTGGGGCTTTGAGAGATAGTCACCACTGGGGATTGAACACAGGACTACCAGATATGGACACCAGTGGGGAGTGAACCCGGGACCATGGAAGGTGGATGCCACAAGTGAGTAAATGTGGAACCACTAAATATGTGCTCAAGTGGGGAGTGAACATAGGGCTATGACGGCTATGAGAGGTGGACACCACTGGGGAGTGAATCCGGGACAATGGTGGGAGATTACACCAGTGTGGAATGAACCCTGATTATGACTATGGACACTGCTGGGGAGTGAACTGGAACCACCAGATATGGATACCAGTGAAGAGTGAACCAGGACTTTGGGAGGTGGACACCATAGTGGAGTGAGCACAAGGCTATGAAAGGTTGAAACAAGTGGGGAGTGAACACGGGCTGTGAGAAGTGGATATCACTGGGGATTGAACATGGGACCACTGGATATGAACACTAGTGGGGAGTGAAGCCGGGTCTTTGAGAGATAGACATCACTGGGAAATTGAACACAGGACTACCAGATATTGATATGGCGGAAAACACAATAATGACAGGAAAAGCATTTTCTACATGGCCAACACAATAGATCAAAATCTAATTGAGATTTGGTGACTATAGTTGCTGTTTTTGATAGATCAACTCTTCCTGGAGCTGTGGTAGCAAAATGGTGGCGAAATTTTGTTCCTTTATATTTTTTTAGGATTTATTACTGAGCGAAATTGGCGTTTTGAAGACACGAAGGTTTTACTTTCGTTTTTAGAATGCATCAAATGAGGTAAGTGAATCAACAGTTTCCATTTAAAGTTAACTTTATGTTTTGTTTTTAACAAAAGTTAGATGTATTAACTACAATTTGTATGATTTAAAAATGAATAAAAATATTTCCATCTTTGTTTATAAGTTATTTCCTGCATATGATGTAATCACGTTATTTTCGTGTCTCCGATGTGACAAAGGAAACTTAATTCTATATACATGTATCAGACAAGCTTTGAAATTTTTAACTACAAATTTGTTCAAGTGACTAAAATTAAGCCTAGGAAACTGGTAAAATTAACAAAAAATAAAAAATTTAACATTTTTAGTGGTTTTTAGAGCGAATAATGGGGTACAGGAGATTCCGTGTCTTCAATTTTCTGCCCATTCACCAAATTTCAATATCCTATTTTATTATTAATTATGAAAGAAAGTGTTTGAAAATTGATTGGAGACATTAATCTTGCTCTGGTTTTGTGTTTTAAACTTTGATTTTTGACTTGAAATTTTGGAAAAAGTTTTTCTGAACAAAATGTAGTTTGGTGTCACCTGCGTGGGTCCCATCTGCATGGGCACCAGGAATTCTGAAATGTGTGAACTTGGACATTGTTGATGAATATACAATTCATAAATGTAAAGTTTGGTACCCTATGCTGAATATTTCAATATAAGTACAAATCTGAACATTTCTAGCCGTTTAAAAACACAAATTGCTAATTAATTGAATTTTGTGTATTAAATATATTGATTCGCTCTCTTATCTCATAATTTTTGTGTCACTACAACATTCACTCTTCTTTCCGGGAGGATGCAGCGTTGTGATCTGACCATCTGATCTAAAAGCATGTTATCCAGTATGAAAATTTTGATTAGCTACAATACAAGATACACAGGCTTGAGAGATATTACTCCACAACTGTGAGTTTGCTAACTGATAGGGATAAAATCTGTAATAGCACCTAAGGAATGAATTACATGTTAAAAGGAAAAAATGCTGTACGACTTGCCAAAATGTTCCAGAAATAAGTTTGTAATGAGATTTTAGACTTATTTATATATATATATCATTTTATTAGATTCATATGCTAAATTATTTCATAACATTGCACTTGAACCTCTGTGATATAGCAAACAACAGTTGTAAGTGTGAGTAGTTGTTCTTAAGAACGCCTTTCTTATAATAGGTACTTCCATTGCGGCCGCGATTCCCCCAGTCCCTCCCTCGCTTGATCGTGTGCCTCAATTTCCCCATCAAGTTACATATCAACTCTTTTTTCTGGGTCATGTTTGCTATTGGTTTTGCGGTGTATTGTAAAATTGTTTCCTTATTTTAAAAGTTCCGATGTTGAGGATTGTTTCTACATAATTTTCTTTAAAATTAATAGATTCTATCTTGTGGTGATTTCACAATGAAAATTTGTCAGTTTTTGTCGAAACGTAACTCAAAAACTACTCATCCGACAATAAAAATGTTAAAAATGACAGAATCGTCGACCTTTCCAATTATCCATGAGCAGGCGACATTCTAAATAGAACACCGGCAAGACATCACAAAGAACCGGCAAACGCGCCCTCTAAAATGCTTGAATTTGGAGGCGTGCCGGAAGTTGATCTACGAGTAACCAAATTTAAACTCCCACTTAACTTTCTTCTTTTGTCTCGATTGCCGAAGTTGTGGATTGGTTTGGTTTTAATTTACATCATCTGTTGTTGACAGTTCAGTTGTATTGTTCAACGTGGAAATGTGATTTCAGCTTCATGACCAGTTATCGAAGTTCATTCTATCTTTGAATTTGTTTCGGATTTGGTGAATATAAATATAATTGATATTATTTTTAAAAAGTGAATTGGTGCTTGCCTCTGCCAGCTTACCACCCACCACCTGTTGTTTCTTTTATTAATTATTGATCTTATTTTATTCATCTTCTTTCTTTTTCTTTTTCCTCCTCCTTTCCTCTTGATTCTCTTTTTCTTCTTCCCCTCCACCACTACTTCTCCTCCTCCTCCACCACTGCCACTTCTTCTTCTTCAACTTCTCTTCCTCCTGCTTCTTTTTTTTTTCCTCTTTCATGTTTAATGATGAACATGTTGTCTTTGAAAACCGGGCTTTGCACACCATGGATGAGACATTTTTAGTAACTTCTTAGCGTCTTAGTCTTAGCAAATCATATTCAAGAATTGGATTTGCCCTTGCAGGGATTGCTTCTCACTTTTTTCTTAACTGTAACTGTAATCTATGTCTATATTTTATACATTCTTAATTCACCCTTTATCTTCCCCCTCTTCATGTCTTGTTGATTAATGTTGGCAGTCAGGTAGTTTTGAAAAACATGTTTTGCAGCATGTGCGAGACCTTGTCTGAAGGCTTCTGCCCAATTGAAATTTTTTTAAAATACATAATAATTTAGCATTGAAAATAGCTCGCCCTTGCGGGAAATTACTGCTCTCTTTTTTGAAATAGTAACTTAGCAATTTGTTATTAAATTGATTATTTGAAACTGACTACCTTCAGTCATTATTCTCACATTGTTCATCATTCTTTTTAACTCAAGACATCATTTTGGCTGATCAAGATCCTGCTTTGACTGCTTATATGAACAGTGAGCTGCTGCCACTGAAAAATGGCAATGTAATTTATATCTACCTTTGTCACGACTAAGACATTCCAGTAACTGCAAATTACATACATACACTTTTCATCAATCAAAGCTATGACTGCACATGTGATGCAATTGCTTTGAAACTAAGACGTTTGGTGAAGGAATATAAAGCAGAGAAAGAACGAAAGCAGGATTATCCTAAGTTACAGAGTCTCCTGGCATCCGAATTCAGTGTACCTGTGTCTGGTAGGAAAAGAAATGTTGTGGAGGGGGCTGCTATCGTGGATAGGGATAATGAGACTCAGGCTGTAAATCCACTGGAATTGAGAAATGATTGTGCAAAATGTCCTGGGGTGCGAGTGGAGAAACAAGGATTATTTTAAAAACTTAAGGATACCTGCACCTCTCTTCGGAGACAGAGAAATATAATGTCCAAAACTTACAATGTAAAACGTGTCAATTACAAAATTCAAAGAAAAGACGTGATGATAGAAAAAAGGCAGACTGAGTTAAGAAGTTTGAGAAGAGACAAGAAGTTGTTGGAAAGGAGGGTGAAGGCTTTAGAGTTGGTGGGGGAAAGGACTTATTTTCTCAAGATGTTGGAAAGGGAGAAGAGAAAACGAGTTAATACCGAAATAGCACTAAACAAAGCAAAGTTAAAATTAAAAAACCTGGAGGATTTGTGACGGAGTGAGCAAAATAGAATTCTGATTTTGGAAAGTGAATTAGAACAACCAACAAATGGAGACAACGATGTCATCAATACTCACACAGGACGTTATTGCGACAACATGCGACTGGCAATTTATAAATGCTTGGTCAGCAATGTTCCTGTGGAGAGAGCTGGCGACCTGATTCTATTCATCTCCTCTGTTCTTCAAAACCAACAGCTTTCCTGTGCTCCGGGACCCTCGCCAGTTTGCCGAATGGCTCATAAGGTTGGTGTGCTGTCCGACCTCCAGACTGCAGAAGCCATGTTTTTATCGGACAACACTACACTTGCATGGGATGTCACCTCCATTGAGGGCACTCATGTGAATGAGGTTCACATTGTTACCTCACATAGGAAAACTATGTACCTGCAGATTGGTCACTTGTCCAGTGGAACAACAGAGGACTATTTCAACCACATAGTCAACACCTTCAAGGGAATTGCGGCATCATATGCTTCCTATACCGACCAGACAATGGAGGATGTCTTAAGCATATTTTATGCCAGCATAACCTGTACCCTGACAGACAGAGCTGCCGTCAACCACTGCGTCAGTGCCGAGCTGAGTATGCTCCTAAACAAAGAACTGGTAGAGCTAAACTGCAACGTCCATCCACTCGACGGGTTAGCCTCAACCACGAGAAAAGCACTTGGTATTCGTGACAGAGCTAAAAATATACCAAGTAATGTATATGGCAAGGACTGTCGTGCAGCCAAATTCATTTATTGTTTTTCAAAACTTCGATACAAAGCAAGTTCTGGTGATCCTGCAGGATTCAAACTATTTTTAGACAGATCTGGACTCAGACAAGGCATTCTTCCTCGGTATGTAGGAAACCGGCTCCATGTTTTGTTCCACTCTGCAGGCATCATTTACAGCCTAAAGGAATCATTCACCACCTACCTGAAGAAGTATTGCACTGCAACCCAGATTCGCCTGTCCCTTCTTGGAGACCTGAGTAACAGTGATATAATGGTGCAGGTACAAGTTCTAGGTCTCTTTGGAAAATTCTTGACTGGACCCTGGATGCACCTCTTCTACAGGAATCCAGAGCAGAAGAGATATTTGGAAATGGTGCCATATATGAAGAGATGTATGAATTATCTGCATGAGCTCTCTGCTGACCCTTCTAAATTGCTTGAAGACAGCGAAGATGCCTTCGGAGTCCCCATTGCAGCTGACAACGTCTATCTAGCTCTGAAGAAGGACCCTGCTGCAGAATCCTTTCCTGACATAGTTAAATGTGTCTGTTCTGCCATGCTTGCCACTCTAAGGAGACAACTAGCTCCTTACATCGACGGACGTTTTAGTCAACCAACACCTTCCATGCTGTCACAAACATCTTCGGCCCCTCTCAACAACATTGCCGCAAAGCGCATCTTAGGAATGTTTGACGCCTTGTCCCGAAAGGCCCCCAATGCAACTGTTGGCTTTGTTGACAGTAAAGTAAAGGCTGCAATGAATGGCACCCTCAAATATGTCATGGAGAAAGGACAACTTCTTAAACAACAGATGCTGCAATATGCCATCAAGAGGGCCCCAGTAATAATCAAAGAGAGGAAGGGTAGGCACAAAGAAAACCTTTCTGCTGCTCAAGAACGACAAACATTGAAGGTGCAACAGAGAGATGCAACTGCCAGACGCAAAGTGGAGAAGGAAATTAAAGCTCTACTTATAAAGGAAGATCATGCTGGAATCCTTGAAAAAGTGGATGCATAGTTTTGTATCTAGCTTATTGTCGGGCACAATTCCTTCATCCTCCTTTCTCCATGTCTGGGATGTTGATGGCGAGGATACTACATTCCGTGGCACCGTCTGTGGTTTCAAAGTCGTCCGGAAAATACGTTCTTTATTGATAGACTACGCAGCTGAAAAGGCACCAGGTCTACTGTGACCCTAAGCGAGATAGTCACAGACAGTCTCATGGGCGATCTGGTTGTCATCAATGCAAGCATGGATGATGAATATCGGGAAGATATGGAACTAAAAAGATGATGCTCCAATCTTCAACTCATTAAGCCTTCTTCGGATTGTAAAGAGGTGAGATAATGTGAGAAAGTGTTCATTTTGACTCATTAATTTGCTAATAAATCTCCTAATTACGTCAACTCAATATGTAGAGCTGTGCAACAACAAAAAGTCTTTAAATTTTTTTTGTTTCTGTGTGCACATTTAGGGTCAATAACGCTGAAAATGTAGGTGCCTAGGCCTAGTAAATGAAAATGATATTATTTTTCTTTTCATAGTATTTGTTACATCTGAATGTTTCATGCAATTCCAACAAACAGTTTGTTTTTTATGACCAAAGATGTTAACATTTCAGTCGACTCGAGGAAATGCCCATTTCCGCTCGTTTGTTCATAATTGGAGTTAGACACTCAAAATTTAAGCTGTCGAATCAATGTGAAGAACTTTATTCCATTTCTCAACCTTTTCCATGTCTTCTCTAACACTAACAGTTTCGTGCAAATCAATCCACATCTTTTTGCTGTACAACAAAAAAAAATCTTTGAATTTACAGGGGAAATCTTTGCCTTTTTTTCGTTTCCGCATGCACAGTTGGGTTCAATAAGACTGAAATGTAGGCGCCTACTCAATGAAAATGATGTTATTCTAGTTCTTTTCAAGGTATTTGTTACATCTGACAGTTTCATGCAATTCCAACAAACGGTTTGTTTCTTATGACCAAAAATGTTAAAGTTTCGGTCATCGATTTGAGGAAATACCCATTTCCGTGTGTTCATTCATAATTGGGGTTAGACACTCAAAAGTTCAGCTGTTGAATTATTATGGAAAACTTTATTCCATTTCTCAACCTTTTCCATGTCTCCTGTAACAGTTTCGTGCAAATCAATCCACAACTTTTTGCAGTACAACCAAAAAATCATCAAATTTTTAGGGAAAATCTTTGAATTTTTATGTTTCCACGTGCACATTTAGGGTCAATAACATTGAAAATATAGGTGCGTACTCATTGAAAATGATATTATATTTATTTTCATAGTATTTGTTACATCTGAAAGTTTCATGCAATTCCGACGAATGGTTTGTTTTTTATGACATAAAATGTTACAATTTCGTCCATTTTCGGTCACGGAATTCGGTACTTAAATACAAGTATGAAGAAGGGGTAATTCACGACACATTTTTGGCCATAACTTTGCTTCTAGTAAAGCTAGAAAGATAATTTTTGCACCTTTGTGTTTGTTGTCTTAAGGGCTTTGCCATAAGATAAGTTTTGTTCTTATATTCAAACTTTGAATTTTTCATGAAAGTCCCTTATATATAGAGACCAGTGGCAGTGGGGAATGAACTCGGGACCATGGGTAGTGGACACCAGTGCAGAGTGAACCCAAGGTTATGGCTATGGATTCCACTGGGGGAGTGAACCCGGGGATTTGAGAGATGGACACCACAGGGGAATGAACATAGTCCTACCAGATATGGATACCAGTGGGGAGTAAACCTGGGACCATGGTGGAAATGAAAGTGGACATCAGTGGGAAGTGAACCTAGGCCTAGGGCTTTGGCAATGATGGTCCAACACTTCCGACCAAATTCCAAATAGAAAAGAATCACCCCCCCCCCCCCTCGCGCTCAAAACTCCACTTGGCTAGGACAAACACCGAGGTCAAATTAAATCGCATAAAATTTGGATGGATTTGAAACATTGCACTGAAAGAAAATGAAAATTAATGATCCATTAATGAATGTCTCCTCATCAGTTCTCCAATTCTCAACTCCAAAAAATGAATGACTTTCAATGACTTTTTGTCAATGTCTGTCAATCCTAACATGAATGAGAAGACCCTTCATTGATTTCAACATCTTTTTAACAACGCAAGTACATACACAAACTGTCATTCATTACCTAAAAGTCACCCCAGGTTTGGGAAAATCGGGGTATTCGGCAATGCCACTTCGCACACGGTGAAGTTTATCGTCGGCCATGTTGACCTTCACATTACAGTTGAAAGAGCAAAGTGCAAAGTTTAAGGTCAAGATGCTCCGCTGATTGAGGCTTCGTATTTTAAATAAATAAATTAATTAATTAATTAAATAACCATAGAATTAAACGAATGAGAATACGTACGAAGCCTAAAAAGTGTCCACTGATGAAAGCATTCAGCGCCATTATAGATAGAATGCGCTTGGCCAAGGAGTTCACAACATTGCCATCCGGAAGTATAACGGACCAACACACAAACTCTGTGTAACCATGAACGTTTATAGTCTGGTTAATACAGTTTAGTGAGAACAACTCACAAACGATGATGGCAAAAACAATAACAAAGGCCTGAGTGACGTCATCTGCATACTATCTATATCTTCGGCTGGGAATGTAAGCATTGCCATTCATTCGGTCTCTATGTCAACATAACGACACAAGAAAAACAACAAACAATATCAAAATCCACAATAAAATGATTCAGAACTGTTGCGTATATTTATGGCACAATGAAGCTGTCATAAAATGAAGTTAGAGAATGTGTGTAATCATGTATTATAATAACCTATAATGTGTTATCCAACCACCACATCATCACTGTCACTACTACTACAACCACCATTACCACTTCATCACTACCACAATTACTACAACCACCACCACTGCATCATTATCACTACCACCACACCACCACGACACCATCATCACCACTACAACGACCACCACTCCATCATCATCACTACCACTACTACTACACTATCACTACCACCACTATTACAACCACCACCACCACATCATCATCACGACCACTACAACTGCAACAACCACCACTACATCATCATCACTACCTCTACTACTACAACTACCACCACAATATCATCACTAACACCACTACTACAACCACCAGCACCACATCATTATCACTACCACTACTACTACAACCACCACAACCACATCGTCATCACTACCACTACTACTGCAACCACCGCCACCATATCATCATCATTACCACTACTACTACAACCACCACCACCACCACTACTACTACAACCACCACCACCACTACTACTACAACCACCACCACATCATAATCACTACCTCAACTACTACAACCACCACCACAATATCATCACTACTACTACCACCACCACCACCACATCATCATCACGACCACTACAACTGCAACAACCACCACTACATCATCATCACTACCTCTACTACTACAACTACCACCACAATATCATCACTAACACCACTACTACAACCACCAGCGCCACATCATTATCACTACCACTACTACTACAACCACCACAACCACATCGTCATCACTACCACTACTACTGCAACCACCGCCACCATATCATCATCATTACCACTACTACTACAACCACCACCACCACCACTACTACTACAACCACCACCACCACTACTACTACAACCACCACCACATCATAATCACTACCTCAACTACTACAACCACCACCACAATATCATCACTACTACAACCACCACCACCATCACCACCATATCATTACCATTACCACTACTACTACAACCACCACAACCACATCGTCATCACTACCACTACTACTACAACCACCACCACCATCACCACCATATCATTACCAGTACCACTACTACTACAACCACCACAACCACATCGTCATCACTACCACTACTACTGCAACCACCACCACCACCATATCATCACCATTACAACTACTAATACAACCACCACCACCACATCATCATCACTACCACTACTACTACAACCACCACCACATCATCATCACTATCACTACTACTACAACTACAACCACCACCACATTATCATCACTACCACTACTACTGCAACTACCACCACCATATCATCATCATTGAAATATTTTTTTTTTAAATTGAGCTTTATATAGGGCAATATCTACTAAATGTGCTCAAAGCGCTTTACAAGGGGTCCCTGGTCAACATTTAACATGTAGGACGGGACACGACGCCTGTTAGACGATATTACATTTTTTCGGACAAAGACAACTCTGTTAACGACCAGGTACTCATTTTACACCTGAGTCGGTGAGAGAATGTGAGTAAAGAGCATTTTCCTAGGACTCAACTATGCGCCGAGCGCGAGGCTCGAACCCATGACCTTCCGATCCGAAAGCGAGTGTCATACTACTAGACCACATAGCCGCATCATTACCACTACTACTACAACCACCACCACCACATCATCATCACGACCACTACTATTACAAACACCACCACCACCATATCATTACCATTACCACTACTACTACACCTACAACCACCACCACATCATCATCACTACCACTACTACTACAACTACAATCATCACCACCACCAGATCATCATCTGGCCTTTTTGCCTAGGACGTAATCATTAATAGAATGTTGTGTGGTTTTGACCGTGAAGAAAACCTTAAGAAGTCACATTTATATCATTTTAGAGACATCGTTTTGAATAGTTTTGTGTTAAACGAGCGAGCAGGAAGTTATTTTCTTAGATTTCATGAACGGCCGATCAGCGTTTGTTTACTACAGTAACGCGATTCCCAGCCCATGTCTCAATGGCGGATATTTTTCTCATCGAGGCCGCTCGTTGGTTAGCCAATAAGAGCACCGTACGGTTTCCATTGGGTAAATTCCTTGTAAATAACTAAATAAATAAATAAATAAATTTAATAAATAAATAACAAAATAGTCATTTACACAACCCGTGTGCACGCGTTGACGTGGATATCTTCACAACCTTCTGATGGATTATAATGATAATTAATTGTCTCGAACACTCAAAAATTCTACTGCTTACCAAATCCCGTCACTTCACTGCGTGTGTCCGCCATCGAAGATAAAACCCCCACTCATTGTAAATTAGTATGGTCACAGGGAATCCACATATCGGGACCAAGCACGTCTGTTCCTGGCTAGAGTCACAACTTCGTCAATGAGCATAGAACCAAGCCAGGGCACAAACAGCCCATGTAGTAGAGTGCCTGCTGGTCTAATTGTCGAGCTCTTCAAGTAGGTAATAAAAGTTCGACGCGGAAGATATGCCCACTGTATCACTGTAGCTACCAGGTCGAATTCGGGGCGTTTTGCGGTTTCTCTGTAGTCTTCTCCCGTAATGATGAAAAGGCATCGGCTGTTGCTGCCATTCACAGTTTTAGTTACACCCTTTGTAAGTCGCCAAGCCTCGCAACCATGTGTGAAGACAGAGCAGACACACTAGAGATGACTCTGCTGGTCATATTTTAGATTGGGTAATTGTAGAAAATTCAGAGTTCCAAAAAAAAAAAACGCTACCGTCGATTATCTCCCCTTTTCGGACCACTCCCTCATTTCTTTCAATCTTGACGTTTCAAAACCATGCCAAGAAACCACCACCACATCAACCAGAAACATTAAAGGCATTAATTTGGACAATTTCAGAGGCGATTTAGAAACAAAACTTACTAAAAATTCAATGAT
>NC_088366.1:41063581-41071081 GCF_034508935.2 Berghia stephanieae
ACACGGAGTAAGAAGATCAGCATGAACATTGTACAGATCTGTGCCCCAACAAATGATGCAACAGATGAGGACAAAGATACATTTTATAGTCTGCTACAACAAGTCATTGACAAGTTGCCAAGGAAAGACATCAACATATTGATGGGAGATGCCAATGCTAAAGTGGGACAGGATAATGTATGTTATGAAGGAATCATGGGACGTCATGGCATGGGAGAAATGAACGATAATAGTGAGAGATTTGCAAATTTCTGTGCATTCAACAGTTTGGTGATTGGAGGATCAGTGTTCCCCCATAAGAGGATCCACAAAGCAACTTGGGTCTCACCAGATGGTGTGACAGAGAATCAGATTGATCATTTTTGTATCTCTCGAAGATTCAGACGTTCATTGGAAGATGTGACAGTACGGAGAGGGGCAGATGTTGGATCAGACCACCACCTGCTACTGGCAAAGCTTAAGCTCCGACTCAGAAAACATGGGACCAGATCATATACAAGAAGAAAATT
Source organism: Berghia stephanieae (assembly GCF_034508935.2). Lineage (NCBI taxonomy): Eukaryota > Metazoa > Mollusca > Gastropoda > Nudibranchia > Aeolidiidae > Berghia > Berghia stephanieae. The sequence continues at coordinate 41,064,091 of NC_088366.1, forward strand.
CGAGGTGAATGCACTTGATGGGGAAAAGAATGAGGAATTCAAACTACAATTGAGTAATAGATTCCAACCGCTTACTGAGCTTGAGGAGGACATAGATGTAGAGTCACATTGGGCAAAGATCAAGGAAGTCTACATAACAACTTGCCACGAGGTATTGGGGGTAAAGAAATCGGAACATAAAGAATGGGTAAGTCCAACCACCTTGGACCTTATTGAAAAGAGGAGAACAAGGAAGGAACAAGTGAACGCAAGCCGAACAAGGGCTTCAAGACTGGATGCACAAGAACAGTATCGAGCCATAGCTAAGGAAGTCAAAAGATCTGTGAAGAAAGACAAGGAAGCATTCATGAACAGACTTGCAGAGAAAGCAGAAGCAGCAGCGACAGGAGGACACATGAGGATTCTTTATCAAACTACCAAAACACTTGCTGGAAAATATGGGAAACCAAAGGTACCAGTCAAAAACAAAGATGGGAAAACTATTTTTGGAAAAGAGGCTCAATCTGAACGATGGAGGGAACATTTCAACTGCCTTCTGAACAGACCACCACCAGACAACCAGCCAGAAATTTTGCCTGCAAGAAATGAGTTACCAATTAGCTGTGGTCCACTATCGATAGCAGAGATTGTGGGTGCCATTAACAAGATGAAAAGGGGGAAAGCTGCTGGACCAGACCAGATTCCACCGGAGGCTCTAAAAGTTGATGCTGAAAGAAATGCTGAGGCCCTACACCCACTGTTTGAGAGAATCTGGAATGACGGGATATTCCCAATGGATTGGAAGGAAGGACATCTTATCAAGCTTCCAAAGAAAGGGGACCTCAGGAATTGTAATAATTATCGAGGTATCACTCTTCTTTCTATCCCAGGAAAGGTTTTCAACCGTATTATTTTAGAGAGAATTAAAAGTGCAACAGATGCTAAACTGCGGGACGAACAGGCAGGTTTTCGGAAAAACCGTTCAACCACCGACCAGATTGCCTCTCTGCGAGTCATAGTGGAACAGTCTATAGAATGGAACTCTCCTCTTATTGTCAACTTTCTGGATTACGAGAAGGCTTTCGACAGTATTGACATAGCAACATTGTGGAAAATTCTGGCACATTATGGGCTCCCTGAAAAGATAGTAAACCTCATTAAGGAATTGTATGAAGGATCAAGTTGCAGGGTTGTACATGAAGATCATCTTACTGACAGCTTTGAAATTAAGACTGGTGTCAAGCAAGGATGCTTGCACTCACCATTCTTGTTCATCCTTGCCATTGATTGGCTAATGAAAGAAACCTCCAAAGGGCGAAGAAATGGGATACAGTGGACCCCCTGGACACAGTTGGATGATCTGGATTTTGCAGATGATCTGGCTCTTCTGTCCCACACCCAGGACCAGATGCAAGCAAAATCCACAATTATAAACAGCCTCCCGGAATCAATTGGTCTAAGAATTCACCCTGCAAAGTCAAAGGTCTTGAGGATAGGTACGCGTCAAAGGGAGCAGATCAAAGTAAAAGATCAGGAACTCAAAGATATAGACACTTTCTGCTATCTCGGAAGTATAATTGACAGGGATGGAGGCACGGAAGCAGAGGTGAAAGCACGAATAGGAAAGGCACAGGCTGCATTTACATCTTTGAACAGAGTTTGGAGAACTAAAGATACCTCCCTTCGACTAAAGCTAAGACTTTTCAACTCAAATGTGAAGTCTGTCCTACTGTATGGATGTGAAACTTGGAACGCATCTCAGGCATGTAAAAGGAGAGTACAGATTTTCGTAAACAGGTGCATGCATAAGCTACTCAGAATAAAATGGATGGATAGAATAAAAAAATGAAGAAATATGGAAAAGACCACAGCAGAAACTAGTGGGAGAGGAAATAGGAAGAAGACGATGGAGGTGGATTCGACACACGCTTTGAAAGAACGACTCCACTATAACAAAGAAAGTATTGGACTGGAACCCCCAGGGCAGAAGATCAAGGGGAAGGCCACGAGGAACATGGAGAAGAATTAAAGAAGCTGATATACAGAGAAGTGGTAAGACCTGGAATGAGATTAAAAAGATAGCTCAGGATAGAGAAGGATGGAAACTGTTTGTCTGTGGCCTATACCCTGACCCAGGGTGAAAAAGGCAATGATGATGATGAAAGATCTGAATATGGACAACGATTTTCCTGACATAATGTTCGATGTAGAGATTGAATTTTAGTTTTACAAATATTTAATTTTACCTGATGACTCGCTATTGCCATGTGGACCACACATGACACTGAAATGGATAACTTGCCGTTTATCGAGACACAATGAGTTCTATATGACTTAAACCATTCAATGAGATTTTCACTTACTCCATCAATTCTCGAAGAGAAAGACATAGATCTTTCCTTTTTTTTCATAAATAGATAACAATATTTTATATGGGTTGACTGTCCATTATTTTTGAAAAAGGTAAAATTTGTTAAATCCAGGACAGCCCTTGCTGCAAATTCCGTCCAGAGCAATTATCTCTCCATTAACAAAGCTCGATTCATCGCTGGCCAAGAAAGAGATAACCTCACTCTGCTCTTTTATACTACTTATTCTGTTCTCAAGTGGATGATCAACGCCGGCTGTAAGGGCAAAGTTATTTGCCTTGGCCTCTGTCTGATCTCCTATCTATTACCCGCATTATTTTGGTGACGGTGAATCATGGCAAATTCATTCATTGGTAACGGTGAATTCCGTCAAATTCATTCATTCCATAGTAGGACACGTTGTGTTAACACGAATCCCTTTCGGACCAAGCAAAATTGCTAGAATTCTGGTCAGATGGTTCAGGGATGCTTTGACACAGCTGTACACCCATTGATAAGGCGCGTTGTCAAGATTTGCTATTGGCGATACTAGCACAATTGAGCCTTTTGAAGATTATAGATGAGGGACTGACTCCCGAATGAGAAAAACATTTGATTTGAGAAATATGTTTACCATTTGATCACACTTTTCCTCAGTGAAATCGATGAAAGATCCCGGGTAACAAATCTCTCCTGCATTGGCCACTAACATGTCCAGTCTACCAAAAGTCTTTACTGTCTCTTTGACTGTCATCGTTCTGACCTCCTGAACTGTCAGATCTCCACAAACAGCAATAACGCGTTCAGGATGTCCTGTCTCTTTGCAGCACTTGACCCTCACAACGTCCAGTCTTTCGGCGTTACGGCCACATAAAGAAACGCATGCTCCCTTTAGGACGAACATCAAAGCAACTTCTTCTCCTATGCCAGAGCTGGATCCCGTGACAATGGCAACCTTGCCATCCAATCGCCGTGACGACAAGCTTGACACGATGCCGTTAATCTCTGTTTAATGAAAATGTAAAAATAATTATAACTGAGAGAAAATGTTGAATGGTGTATTTGAAAACGTGGCCTATTTAAGAGAACAAACATTTTTCCTATAAAGGGTCTTTCAAGCACTCCTACCCCCTAAAAAGTAGTAGATAGCCAATAAAAGAATCTAGTTAGAACTAGTTATCTCTCTGGTGGTTTAAAAGCAATAAAAAAGAGCTGAGTAGCGTCAAATTCATTCATTCCATAGTAGCCTGCCAACCATATCTCTCTCAAATCTTTGCCGACCAGCAGAAGTATTCGGCCCTCCATATTCTGAACTCGTTTTCTATAACATTCTTTGACATTTTGATAACAATGCATGGCATTAAATTGTGTAACACTGGAATTCTATTCGTCTCAGAAAACTCCGTCCAATCATCTCATAGCTTTCGTTAATTCACAGTCCACCACAGAATACAAGAGTACCAAAAGAAAGGGAAGAAAGAGTTCAACGGGATCGTTCATTCGTAACCCTGAGAACTATAACGATAATTCACAGTTTCCATTCTTCCGGTGATGGTTTTCTCGTTAACTGACACGTAAGTGGGGGGCGAAGTGGTCGAGTGGTTAAGGCATTGTACTGTGACCCGGAAGGTTCGAGCCCCACTTCAGGTACTTTCGTGTTTGTTTTTTTCCTTGAGCAAGATTATTAACCCCCAATTTGCTCACTTGGACAACATGGATGATTCCTTGACATCAGACATCTTGTTTGATGAATTATCTATAATATTCCTTCGCGGAATGCCTAGGCGATGATATCTTTAATTTTTTAAAATACGTAAGCGTCAGGCTCCATTTATTAGATGGGCTTTTTGTTTGTGAAAATTTATTATAATATTATTTTTACCCAACTACGTTTAGAAAGTGACACTTGCCAAAAAGTCATTTTATAACAATCATCACATAATTATATCAATATTGGTATTTTGAAAAGCTGTTGAAAAATCAATAGAGAGCTGTGGGGAGGTTTCTGAAGACTGGAATCGTAAAAATACTACGGAAATGGTGAAAATGGAAAGGTTTCGGATGGGAACAGTACAGACAATGAACGTTTCGGGCACACACCCTTAATAAACAATTATTGTTTTCAACATCACTTTGTTTATTGCTTTGCTGCCGCAGAGTCTGTACCGAAATGTTCTTTGTCTTTACTTGAAGCCTTTTCATTTCGAACTTTTTGTTTATTTGAAAAATAAATAACAGTACAATGTCATGTATGACAAGCCGCCTCAAAACGCTACTGTTTCTAGGTGAACCGGATGGTTATAATTGAATTCTACGCTTAACTTGTAAAATTCGACTTGAAATAAATTTCTTCATTTGACAGAGAGGGTTTTATTTCCTTTCATAAAAAGAAAATTAAAATACTAATATTTTTTTGACAAAACTTTTTTTATTTGGTTCCTTTCGACATTATTTCGGATTGACACGATGAGAGACATACTTGGTCAACATCACTACACACCGACGTGCACTTATTTCCAAGTCTATTAACCCAATTTATTATGGGCTCATTGCTGTACTGGAAATCTCTAAAAAATGACGCAAAATATTGGCCATCACAACAATGTTAAACTAGGCCCATAATTGCGTTCAAATGGCAGACCTGTATATACGTACACGCCGTTTCACACCCTTCTACTATCCGTCCATGTTTACCGTTTTGTTATCACAGAACAAATAAAAAGAGGCGATGTGTCTTAATAACACTAAGTACATTTAACATCCGATCATTATACAGGTTTAGACATTTTATAGTCACACAATTATATATCGATATAGGTCTTTATATAGCAGAAATGTTTGCCCATAAAATCTTAGAATTACAAATCGAGGCTATTAAACATTTTTTATGATCCATTTTGAAGTCAAATGAAACGCGAGTATACTGATATGTATATTATTTTGTTACTGGACAAGGACTCGTCAATATTCAGAAGGTCCAAAAGTGTTGCGATGCGCATGTCCATGAGTGTGTGCGTGGATGTGTACGTGCGTGTGCGTGCGTGTGTGTGCGTGTATATGCGTGTGTGTACGTGTGTGTGTGTGTGCGTGTGTTTGTGTTTGTGTGTGCGTGTGTGTACATGTGTGTGTGCGTGTGTGTGCGTGTGTGCATGTGTGTGCGTGTGTGTGTATGCGTGTATGTGTGTGTGCGTATGTGTGCGTGTGTGTGCGTGCGTGTGTGTGTGTGTGCGAAGGTGTGTGTGCGTGTGTGACCAATTGTCTCAAAACAATTGGAGTTAACACGATGCTTTACCAGTTAACTACCTTACTCCAGAAAAACCCGTATTTAAAAAATTGAATTAAAAAAGTCGTCCTTCAAAATATCTATGGATTTAAATTACCCTTATCTTGGCAACAACTCTCAACTTAGGACCGAGAAGTCTCAGGTTTGAGAGTTTTTGCCAAGATGAGGGTCATTTAAAAAGATCGATATTTGTAGGACGAGTTTTATGGTCAAATTTTTAAATACGTGTCATTCTGGGATACGATAGTTTTTGGTTAAATTGCTTAAACTTTTCTGGCTATCGGGGCTAAACTGTCGTTTACAAAACAATCCATTTAATTTTTGCCATATAAACGATATTTCATATGTCCATAGATTAAAATAGCCGTCAAATGTTTTAAAAGTCTTTGAGCCTTAAACTTTAAATGACTGTCAACTTGGCAATCAAAGAGCCTCTAACTAAAAGGCCTCATTTTATACTTGTTTGAAATTAATACTTCGAGGAAGTCTCGGGTTTAAGACTTGATTTGAAGTCGTCATTTACCATTGGTATTGGAGCATTTGTGCCAAAATGACTGGATCGAATCATGGGCGAGGTCTGATAACCCAATTTATTATGGGCTCATTGTTGTACTGGAAATCTCAAAAAATGACGCAAAATATTGTCCATTACAACAATGTTAAACTAGGTCCATAATTGCGTAATTAGCGAGGTCTAACATCAATCAGCTACAAAATCCAGATCACGCAGGGGAGATCAGGCATGTTGACAAGTTCGTCAAACCTGTCTCTACAAATTTCCTCATAACTCTGGCAAACCGTTTTGCAATTCGTCAAAAAGTTCCGGCGATATCAATCAACATTAACTCACTCAACCCTAACACCACTATATCCGTAGTTTACCCTGGGTTACTTTTACCCCATGCCTATTTATTGCATTTATATGAGACAAATTATAGCCGTAGTATCAAAGCTAATATTTTTTTTTTTTTCATTTTTACATGTAAATGAATAAAACTAGATATCTATGTATATGCTCATTTTAATACATTTTTTCCAATTATGAAAAGTAGCAAAATCTCTAAGATTGAGTGAGTTAATAGTCAAAGGAAAAAAATGTTGTAAGGTGTAACAACAAATAAACCAGAGAAAAATCAGAAAACAAAAGCGAGTATGCACTTATTTGCATAACTTCGAAGAAAAAAAAACATTTAAGATTTTGACCAGAAAACTCGTCCTTCAAATATTGATCCTTTAAGCAGACTCTAATCTTGTCAAAACATCTCAAACCTGGGGTTTTAGATTGTTATTTAACCCTCTCCTTACCAACTATAGGAAAATCGTCACATTTGTTACGATACAACCAACATTTTTCTTATTCAAATTTCTCTTGTACATCATA
>NC_088366.1:41073581-41121081 GCF_034508935.2 Berghia stephanieae
TACTACTACTACTACTACTACTACTACTACTACTACTCTGCTGCTGCTGCTGCTGCTAGCTACTACTACTACTACTACTACTACTACTACTACTACTACTACTACTACTACTACTACCACCACTACTACTACTACTACTACAACTACTACTACTACTACTACTACTACTACTACTACTACTACTACTACTACTACTACTACTACTACTATTATTATTATCATTATTATTGTTGTTATTACTAATAATATTACTCGTATTATTATTATTATTATTATTATTATTATTATTATTATTATTATTATTATTATTATTATTATTATTATTATCATCATATTATTATTATTTTTATTACCATTATTATTATTTTTTTTACTATTATTATTATCATTATTATTATTATTATTATTATTTTTATTATTATTATTATTATTATTATTATTATTATTATTATTATTATTATTATATTATTATTATTATTATTATTATTATTATTATTATCATTGGTATTATTATCATCATCATTATCAATAATACTACATACAACTTCTATTTATTATACTACTGACCAGAATGTCATGAGCCTTGTAAGCGTCAGCCGCTCGTAGTTCTTCTGAGATTTGTTCATATTTGGCAAACTCAGCATTGACTTTGTGAACGTTGTTTTTGAACTTATCCATGTGGTCCTGAGAATTGTGGGAAGAATTGTTATTTTATAAATTTAACAAATGAATAAATATATAAATAAATAATAAATAAATAAATATATAAATCGTAATATCTATAGCGTACCTTTCTACCTTTCTCGGAAGCGCTTATACAAAGAGAATAAAAATTAACTTGTATATGGGATCATATAAATCAATCAATAAAATCACTCACAGAAGAACTGAAAAGAAGTACCTTGTCTTCAAAAAGGTTCTAAAGGAGAACATGGAATTACTGTGTCTGGTGTCTGCTGAAAGGGCAATCCACTCAGAGGGAGCAGAATGTGCGAAAGAACGTCGTGAAAAGTTTGACGTAGGAGTCAGTCCAAGTACAAGGAAGTAGATGAGCAGAGAGAGAGAGAGAGAGAGAGAGAGAGAGAGAGAGAGAGAGAGAGAGAGAGAGAGAGAGAGATGACAAGTAGTTGGGAGCAGTGCCATAATGCACTTAAACAGTAACAGGCAAGTTAATAAGCAATCCGTTTCTCCAAGGGAATCCAATTCAACGACTGCAAGACTGGAGTGATGTGATCTGACCATTTTGATTTCGTAACAATACGAGCAGCTTTAATTTGGATGAGCTTTATTTTGGAGCAACTGTATAAAGACAAGACTTAAACACGAACAGAAATAAGAAGAATCACAGTATATTAAACTTATGACAAAAATAATATAGAGAGAGATTTATCCTTCTATCTCTTATCTCTCACTTTCTATTCCCCCTTCTTCTCTTTAGTTAGGGAATTAAAAGAGACATATGAATCGATGGAAGATTAGATAGGTAGACATATAAATAACATAAATAGGTAGATGTATGTGTGTGTGTATATATATATATATATATATATATATATATATATATATATATATATATATATATATATATATATATATAGGTAGATGTGTGTATGGATTAATAAACAATAGATAGGCGGATAAAACTACTCGTATATTATAATGTATGATTCAGTTTCATAATGTGACGCAATTAAGTGGCAAGTTGCTAATTTCGTGTTTGATTCGGATCTTGCGGCGGATGAACAAATTTAAAAGAAATTATTTTTAGATAATGAAAAACATATGGTCTATACGATATTTCATGATAAAAGATGCTTGTCAAAAATTAATATCTGCCTCAGTCTTTTTTTCAATATTAGATTATTGTAACTCTTTACATTCGGGAACATCTTGTTTTGTCGACAAAGGGAAACCCGAAATGTCACATTATCTGTCTTGGTATTTTGACCATGTGTATAAATATGAAAATGAAACAAAGGAAAACTCCAAGAAACAAAAAAATAATTAAAAACAAAACAAAAGGATAAAAAATCCACAAAAGAAAAAGGGAAGAAAAATAACAATAATTAGAAATTTGATGTTGAACATTTGGATGATTAGAATCACATGTAATAGAAAATTATAGACTTTAAAACTGTTTCTCTTATTCTTCATTTTGAAAACAACATAGACACGATTAATATCATCAAATAGGATCGTCTATCTGATTGAACATGAAAACAAAACCACGAGACTATGTGCTCCCATTTTACCCATTAATTTGAATATTGCAAATAAAATAACTTGTAGCATGTAGGTCTAGGTAAGAATTTCTTTGACCGTCATCAATTGTAACAATAAGAAAAGGCGGTATGGAAAATAGAAACATTTTGTGTATAACAATGTATTTCTGCTTTTTTAAGTATCCATACGCTTGGAAAAATAATAAAAGACAGAAAAATCAATGAAACTAATTTTTTCAGTGCGAATGGATTTCTTACGTTATAAACTTGAATATTTAAATAGAGCAATGACAACTATACGTGTTCAAAACGCTTTACAATGGATCTAAAGCCAACAGCAACGTTTAATATATAGGATGAGATATGACGTCTGTAATTCTATACATTGCATTTTGTTTTCGACAGAGACATAGCTGTTAACGGCCAGATACCCATTTGACACTTGAGTACGGCGAGAGAATGTCAGTAAAGAGTCGTCTCCAAGGACTCAATTATACGCCGCTCAGGGTGGTACTCGAATTTAGGACCTTCCGATGAGAAGACAGTGTCATACCTTAATACCACATAGCCGCACGCACAATAAAGAAAACCTGACGTGACATAAGTAAAACTGATATATAAATAGACCGGGAAGGATAAAATGTTTAATAATTAACAAAACAGAAAAGATTATCGGACCAAAGCAATGAAAAGAAGGAACAAAATTGTGGTCATTCAGCTCATTGTTGTTGTTTTTAGCCAGCCATTTTGATTAGTAGTTCTCACTAAATTCTATGAATCAGACAATAAACCTTTAAGGTTACACATAGTTTTAAGGGTCGGTACGTTTTATCCGGCTGGCGGATGTTATGAGTTTTTATAACTAAACATCAAAAAACATCAAATAAATAAAGCAAAAATAAAAAGGTAACAAAAAACGGGCCCGAATATCGTGTTAGTAAACATAGTCATATCTACTACATTTAATAAATTATACCGTTTTAAAATCAACATTCGCTCTCGTCAACAACAACATTGCATTGAAACACAATTTGATCTGATGATTCATAATTTAACTCAATTTTCAGCGTCAAGCGCAACACGTCATATCACTGGACCAACACGGACGGTCACAAAAAGAGGTATTTGGGTAATTAGTTCTTACTAATTTTCCTCAAATAGACTCTAAAAATTAAAGGTTACACACTGTTTTGTTACTTGGTACGATTAATCTGGCGGGCGAGTAATTTACTTTGACAAATAACTTCAAAACGAATTTTTGTCTCAATTTTGACACATTTTATTTGTGAGAAAATCACATCAAAATCAACAGTCTAATTTTTACCGGCTGGAAGTATACATCGAATGAAAATGTTACTCGGCTCTTTGTTAGACCAACAGTTGGGTTTCTAGTTTTCACTAATTCTCTCAATTAGACAATAAAAGTTTAAGGTAATACATGGTTTTGTCAGTAAAGAGTCGTCCCCAAGGACTATTTTAGTAGTAGTATGATTGATCAGAGAACCAGCTGATATATCTCACCCTGATGTAATTAAAGCGTTCCTCTATTCTCTCAAAATCTTTCATGGCTTTTTCAAGACGGCTCCCAACCCGGCTGTTTTCAATTTCCAGCTCGTTGATACGGTACAACTGGCGTGAATCTCGAGTCTTCATGTTCTTTATTGTACGAGCCAGCTCTGTCACCTGCGGTAGACAAATTTATACGGAGCTACAAAACAAGAATGCTTAACCAATTAACTACCGTACTCGGGAAATACTCTTCTTTAAAAACGTGGCCAGAAAACTCATCTTTCTAATATCGAATTCGCGAAGTCCCAGGTTTGAGAGTTTTTGCCAAGATGAGTCATTTAAATCGATCGATATTTGAAAGACGAGTTTTCTGGCCAAATGTTTAATTACGAGTTTATTCCAGTCTAGGGCAGTTTACTGGCTAAAGGACATATTACATATTACAACGCTCTGTAAAATAATATTTTAAGTTTTATAAAGTTTTCCTGAATGTTCAAGTGCAGCAAATAAAAGTGTCTATCAGTGTTCTATCGGATTGACAAAGCCACACTTGTTGTTATTATGTCAGGCAGAAATTGTGAGAATTCTACTGAGCCGCCAAACATCAATAGATGCCGATAAGCCGAAATATTTATCTTTCCAGAGTAGAACTGAGAACATATGGTCTGAACATCATTATTGTTTTTAAAGACATTACGTTGTTTAAACTGTATACATTGTGCAATATAACAGTGTAATAGGGCAGAGAAGTCATGACTTCAAACCTTCTACTCTTCTGATTCGAAATTCCCTGGAAGTGTGTATGTATTCAATCATTCCAAGGATTAAAAATGAATAGGTCACATCTTGAATAATAGGGTAGCATACCTATTTTAGTAGCAGGAAGTATAGGCAGATTATTAGGATCATGAGACGTAAATGAGCGAGGATGGATGATCTTTATTGACAAACAGCTTATATTTAGACTGGAAAATAAATGTGCCATCGCTCTGAAACCCGGAGATCAATTACACAAGTTATGTATCCAGTCCTTCAAAAGATTGGTTTTACACTTCCAATGGGATTGGAACCCGTTTTATGACATCATAATAATTTGCACAACAAGGTCTAGACATTGTGATAAATGCTCAAAAACTTGACGGCCAGCCGATTTCCCTGATAGGCATAATATAATGGAGTTTGCGGTGAGAAGGGAGATTTACCTTGTCATCCATTTTGATGGCCATGTTTTGAGTGCGGTGCAGCTCTGTGGAGCTCAGCATGTTTTGGTTCTGAATTTCATCTACCTGTGAATAGATCGTAACATTCTCTGAATGTTCAACGAATTAAACCATTATACATACATCAAATGAATGAAGATGACGTCAGTCACATCTTTGTTTATAGTTTTAGGCCGCTATTTGGGTTATTATTTCTTATTGAATTCCCCGAATCAGACTACAATAGTTAGACTTACACACAGTTTTGTTAGTTGGTACGATGATGTCGCGGGCAGAATTAGTGACGCATACCTTTAAAAGGCATTTTTGTCTCAAATTTAGCATATTTTATCTGTGAGTAAATGACACTGAAATCAACATCCATTTGTTGACCGGATGGAAGTATACCTCGCACGAAGATGACATGAAGATGACATCACGAGGCTTTTTGTTAGACCACCAGTTGGGTTTTAAGTCTTCACTAGATTCTCTCAAACACACAATTAAAAGTTTATGATTGATCTATTTGGCAGTAAGGTAATAATAATAATAATAAAGCATATTTCTCTAGCGCCTTTCGTCGAAACCTCAAAACACTTTTTAGAAAAAGGACCTTGTTTACCCAGGTAACAATGATATTGCAAGTCCAAATCAACCAAAATATAAAAACAATTAGGAGCATATAACGGGCATCAAAAACATCATCAATACATAAGTCACATACAATACATTTAAAATTCAATTAAATAAATATTTTCTGAAAAGATATGTTTTCATTGGGGTTTTTTTTTGAAAATGCCTATTGAGCTCGAAAATCTCACAGATAGAGGGAGATCATTCCAAATCGTGGGTCCGAATTTCATAAAAGACCTATTGCCAAAATATTTAAGTTTAGTTTTAGGAGATGCTAACAATTTTAAATCTTGGGATCTAAGATTTCTCGGAGGTTGGAGTAAGTATTGAATGTAGAGAGGGACAGAAGACTCAAATACACCAAAGCAGACAAGGGCTATTTATTTTGTATTCAATTCTAGCCCGAAGTGGCAGCCAGTGGAGGGTTTCGATGTTGTCCTTTGTATCATCGTAATGAGATTTTACCAGGACTAACCTAGCCGCACAATTCTGTACTCTCTGGAGCTTGTTTATTTTGTTATCGGGGAGACAAGCGAGCAGTGAATTGCAGTAGTCAAGACGTGACAAGACCAAAGCAGAGACAATTATATTCAACGTGTTGAAAGGTAAAAAACTACCTCATCTGTGATATTCTACGGAGCTCATAGTACATAGTTCAGAAATAGAAATATCACAATCAAACAACGTGAGAATTTTACATACACGCATAGCATCTATAGATTGATATTATACTTGTGGACACAATTAGCGCAACGGGTTTGAATGTATTGATTCTAATCTATTGATATACTAGATTTTGCTTTTCATTACATATTGTTGGAAACAAAAGAAATCAATTAGTATATCGCATTTAACAATCTGATTTCAAACAATATATTTAAGCAACGTTTGAAAAAAAAAACAAAAAACGAAGATTACACAAAATAAGATTATTTTTTTTAAACGCCAATTTCAAGAATCCAGGCCACTGGCATAAGGGTATCAAATTGGTCAGCAAGAAAACGCTTGTTTCTTTGGGTGGTCAATCATAGAGAGGTTCAGCAAATCATAATTATCAAGGATCAGTTATCACGTATCTTGGTCTATAAATGATAAAGTTACTCTCAACATTACGGTGAGTTAAGCTGCCAATAGTTTTTAACATTTCCAATTTCTAATAAAATCAGGTTGTGTGTTTCATACGGCGAAGCAAGGTCATCATGTGCGCATGTGCAAAGCTAATTAGATATGAGTTTCAACTGGCTGTAATAATGGGGTAATAATGGTACTTTTTTAAATGGCCATAAAGAGCTATTACAACTTTTACCTTTTGGTTAAGGGAGGAATAAAATTGATACAATTCTTCATAATTGGTGTCCTTTTCAGGAGGTTTGGTTGTTGTAGCCAATGTGGTTGTAGGCTCAGTGGTGCTGGTGGTCGTCGTTGTTGTTGTTGTGGTGGTAGTGGATTGTTCTAGAGTTGTTGGTGTCGTTGTAGTGGGTGGCTCTGTTGTATTTGTTGTTGTTGTTGGTGAATGCGATGGTAATGTAGTCGTTAATAATGTTGTTTCTAATGTTGATGTCGTTGATGGTGATGATGATAATGTAGCATAATTGGTAGCATTTGTATCTGTCGTGGATGACTGATCAAAATGAGGCTTTAAGTTGACATCCTCTTCCTCTCCACTTCCTTCTTCTTTGCCAAACTGGGGATTGAATGAGTAAGAAACAATGCTAAAGCTGATGATAACTGTGATGATAATGATGATGATGATGATGATGATGATGATGATGATGATGATGATGATGATGATGATGATGATGATGATTATGCTGATGATCAAAATGATGATGATGATGATGATGGTGATCGTGATAATGATACTATTGATAATAATAGTGCTAAACTTATTGTATGTGTGTTTGTGTGAAAGTTTTGTAAAGCGCCGCTTTAATTGGATTCCTTGGTGTTTTTATTGTAGATTTTATTGTTGTCTTGATTAATATTTCTACCTCTAAGTCGTCTTTCACATTTTTGAAAGTCATAACACTTGTAACTTCAAACCTGCTAGTTAACATCTACTAAATAATAGTCTATTTAAAATATATTCTGCAACCAAACATTGATAGAACTCTTTGCAGACCATAAATCGAATTCCGCCACAATGCATCATCATCATCATCATCATCATCATCATCATCATCATCATCATCATCATCATCATCGTCGTCGTCTTGGTCGTCGTCGTGGTCGTCGTGGTCGTCGTGGTCGTCAATATCATCATCATCATGATCATCATCATCATTATCAGCATCATCGTCGTCGTCGTCGTCGTCGTTTTCGTCGTCATCGTCATCATGATCATGATCATGTCATCATTACCATCATAATAATCATTGTCACCAGAAAACACAAATCTAATCAAATTATTTAACCTGTCGACATCTTCTCACCACTTGCACACGAATAGTAATGTTTGGTGACGTCATCAGCGTTTCCTCGACACCATCTTTGATTTCTTCCTCCTCATCCTCCGTCAAATTGTCTTCCTCGTCGTTCTGTACCTTGTCCTCGTGTTTGTTCTCTGCCATTTCCAAGGTTGTCTTCTCAAGCTTCTCGATTCGTAACTCCTGGGACACCATGGCCGATCTAATGCCTGTGATATGACTGAACAAATAGATAGAATTATATTTGGCAGAGAAGACAGGAAAAATACATTTTAAAAAAAGTATTCCGACGTTAGGTGCCTTCAACAACATGGTTGAAATGCAAATAGGTGTCGACTGAAAATGGATGGTGTTTGTGTTGGTGTGTGAGTATGGAAATATGTAATAATAATAATAATAATAATAATAATAATAATAATAATAATAATAATAATAATAATAATAATAATAATAATAATAATAATAATAATAATAATAATAATTTTTAAATTAAAAAAATAATATAAGAAGAAGAAGAAGTTGGTGATAATGATAATGATAAAGATGATGATGATGACGATGATGATAATGTTGATGATGATGATGATGATGATGATGATGATGATGATGATGATGATGATGATGATGATGATGATGATGATGATGATGATAATGATGATGATGAATTGAATTAATGACGATCAATTGGAATGAGGGAAATAGCAAAATAAACAACTGTCTCTAATCGTCAACTAGCAGTGTCAAAATAATATAAATCCATCACAAATCTAGCTGACACAGTGTGACCCACCTCCTCAAGCCAGGATAAATGGCAGTATCACATCTCAAAAGTATTAGGTCTCAATTCTAACCAATAAATTCCTGTATAACATCATCAATACACATATTATAAAAAATGCCCAGAAATCTCGTTCTTCGATAGATATCGATCGATTTAAATGAGGTAAAAATACTCAAACCTGGGACCTCGATTAAAATCGATCGATATTTGAAGGAGTAGTTTTCTGGCCAATAAAAAATTACTTTATTAGGCCCATAGAGGAAATTTGACGTTACAGTCTATTCCAAGGGAAGAATAGGATAACCCAAGCTTCAGCCGCAGTTCAACGCCACAAACTGAGCTAGGGCGAGGTGACTTGCTCAAGGCCACACAGCAAAGCGGGTATTCGAACATGGTACATTTTGGATACGAAGCAAAGACCGTGCCGCTGAGCCACGTGTCTTTCTAGAGTGCGGCAGTTAACTGGTTGCTAAAGTAAAATGATTTTATAGAAAAAAAATATATTATAAACTTCAGTAAACTGTAATCATCTCAATTTCCGCAAGGCTTTGCAACTCATTTTAAACCTTGACCTAAAGACCTTATCAATATACTGGCTCAGAAAACATGGAATAGATTAATCAAACTATGCACCGATCTTTAACGAGAAAGCCTTTAATAATGCATCTTCACACTTAATAGGAATATCGCATTTTATGTCATAGCAGCAAAATTTTCCTGAAAGTTCTCGGGAAAAGATAATGAAACAGATTCCATAAACAGCTCAGCCAAGCTCAAGCAGGTTTTTAACAAAGATTGAAAGAAAATACTTTTCGCTTACTAATTGTAAAAAGTAGAGAAGGAAATAAAAACATGTGATCGAATGACAGCAGAAAGAAGTATGAATGTGTAAAAGTAACAGCAACAATACAAAACAAACCAACAAACGAATATTAAAAAAAAAACACCCACAAAAACACGCAGAAAAAACAAAAACAAAAAAAAAACACATATCACTGCGGAAAGTTAAATGATTATCAAGGTAATTATAAAAACGGAAAAAGACAAAAATATCAAACACAGAACGTTTCTGGCTCAAAAATAAACTTCAGCGAGCTAAAAAAAAAAAACCCAAAAAAAAAAGACAATACAAACATAAATGCATAACTTTAAAGACCAGATAGACAGCTTTTCCTTTGTCCGTGCCCAATGATGAATACTAAACATTAAAAACATGTAAATACGTACCATGCTATTTAAAACAGAATAAATCCGACTTACTTTTATTGCCAATTATAAGTGGGGCTGGACTTGTTTTATTCATTACTTATTGTATTGTGAAGGTTATATCCTTAGACAGCTATACGAGCCATTAATCATTGCTGTTAAATATTTCCATGTAATATGTAACGCGGAAATCATAGGGCTTGCAGACCTCTGAAAGTTAATTCTAATTAATAGAGCGATTCTGTGGGTGCGGGAGCTGACAATATAAGCAAAACGCTCGAGCAATGTGGAGAATTATTACATTTTTTTAAATTTTAAAATTTTGCCCCCACCTTAAATACCACAATACAGTCCCAAAGCCATAAAAATTTTAAAAGGCCTTTCACGCTATTTATAGTTTTCTGTCATTTCAATTCAAACCCAAATTTCTGGTTTATCTACAGCATACGAATCGGAAAATGAATTGTATCACGGGAGAAAGGGTACGTATTGTCATTAAGCAAATGGTTGATCGATAGATGACATCAGAATTTGTAAATTACGTCTAAAATCTCCGATATGGTAAATATGTGATGGGTTAATTAAAACAGTAGTAAAGTAAATACTATTTCAACATTTTGTCCTGAAAATTTGTTTAAATAGATCCAAAACTAATGGGCTTGATTGTTGTAAGTTTTCAGTCTTGCATTCTTTATTGGTTGGCGGCAACAGACTTATAAACTTTTCCAGTTTATACATTAGAAACCCATACTACCTACCGGAAAGAAATGTGGAAAGAAAGAAAGCACAAATCATTAGTAGGAGTAATTGGGATTTTTGTTGTTGTCCCTAAGTTGCAGCATTCATGCTAAGCTTTGTCATCATACCTAGAAAAAAAGCATTCATTTTGTCAGGAAAGATTCCATTAAAAAAAGTTTTAAAGATAGAAGAATGACGAATTCAGTTTTAAAGAAAAGTTTCCATTTTAGACAGCATATTCAACTAATTAAGACAAAAGACACGAAACGGACTAGCTACATTACCGAGTGAGATGTACGGAAATAGTTACGTGCACCAAAAAGCCTTTTTCATTTTGGTCCGAACTGCTTCACTTCATGTTTTCATGAATTAAAATTATCTCTGACGTGCCAAAACCCACCAAATTTGACGTCTATCTAGACACGTCCACGTTTAAATAGATCCTGAGTTTAAGGATTTTGATAAGAAGAGGATAATCTGATTCATCAATATTTAAAGTAAAAAATATTTATACAAAAATGAAAAAGGGCGTTTGATTGGGATGCAAATGGAGTGGTTTCAATGATAGAGTCTTTCACAAACAGTGTCTTCAATTAGTGAAGAAAGTAAAAGCTGCGAACAGGAAAGAGACAAAAAATAGTCGGATGTGTTCTTTTTACATCTTAGGTTACTTTAGGTTTGTATATTTATTTATAAATGTTTTTTTTATTGTTTTTTTTTTCATTTAGATAATAGACACCCGACAATAGCATTAGATGTTTAAAAAGACAAGTCAAAATGTCAATTCCCATGTGCCGTAAACTGTCGATCTGTCAGGACGTTCATTTGTTCGTCAAACATCGAAACTGCTATGAAACACAATAAAGTCAAATTGCAATTGTTTTCCCGGTGTCGAAGATAGTTTTGGGTATAATGAGTTTTCAAAGTTCCTGACACGACCCGGTCTTTACGCCACATGGGGACAGACTAGAGCCCACTCCAGTCTATGCTTGCGAGCCGACAGTATCAGTCTTCCAGATCATGAACATTTTCTCAATTTTTGGCACAAACGATATTAGAAATGGAAATGTAGTGTTTCATCTGGTCCTCCCTGAGTGAAACCATAGTGATCAATACACTGGAACTGGAAGACCATCTGATCAGACTGGTAAGCATATATTGAAGAAGACTATGGGATAGACACTTAATACTGAAAATAAGGTTTATTTTTAAACATTAATTTTTAAAATTATACGCACCGGCAATTTGTTGCCATCTGGGCATAATGTCTGACAAAGATATCGAAGAAAATAAAACAAACGTAATAAAAGCTTATTTATTCAATCAATTTTGACGTTTGATGGATTGATTGGATGGCATGAGGTAAAACAATTGAACCATCGTTGACTAATGGGTATTATACTATATATATCCTTCTTCTTCTTTCAGCTTATCCCGCGTTTTGCAGGGTTGCCATAATGAATGACACATCTCCATTTATCTCGGTTCTTCCTTCGCCCAGTTCTTTCATATCATCCCACCATCTAGTCTTTCTGCGTCCTTTTTCCTCTTTCCCGCTATTTGTAACTCCAATACTATCCTTCCCACGTAATCTCTCGTCTCTTTACATGTCCGAACTATTTCAATCTATCTTCTCTCATCTTTATTGATACATTCTTCACTACAGTCAACCTTCGAATTCGTTCATTTTTCACTTTATCTTGTCTTTTCCAGCCAAGTGACCATCTCAATATCCTCATTTCTGCCACCTCAAATTCTTTATCTTTTGTTGTTGTTGTAGCTGCTGTCTCTAGTCCATAAAACATTGTTGGTCTTACAACTGTTGTATATATTTCCCCTTCAACTTTGCGGATACTCTTTTGTCACTATAACTCCAGTTACCGTCTTCCAATTATTCAAGCCTGCCTGAATCCTCTTCTTAATATCCATCTCATTGTCCCCATCTCCTTGAATAGTTGTTCTTAAGTATTTGAATTGGTTTGTCTCTGGCACACCCTCTTCTCCTATATTTATTGGTGGTTCTTCTCTCTGTTGTCCGATACACAAATACTCTGTCTTCGATCTGCTTACCCTTAATCCCCTCCTTTCCAACACCCGTCTCCAACCCTCAATTTCCTTTTCCGCCTCACTTTTGCATCATTCAGAAGTACTACATCATGCGCATAATCATGTTCCATGGTGCCTCTCGCCGGATGGGGTCTGTTAGGACATCCATTATTATTGCAAACAGCAATGGGCTGAGAGCAGATCCCTGGTACGGTGTAATCCAACTCTTACATTAAAAGGATCAGTTGGGCCAACGGCTGTCCTTACCACTGTTTTGTTTCCTTTGTACACGTCTTGGATGACTTTGATATATTTCTCTGTGACCCCTTTTGCTCTTAGTACCACATTATATATATATATATATATATATATATATATATATATATATATATATATATATATATATATATATATATATATATATCACCGTATGTGCACATATTTGCACGGCTGATGATAACCGAAAGCAATTATGGGTTTGATTTAACATTGTTATAAAGTACAATGTTTTGCGTTGGTATGATAGCATTTCCATTACAAAAATGAGTCCATAATAATATTGGTTATCACGGTGGGGGGGGGGTCACTTCCGGCACTTTCGGTTTTTTCTTTGGGCAAGATTATAAACCCCCGATTTGCTCACTTGGACAATATGGGTGATTCCTGTTGACATCAGACATCTTGTTCGATGGATTATCTATATATTCCTTCAACATAGTATGCGATAATTGCTATCAATTTAATTTTGGGAATTGAGGCACCATCTTTGTTTTGTTGCGTCTCAGGGCATTTAAAGACTTAGACGTCTAATTAGTGTGCGCCTTGGCAACATGCCACAAGATAAGAAAAGAGCTTGCTCCTGTCAAAGATTCAAAATTTAAATATCAATAAGAATGTTAGATTATAGTGTTCGTGTTCTTGTATGTTTTTGTATACAAACGCCCGCGTTTGTATGTTGTGTGTGTGATTTGGTGTTTTATGAAAATATGTGTGTGTGTGTGTGTGTGTGTGTGTGTGTGTTTATATGTTTATATTTTACAATCGTTTAAATAGAATTTGGATGCCATGGAGTGGTAAAAGTTTAGATGTTGGCAAGAGATTATTTCTGTAAAGAACATTATTCCTTACAAATCTGAGGCAGATATTGACAAATCCAAAAAAAAAAGAAAACCCTTATCAAATTGTAAACACAGTAAACGTATTGACACAGTCTCCAATCTAATTGAACTCACCTTCCAACAAGGTTTTCAAACTGTACAAGTGACGGTAGGAGGACGTTTGTGACCATTTCGGACATCTTGGAGACCTGCTCGTCGCTCAAGGCTGAAAATATCTTCTTCATCTCGTTAACTCTTCGCATCTTTTTGTTCTGGAAATGTTTCCCTTTGGACATCCGTCTCTTGGCGATTCTACTTGCCCTTCTGAAAGCTCTATCTCCTCGATTACGAAATCTGGCCTTTCCGGCTTCTTCAGTCTTATTAAAATTCTTTCCTTCTTTTCTGGTTTCTAAACTATTTTGTCGTCTATCACCAGGACGTTTTGGTAAATCTCTTGAGCTGTTTGTCTGATTGCTTTGAGTTCTCTCAGATTCTGGTTCAATATCAGATCTATGACTGCGTTTGGTACGAATGTACCTAAAATCTAGATGAGAATCTAAATTATTTGCTCTACTTTGAATTTGTTTATTATCTAAAATTTTCATATTTCCCTTTGAAGATGACTTTAAAGTTGGTTTATCTATATCTAGAAAGTATGTCTCTGAGCCACCAAAATACTCTGCCATGCTAGATTGCAGTATCGTCTTTATTTCTTTAAGTCTATGCTGTTGAATAAATTTAAGTTGAGAATGGAAAGCTTCAAGATGTTTTTCGTCGGTTTTTGATATGTCCTTTGTTACGGAATAACGAGGATCTGAGTCTCTTTGATATCGAATCGATTGAGCTCTGTTATGATTAGGGAAATCCTCCATTGAATGTGTATCCGTGTCAAATGATATCACACTTGGAGTTGGTGGGTTAACGACTCTTTGAAATGATTTTTTATCCAGAAATCCTAAAAACCTAAAATTTTTGTCACCATATCCCAACGATACTTTTTCATTTTGGGAAATTTGAATATTTTTGGGGAGAAATTCATTTCTCTCCGATACACCGGATTCCGCCACAATAACTGATTGTTGACAACATTCATATTGTAAACTGAACACACTCCCTGTTGTCTTAAACAATAAAACTCCTAAAAGAATCGCATTGCTACATAACGCCACAACCAACGCTAATTTTAACAACTCTACATTCATCATGTTTGATAAGGAAAGAAAAACACAATACCTTGTCTCGAAACCACCATTCTGAAAATTATAAAACGAAAGATAGTTAAGTATCACAACTTCAAGCAACTTTAGTAAATCTCAAACTAGAAATTTACAAAAATAAAAAATAGCTAGTAATTAATCCAAAATACAAACTACGTCTTAGAATGTTTGACAATATAATCCAGGAGCTGCTTCGAGAAAAGCTGTATGAATTAATCTGAGAAATATCATTACACTTTTGAGTGATCTTAATATAAGAGCTATTTTTTAATCAGAGCAGTGGTGTGCTTGGTACTCAAGCAAAAAGCAATATAGAACAAAGTGGGATCGTAGACTGCTGAGTTAGTTGAGACTTCAGAAGTACGTAATAACATTAAACACTAAAGACTCATGACTGGAGCGTTATTATTATGATACAAACTCTCTTTTCCTGTCTGAAGTAGCAAAGGTCACAGGGTCAAGCCATGACATGAAATGTTGAAACATTAGACAATGATTATGGTGGTAGGGAAGGCACTTTGCTACCATACTAAATCGGTTATAACGACATTTTGAGGACAGTGTGCAAATTATCCTAGAACACCATTTTCAGCTTGCCTTGGTGTCGTACGATGGTTTAAGTGTTGCCGGTGTGTGGAATGTCCCAATTAGGTGTGGAATGCACCAAATACTCTATTTACTTCAACATGCTTTTATTTATAGCTTCAAACGAGGGCAAGACGAACGTTTTATATATATATATTTTTTATGTTGTGCTGAAGTTTAGGGGGAGGGGAAGAACTATAGTCCTTTAATTTTAATGTTATGTGTTACTGGTTTTATGAAGTAATGTATCTGAAATCTTCTTGCTTGTAATAAAAAAAAAGAATTAAATCACCTGTAATGATTTAAAGAAAATATACAAAAAATGGCAATTGCATGTAGCAGTAGTCCTTCACAGCCATAACACCCATGGAGCCGGAATTTATACAGGTTACCATAACATTAACCGAATATTAACCGAATAGCAATTTTAAAAGATACCCTTTATATAGAAAAACTTGCGTATAACAAATCAGGCATTTCCGCCTGATCCGATAGACCCAGCTACCAATCTCTGCTTGGTGAACATGATGGGGGAGGGAAAAGGTAAATCTTAACTGAACTGACCGATAACATCCATTTGCTTGTGAGGCTAGTGATCTACCAACCGAGTTATAGGACCGCAATAAATGAATAGTTCAAGAGTGTAGTAGAAAATAAAAGTACCACGAACAAACGACTCCCGTACAAAATGGAAATTTGATTCTATGCGTCTTGCTGAGGTGATAAATGAAACAATGCGAAGCGCAATGAGTATGGGAATGCTCTACTGGGTGATTAAAAAGTCCAGCCGGGGTTAATGTTTTGATTTGTATAAACTGAATAGAGATTACAACAAACTTTGGAATTTTAATTCAAACTATAGCTAACTGTACACCGAGAATTATATCAGGATGTCTCAAGTCAACTCCAACTCCGTGGCTCCCAACACTGAGCGACATTGCACCACCAAGTCTAAGACGACAATATGCTAATCAAAGGATGCATGATGCAAGAATTGACGAAGCCACAGACAACATTCCCATAAAATCAATAGTAAAGGGGGCACCTTCAACAACTAGAATTAAATCGAGAAGACCTTTCCACCTAACAAAAATGGCAGACTTCTGTGAGGAGGAAATCTGGAGAGAAATGTGGAACAGGGAAACACCAAAAGGAGGAAACATTAAAGATCCAACCAAAATAGTGCCTGCATTCAATAACGCCAGGAAATACTGGATTTCCTCAAATCGCCTCTTAACTGGACATGGCAGAACTGCATCAAATATGTGCAGATGGAAACTTGGAAACAGTGATACCTGCCAGAAATGTCAGGCAGCCCCAGAGACCAGCGATCACATCGCCCTCCACTGTCCAGTCACGAAACTTGATGGTGGCTACGAAACCATCCTTAGGGCGGAGGAAGACTTTAGAAGCTGGGTTGACGAAATACATTTGGAGGTGTAGCCATACGCTACTACTACTACTACTACTACTACTACTACTACTACTACTACTACTACTACTACTACTACTACTACTACTACTACTACTACTACTACTACTACTACTACTACTACTACTACTACTACTACTACTACTACTACTACTACTACTACTACTACTGTGTAGTTTGGAGACGATGACGCAAACTTTCCCATACTCTATCTAACCTCCCTAGTGTATAATGTTCAGTTACTATATATATATATATATATATATATATATATATATATATATATATATATATATATATATATATATATATCAAATCAAATGATTGAATCCCCCCCCCCCCCCCCCCGAAAAAAAGACGAAAAGACAAAGAAAACAACAACCAAAAGAAGAAGAAAACTACAGCTGAATGACGACACTTTCATTGATTCCATATAACTTATTTATAGAATGTGATTATAGAAATAAAATGTAATAATACGTGATCATTTACATAGGGCAATATCCACTAAACTCAAAGCGCTGTACAAGGTGGGTCCTATCTGTAGGATGAGGCATGACGCCTGCAAGGCGATATTAGAAATTCAGCTTACATAGTTAACGCTGTTGACGACCAGGTACTCATTTTACACCCGAGTACGGCGAGAGAATGCGAGTAAAGAGCCTTTTCCAATGAGGAATCGATCCTAATGACATACCCACAAGACCACATACCCTATGCTTTCTTTTTTCTCATACTATTATATTCAATAACTGGTCGTTATAGCCAGTTGTACGTTATATGCAATCAGGTCCAGAATGCCTCTCCAACATCGTGTTTTATGGCACCAAGACGTTGTCAGCGATAATAAACATAAAAGACGCCGAGATCCTTAATGCTTGTTGTCCCTACCAGACAACAATGCTTCAAAGTCCATTTAATAGATCTTCAAGTGTCAAATAGGTGCTTTTGGTAATTCTGCTAATGTGCATTACTGGCCATAAAAAACCCTAGTACGATTCCAAAGTAGCAATGTAGATATTGGTCACGTTCAATTGTTTGGATATTGAATATCAAAGACTCCTGATTACCTTTTACGGCCAAATTCAATACCTTTCATGGCATTCATTCTCACACATCTATGCTGATGATAACGAATAGCAGTAAACCTACCTGTATTTCCTCGTAGAAGAAGAATGATATTCGCTACTGCTTTCTTGGTGAAAACTGTTGGAATTTGTGTCTAGTTTGGTCTTCGATCTAACAACACCGTTTATGATTTAAAGTAGATCAAGCTAACACTAGCCGTGTGTACACAAAACAGCACTTTTTTTTCAAATTCTTGGCCTGAAAACTACTACCTTATTAAAGGATAAATGAAGATGACCCTCGACTTGTAACAAGTCTAAACCAGTCGCATCAGAGAAATTTTACATTTTGGACCGGGGTGGGGGGGGGGGGGGGGGGAGGTCGTCATCTTAATATTTTTAAAAAAGCAAAGTTACTAAATGAATATTGTAAAATTGTCACGAAGAGAATAATAGAAAAGATTAAAAGTCTATTATGGGTACATGATGATAAAAAATAATAAATAAATAATAATATATTCATATCTATTTATCTATTTACATGATGGTACATAAATTAAATGGTTTTATTTCATGTTTTATAATTGTTTTAATCAATGGAACAGGGAAACACCAAAAGGAGGAAACATCATTAAAGATCCAACCAAAAGAGTGCCTGCATTCAATAACGCCAGGAAATACTGGATTTCCTCAAATCGCCTCTTAACTGGACATGGCAGAACTGCATCAAATATGTGCAGATGGAAACTTGGAAACAGTGGTACCTGCCAGAAATGTCAGGCAGCCCCAGAGACCAGCGATCACATCGTCCTTCACTGTCCAGTCACGAAACTTGATGGTGGCTACGAAACCATCCTTAGGGCGGAGGAAGACTTTGGAAGCTGGGTTGACGAAATACATTTGGAGGGGTAGCCATACGCTACTACTACTACTACTACTACTACTACTACTACTACTACTACTACTACTATTATTACTACTACTACTACTACTACTACTACTACTACTACTACTACTACTACTACTACTGTGTAGTTTGGAGACGATGACGCAAACTTTCCCATACTCGATCTAACCTCCCTAGTGTATAATGTTCATTTACTATATATCTGTTATATATCTGTTCAGTTACTATATATCAGTTACTATATATCCACTGGAGACGAGGGCAAAACAAGCCAATCTTAGAATTCTTCCCAAACAGGATGTCGACCTCAATCGTGTTGCTTGCAGTTGCTATTCATCGCTATTTGCTTCGAAGTAATTGAATACTTTTTTTTAAAAACCAATGTTCTTCACATACCATCCATAAAAATCACACACATTGTGTGACAGGCTAAGTCTTTGGCATCTCTTCTACCAATCCATCGCTAATGATGCTGCAGTCTTTTTTTTTAAACGACTTAAAATATGTCCAGAAAAACGTGCCCATCAAATTATATGGATCGATTAAAATTAAAATGACTCTCATGTCGTCAAATCTCGGACTTCCTTGAAGTTTCGACAAGGATGAAGGCCATTTCAAACGATTGATATCTTATGGACGAATATTCTGTCAAAATCTTTATACGTGTTGATGTTTTTTTTTTCCTTCAGCGTATGGCAGAATGCACATTTTCATTTAAATAAACAGGAACCCCGAGATGTCATGGCAACTATACATAGTTATTACAATTGCAGCTGTCAGATTGGCAAGTCAAGGTTGGAAAGACCTTCATCAAGTAATAATTAATTTAGTCCATTAAATGTTTTAGAACGCAAGAACGCAAAATACTTCTTATTTCTATTTTATTCTGAAAGCACTCTGTATAAAAAAATTAAGCCAGGAGGGCTGCTCTTTTATCGTATAATGATTTTCTTGGACTCGGGAATTTTCGAGTACTTGAATATAATCTCAGGCCAACATTAGATTGGCATTCCTTTCTCATTTGCCATTTATATTCTTCCTTCTAAACGAAGAAAACATTAAGGCAATATAGAATGGATAATGGTGATTAGATAAATATTCATTTTCAAACCTCCACATGTCACTATTGAATATCCAGAATAGCCCGCCTGACAACAACAAACATCAACTTTCTCATTTCTTCATCAGTTTTAAATACTATTTTGGCTAAAGTGAAAATCGAAGTTCATAAAGAATTTGCTCATGAAACCATTGACCTGTCTGCCACCGTGCTTTGGAAAGACACATGATATTTAAAAGATTGACCAAAAAATTCGTCCTTCAAATATCGATCAATTTAAATGACCGTCATCTAGGCAAAAACTCTCAAACCTGAGATCTCGCCAGGACGAGTTTTCTGGCCAATTTTTTAAATACGTGTTTTTCCAAAGTATAGCAGTTAATTGGTTAACTCTGTTGGATTGAGACTAAATTAAAGTCTGTGGATATGAATGAAGAATAATGGTAAATACAGGCAAAAAGGGAAGTATGTTATGATTTCATGCAACAGCCGATTGGAGTGTATCGCATTGTTACGTAGTGATGCTTTGTGGGCAGAATTCTTTTGTATCAGGCAGGAGCAGTTGATTGCCGTCCACTTAGTAGATCACTCGACTCACAATGAAAGGTACAGGTATCCGTCCAGGATGCAGTCGAAGTATTTTCTAACAATCAGTACATTCAGCAGTAATTGGATTCAATAGTCTGATGTCACGTCCAGCAACCAGCAGCTAGGTTCTAAACAAATAAAATCGGTAATTTTTATTCTTCATGCTGGCTAGAACTTTTTCACATGCCATGTGATCAGAATGTATAAAAGTCAAAACATGGTCATATTTATATTTTTTTTCTCCTCTGGATACACTTTTATGCTCGTTGGAGAAGTATTTCATAAGGGCGGCCGCCATTATTCCCATAGTTTAGAACCAGTTATTATGCGTCATGAGAAGGGAAGTGGCGTCACGACGGCAAATTCTAATGGGAAGTTCTTTGCGGTAAACTAGCGTCCAATCTAAATGGTAGCAGGTAATTTGAAAATTTATTTTTAGATAGAGTTCAGAGGATACCAAAAATTATTCATTTACGTAAAAAACTGCAGAACTCTACAAAACAGTTCCTCATTCACAAGGAACGTCACTGAACTCTTTGTTTTTGTTTTTCGACAGCCATTTTATGATTAGTTCTCACTATTTTATATCAATCACACTATGAACGTTTAAGGTTACACATAGTTTTGGTACGTGATATTGGCTGGCGGACGTTGTGAGTATTTTAGCTAAACGCATAGCCTCAATGTGGGTAAAGCCATTTAACTAGCTATGGGTCATGGCAGGGAATTTTCTATTGACCCATATGAACTGCGGGTAATTTATCTTAGTCTAGTGTCTGGATTTGGCTTGGTGTTACTATTTTTTCTAAATTCTATAGTCTGGTATTAGCACATGTTTTGAAATGTCATCGAGGATAATAGCTTGGTGTTTTCAGAAATTGCTTACGTTTGCATGATATGTGTGAAAACACCGAGTTTCTAGAGTAGAGGGTGACGTATTATGCAATATTGATTTATCAAGAGAGAGAGAGAGAGAGAGAGAGAGAGAGAGCGAGAGAGAGAGAGATTGAGAGGGAGAGAGCGAGAGAGAGAGAGAGAGAGAGAGAGAGAGAGAGAGAGAGAGAGAAAATGCTACAATATAAGGGTTTAAAGAGGTATTATCCTTTTTCTTACACTGAATCGAACACGTATCTTTAGAAATACATCTTTCACGATAGTGTGGTCTTCAGGAAAGTGAGTGGAGCAGACATTTATGTTGATAACAACAAGAAATGAAGTGAGTAGGAAAGTGCCAGAAGACACGCGAAAGGTTTATTCTCTATTGTCTTCTGGCACTTTCCTACTCACTTCATTTCTTGACACTGTGGTCTCAAACCTTCATTTTTTTTCAAATAACATTATCCCAGAGTCCTGAGTCACCACAACTGAAACTTTGCGGACCATTTTAAAGCATGAACACTGTAGGAAATGTGTGTGGTTTTGCATAATTCTTTGACAGTGACAGTTTTACAAAATATAAATTGTTATTATATCATATCTAAATATTTTAGTACTGATCAGGTATAATCAGTAATTTGACACGAGATGTCGCATATGCGCATATATGTCATTAAATCAACCAAAAACAATTCAAACACATACAGCCACACACACACACACACACACACACACACAGACACACACACAAACACATATATAAATCTTTCCATTCAAATAGCCACAACACTCTGTCTTTTACATGGGATACAACTTGGTAATCTAACCGCAAGAGTAAAGATGTGCAATTATCAATTGATAAATAGAAATTTCGATGGATTGGAACACCTTATCCATCCATAGGCGGTGCCGCATCTGCAGATGTCACTATATTTAATCGGAATGTGTATGATAGTATGTCGAAACTAAGTCACTCCCTTTCAGTATTTGTTTAGTGACATTTAACAATGTGTAGAAAACGTGTTTTAGTCTTTATTTTTTGTCAACATGTTTTGGAATTATAATGCATATGGCGTAGACCGAACATAAAAGGTATTTTGGATAGAAGTTAATTTTTTAAAATCAGAAATGTTCAGATATCAAAAGTGTCGTCTTGAATTTAGGACCACTGCCACTCACCAAGAATTTACAAAATCATGGCTAGTAGTAGTATCGTTCGGCTACACTTCTATGTTCAAGGTATCAATCCAGGTTCGGAAGTCATCATCACATTTGTTGATGGTTTCAAATCCCCCTTCAAGTTTGGCTGATGAAGTCGATGTCGAGAACGTTAAGTTTTCTCATGACAAGATAAAACTTTTTACTGATCATAATCGGAAAATAGGCTAAACCGGAAGAAAAGGTATCGGTAGTTAAGATGACATCAATGTTTTTATGTACCAAAGCTTAAATTTGAGTGAAAAACCGGTTTGAAGGCAACCTATAAAAAGTTTTCATCACCTCTCCGACTTTACCGTAGTGAAAAAAATATTTGTATATTAAGTTATAATACGTCCGGGTCAATTTCTTTCGCCTATCAAAATCGCTGGGCTAGTCACCTAACACTAGTTCATCTTGGCAGATAATAGGGCCCACGGTACCGAGGTTATCCTTGTTGCTCGCTACCATTTGGATGGGACGTTTATATATTTCCAACAAGTTGCCGTTATACCAGTTATACAACAAGCCCACGTAGTCTATAAGTACTGGGTTGACAGCAAAACTGTGAACAAAAGTCTTTTCTAAAGCCTCAAAATGCTTGGTCACCAGCTCGAACCCACAGATCGAATTTAGGCCGTGATGTGAGTCTAAGACCGCATGCCTACATCACAGCGTCACAAATCCCCACAGATTCCTTATATTATTAATGATTGTTCTTTATATGTGAATATTGGCTTCATTTGAAGAGAGAAACATGTCCTTCCCTGTAAGGGGAGCGAGAACAAAACAATAATGTGAAGTACTCGCACAGTATTGAACGGAAGTAAGTAGAGAAAAGCAGCGACAAAAGAAGTCACTAAGTTTTCCTACTTAACAACTACTTGACGAGTCAGTGTTCCGTCAGCCATTTTGGCATTTCGAATGTTGAATCCCACTAATAGCAATCTTATAAGTCGTTTTCAATGACCACCTCAATATTTCGCAGTACCGATTTTTTTCCATTTGGTCCTAGATTTATTTAAATCTCATCCAGGAATTGAGATGACCTACAGCCGACGTGAACTTATTTGCAGGTCTGATAACCCAAATTGCTATGGGCTCATTGGAAAGATTTTTAAAGCAACGCAAAATTACAATGTTATATCAAGCTCATAGTTGTGTTCGATAATAAGTCCTGCAAATACGAGTACATAATCTCAAATTTGCCAACTATCTAAAGTTTCTTTGAAGTCCAAACTACAAGAAATGTTAACAAGTTGGATATAACAAAATGTTTTTGTTGAGACAAAAAAGCATTTTGTCAGAGAAGGACAGCCTAAGTCAGGCACTAATCAAAATCAATAAATAACTTTAGGATATGTAAATAATATGCTTGAGCATGAGAAAGAACAATAGTCTAAATGGCAAAATTACGAACAGATTCTGGAGATACATCCGTATCTAGACGTAAAGATGCTTCCAGTATACAAGTCCTTCAAACCCCTGATGGCTCAGATATGACAGACGCAGTAGGGAAATGCAAGATATTAAACAAACAGTACGAAAGTGTCTTTACGATAGAAGACCCTTCAATGCCAAATATAGGTATTATTTTTTTTATTGAGCTTTGTGCATGGTACAATATCCACTATACGTGCTCAAAGTGCTTTACAAACTAAAAGCAACATATCATCAATGCCAAGAATCAACATAACCACATACGGTATACAAAAGCAGCTGCAACGACTAAATCCATCCAAGGTAGCAGGGCCCAGATCTTATACCAACTAGAATGTGTGGCAAAGAATGATTGTTAAAGAATGAAGCCAATATTCACATATAAAGAACAATCATTAAAGAATGTGCTGATGAAATAGCCCCATTCCAAAAATCCCTAAACAAAGGAACAGTTCCGATGGGCTGAAAGCATGCCCTTATAATCCCAATCTTTAAAAGGACAAACGAACCCTTGCTCTAAAGTGTAGATCTGTATCTCTAACTTCCGTCGTTTGCATGATATTAGAACACATTATATTCCATTCTATTTTGGTCAGCGTGGCACAGCGGTACGGTCTTTGCTTCGTACCCGAAAGGTAGCGAGTTCGATCAACCCCCCCCCCCCCCCTTGCGCTGTGTGGCCTTGAGCGAGTTACCTCCCCCTAACTCAATTTGCGGCGCTGCACTGCGGCTGACGCCTGAGTTATTCCAGTCTTCCCTTGGAATAGACCCAAGAGACAAATTTCCGCAATGGGATGAATAAAGGAGATTTTATTTATTCTGTTTTATTTTATTATTTTAGCACTTCAACAAAAACAACATACTAGTCGACCATAGCAAGGCTTCAGGAAAAAACCGATCGTGCGAGACACAATTGATCAATACAATAGAAGAAATTACAAGATCACAAGACAACAAGAAAAAAAAACAAATTGATCTCCTGGCACTAAACTTCTCCAAAGCGCTTGACATTGTGCCACACAAACGGTTATTTGTAAAACTCGAGCAAGGTGGGGGAATTCCACACCCAACTTTTTCAGTTTATTATCATAACGTTTATATTGATGAGGTGAACACACAAACAGAATACAAATATCCCACAGCCATTCACACTTGGATTCTGTACAAATAACATTTAAAAAAGGAACGACACTTCATAAATTCCTAATTTTCTCTTTATTCGCAAATTCATCATTTTGGTGTAGTTCCACTTCCATCATGACAAGTAAGCAAAAGCGAGAATGAAACAATCAGGAACAATAATTAACGTCTGAAATGAACACAACAATAATCTTTGTACACCATGACATGAGACCAATAGACCGAGGCGGTGGTACCGATAGCTCAGTTGGTAGAGCACTCGTCTCACAATCAAAGGGACGGAGAACGATCCCGGGTGCAATCTAGCGATTTGAGTAAGCAATGAGTATCTTCTCCCATTCTGCTGTATCTTTTCTTGACATGGTCACTGACTTTTCCCCAGTTTAGCTTGTATAATTTGGCAGCACATTGCAGCCCATCCCTGCAGATGTAACGAGATCGAGTGCTTTCACCATATCCGCATGGTCATACGACACCGTCTTTTCATGTAATTCATCAACATGATAAGCCAATCGCTATAGAAAAAGGAGAAAAGCATGAACATAAATCCCTACTAGATCCAGCTCTAGATTCAGGTCTAAAGCATGGACAATGGACATACATAAGTAACATCATGCAGGCCTACAATAAGGCTTATTATTCAAACAGGATTAATAGGCTACACACTTCCAAGAATTTTGGATCATGTGCTTTTCTAAGAAAAACAATTAGTAAACAATTTTGGGCTAATTCCACACCCGCTTGACGCCTAGTCTCAAATACAGAAGAATTAAGGAGACTTAATTCAGCTTACAAGATAATACATAATATAAATGATATAAATCCATCAATTTCGTTTACATTTTCCAAGATTACGTATACCAGAGGCGACAAATCAAGATTTCAGATAAAAATAAAACAGAACTAATTTATCATACGTATATAAAACATGGAATAGTCTCTGTTTTAACACAAAAATGCATGTTCTTTGAATCAATTTAAAATCTTAGTTGATAGGGAGTTAAAGTCTTTGAGAAACAAGTATGACTAAAATGTTTTATTCTATTTTACTAAAAAAAGAAATTAAAAATTAATAATTGATTAATTTCTGAATTCAAATTGATTTTGCTAATTATTTTTATTTATTTATCTAGTCATTTATTTGTTTGTTTAATTTAGTTATTTATCCATTTATTTATTTACCTATTAAACTTTAAATTGTCATGTGGATAACATTTTCCATTACTTTCATGATTTTGTAAATGTTGACGAGTAAAATGCATGACATCTGAAACAATGTTAAATCGTGATAATTTATCAGAGACTTATGTATGCTTATTATCGTTATTGCTTTCATTATTATTTTGTCATTAATATTTCATTGTGCTATGAACTTTGTACATTTAGGATTCATTCGATCATGACCAATTTTCAATTACAAATTTTCTGTGAGAGTATTTTTTCGATTTTACATTGCAGCATTGATATATTTTTCCTTACATTCAAAGTTATGTAAAACTGTCTGTGAATGATACAATGCAAGCCATATGGTATTTTGTAATTATAAACTATTGTATAAGGGATTTAAAGGATAATTCCTATATTAAGCCTTTAGTAAGATAAGATAAGACATTGGATTTTGATCAAATATTTTCAACAACAACAAAAAAGACACGAGGAATTCGAAACCTGTAGGGTGTGGAATTTCCCTGACATTTAGTAATCTAAAATAGGCACAGCAACTTATTTAAGGCATCTAGAAAGGTTTGGGGGTAAATTTTACATATCCGATGAATGCTTAAGCATTTCTAGCTTGAGCTTCAAAGATGAAGAAAATTTAACAACATTTTGCCATATTTGAAAGCCATGATCTATATGAGTGTTGCACTTACCTTCAATGGGCTCATAACAACTTGAAAAATTGTCAGAATTCAACAGTAGTAAAAGTGGCTGCTTCTTGTAATCAAACAGGAAATAGAAATCAAAGGCAGTTAAAACTTTGAACATTATCCAATGCGTCTTTTTTGCATTGTTTCTGCGAAGAGCTAGATATAATGAATGTGGGTGTGGAATTACCCCGGGTGTGGAATTCCCCTTACCTTACCCTACCGAAACAAATTAGAGGATGTGGAAAACCCCCACAAAATCTTGGTTCAAAAACTAGCTTTGCATACCAATGAGACAAGTTGTCATTGACGGAAACTCGAGCGAATATTGTAATGTCTTATCAGGAGTATCACAAGGAACAGTTCTTGGGCCTTCATGCTTTTTGATATTCATAAGTGATCTTGGAAATGATTCGCAGATTTCAGGACAATATATAGTAGCGTATGAACTCCAGAAAGATCTTGCTTCCCCCCCCCCCCCCCCCCCCCCCCCAGGACATGGTCAGATACATGGCACATGAAATTCCATGTATGAAAATGCTATGCCATGTCAATATCAAGAAAGAGCTTTATACTCACAATTACACAATGCATGCCTAACCTTTACACCATGTCGACTCCATAAAATACCTAACATAAATGGTATCTAAATGAATGTTATTAATTCATTTATTATAAATGTTAGAATAATGTCTTATGATATTTGGCCGAATATCAACTTTGAACTTGAACTTGAACTTCTCAGGTCACTGCTGTTTGCAATAGTAATTCTGTCCTAACAGAATCCATTCGGCGAGAGGCACCATGGAACATTATGTATGCGGATTATGTAGTACTTCTGAATGATACTAAAGCTGAGGCGGAAAAGGAACTGGAGTGTTGGAGACGGGTGTTGGAAAGGAGGGGATTAAGGGTAAGCAGATCGAAGACAGAGCATTTGTGCATCGGACAACAGAGAGCAGAACCACCAATAAAGAAAGGGGAAGAGGATGTGCCAGAAACAAACCAATTCAAACAATTAGGAACAACTGTTGAAGGAGATAGGGGCAATGAGATGTAGGTTAAAAATAGGATACAGGCAGGCTAGAATAATTGGAGGAAGGTAATTGGAGTTATGTGTGACAAACGAATTTCCGCAAAGCCGAAGGGGAAATATATACAACAGTTGTAAGACCAACAATGTTATATGGACTAGAGACAGCAGCTACAACAAAGAAACAAGATAAAGAAGTTGAGGTGGCAGAAATGGGGATGTTGAGATGGTCACTTGATTGGACAAGGAAAGATAAAGTGAGAAATGAACGAATTCGAAGGTTGACTGAAGAGAAGAATGTATCAATAAAGATGAGAGAAGATAGATTGAAATGGTTCGGACATGTAAAGATACGAAAGAGGTGGTAAGTGGGAAGGAAAGAATTGGACTTACAAATAGCGGGAAAGAGGAAAAGGGGACGCCCAAAGACTAGATGGGTAAAGGATAAGATAAAGGATGATATGAAAGAACTGGGCATGGAGAAAGATGATGCGCTGAATCGAGATGCATGGAGATGTGACATTCATTATCGCAACCCTGCAAAATGCCGGATAAGCTGAAAGAAGAAGAAGAAGAAGAAGAAGAAGAAGAAGAAGAAGAAGAAGAAGAAGAAAAGAAGAAGAAGAAGAAGAAGAAGAAGAAGAAGAAGAAGAAGAAGAAGAAGAAGAAGAAGGAAGAAGAAGAAGAAGAAGAAGAAGAAGAAGAAGAAGAAGAAGAAGAAGAAGAAGAAGAAGAAGAAGAAAGAAGAAGAAGAAGAAGAAGAAGAAGAAGAAGAAGAAAGAATGAAAACGAGGAAGTGAAGTCATGAATGAAGAACTTCATAATGCTAGTATATCTGACCAACTTTAAATGAATTGTGCATGAATTGGAAAACTTATGATGATATTTATTCCATGTAAATGTATTGCTATTATGATAATGGTATTGTATTTCATTTCAAACAAAGTATTACAGGTATGACAAACTCGTTCAATCCCGTATTCCATCGGGTTTAATCTGACACAGAAATGTGACCCACCGTCTCAAAACGGTATTATCAGTGCATGATCTGAGAGTCTGCTCCCCAGGTGCTGTGGAGTGGGTTCGGTGTCGGCGCTACAAGCCAGGATGATGGTGTAAACGGCATTATGTCGGGATTAATCAAATCACGTCAAGTGAACTCAGGGTAAAAATGATGAAAAACACAAACTTTTAATGGTTTGAAATGTAAGAAATTGTATTTATTCTACTAAATACAACTTTTAAAAATAAATATACACACACAAGTTGGGCTAGAGGCCAGAAAAGTGGTCTGTCTCGGTTTGTAAAATGAATATATAAAGTGTCGCTATTGATTATCAATTCTATATTTACACATTTTTGTGCAGTTGCATATAAATTCGGACTGCGGGTCATAAGAACAATATATTTCGCTTTGTAAAATTTGTATATATATATATATATATATATATATATATATATATATATATATATATATATATATATATATATATATACATTATCTCCATAAATCTTAACTTTATATTAACACATTTTTATGCATGCGACGTCTGTAAACGAATTTATATTGGTTTGGATGAATAAAGTATATTAACACTTAACACTTAACACTTATTCTCCTCAATAACGTCTAGAAATTAACTTCAAACTTCATATTTGTGGCTATAAATCCAATTTCCAGCATCCAGTCTATCCCGACATAATTCACTTGGACACGGTGGATCACAATTTAGAGACTAAAATGTGAAGTTCGAGTTGAATATAGGATTATAACAATTAGAAAATGTGTACTCAGTCCTAGACGGTTTGAATTAAAATTCGTAATGTGTTATTATTTGAATGCAAACGTGTTTTTTGTTCATCTTGTTCATCCAAAGAGAGTGTCAGATTGAATAGTTGTGTCGAAAATCATTTTAAATTGTCATCACTTTTTTTGTTAATGTAATTTAGTTATTTTGTTCCTATTCTATTTGTATGAGAACATGATGTTTTAAAGAGGATAGAGGTCCTATAGCTCGCCTGGTAGAGCATTCGCCTCTAAATTAGACGAGTTAACCTATATCGTTAGATCGTTTGAACCATGTTAACTGAGCAGTTTTTGTGTAGTTGGGTCTTTGAGGGATATCCGAAAACACCTGGCGTACTCTTCAAACTGAAGGCTTTAGAATATAATATTTAAAGGGATGTTTGAAACAGTATCATAAAAAGCAAAAAGAGATATTATACAAAAACATCCCAATACATCAACCTGTCTTCGACTAGGGATTGAACCTTAGACCCCCTGATTACGGTCAGACTGTGCTATCATTACACCACAGAGGTTATCCGATAGCATGGGGCAACTTAATGTTTATAATATTCCGCTTTGACATAGCGACCAGTATCGGTAAAAATATTGTTTTATGGCGCTAGGACAGAGTGTCTGCAACTGAAACATTTTACAGTATTTCAAACATGAGCATTTATAAAGCTCAATATCAAAGCGCTTTACAGTGAATCCCAAGCCAAGAGCAGCATTTAAAATGTAAGACGAGATATGACGCCTGTAATGAGATATTGCTTTTTTTTTCGACAGAGACAACATTTTACACCTGAGTACGGTGAGAGAATGTGAATGTGAGTTAAGATCCCTTTCCAAGGACTCAACTTTGCGACCCCCACAAAGCAGGAATCGAACTCAGGATTTACCGTTCCGAAAGGTGAGTGACATACCACAAGACCACAAAGACGCACTTTAAATATCATTTTACGGGGCGAGAACATCATAGCGTCTGATACATAAATATTTGACATTAACTTTGAATGGGGCTGGGATCGTAGGCATCGTTAACAGATAGCCTGACACTAGAACCCTCTAGTAGTGCCGCGCTGAAGACCGGTCTGGACCGGCGGTCCCACGGTCTTTTAGCTGTGAACCGGAGACCGGTCCCATAGGGGAAGACCGGCGGCGGTCATCACTTCTTATCACCTTTCAACTAGTGCGGGGCGGTCCTTGGCAAGCTTAAGGACCACGGTCCTACGGTCTCGCGCCATAGCCTACTACTTCCCCAGCGATTCGTTGCTTCGGTTGCCTATCTTCCACCAATCACCACCCATCCCACTTAATTAATCGCACCCACCCCCCCTTTGCCATACACTAAACGACACAGACGACCATACAGGCAGACGACCACCAACCTCCACTCCGCAAACCGCCCTTTCGTGTGTGAGATGGGGGGAACAGGAGGCGCACGCCTTGGACGATTCCATTATACGGGGTAAATTTCAAAATTTACTACACCATAATGATCGCAATGACAATGATCTATGGTGAAGGCATGACCC
Source organism: Berghia stephanieae (assembly GCF_034508935.2). Taxonomy (NCBI): domain Eukaryota; kingdom Metazoa; phylum Mollusca; class Gastropoda; order Nudibranchia; family Aeolidiidae; genus Berghia; species Berghia stephanieae. The sequence continues at coordinate 41,105,170 of NC_088366.1, forward strand.
CTCTTCTCTAATGGGTTATTGTTTGAAATGTATGTGACTACTAAAGATGTGTGTGTTTGTGTGTGTGTGTGTGTGTGTGTGTGTGTGTCGAACCTAGCAAGTAGCAAATCCGATTTTTTGTTTTCTTTTGTCCATCTCTTGTCACCACTCCTTTCTATCGCAGTGTTGTCATTTAAAATAATACAATAATATTAAAATTTCGTTTGGTGTTTTTACTAATCAAATAATATGAGTTTCATTAGTTTCTTCCTTCCAAAAAACCCAGTTATAACGTCTGAATTTTAAAAAAGTCCAATAGAATATTTGGGGACCCCGATAGCTCAGTTGATAGAGCACTCTCTTTATACGCAAAGGGCCAGAGATCGATCCCGGGTGCAGTCGAGTTTTTTCTGAATCCCTGTCTACTCAGCAATGAATGGGTAGCTGAGTTTGTTAGATCTGGCGAAAAGTCACCATCGACCCCTCTTATTACCTCATCCACCCCCTCTTATTATAACTTCACGTCTCTCTCTTACTCTTCAATGCTCGCTGCCCTCTAATGTGTGTGTGTGTGTGGGGGGGGGGGGGAGGGGGGAGGGGGGGGGGGTAGGAGTTGCGTGTGTGTATCAACGCCACGAACAACTCGATCAACGCCTTGGGCGATGCCATTATCTCCGTTAATGGGGATAAATTTCAAATTTTATTAAATTATCGAAGTAACAATGAAGTACGGTGAGCAAATAAAGAAGGCATCACCCCTCTTCTCTAATTAGGTTACAATTTGAAATGAGTGTGACTACTCCGTGTGTTTTACTCCTGTAGACCACGGTTTTCATCGTGTAGCGGTCTTTAACGGTTCAAGAATGAACGATCCCACGGTCTCAAAGGTCAAACCGGTTCGAATTTCCAACAGTCTCTCAGGAATGTTCAATGTCGAAAAGGACCGGTCCTTGCGGTCTTCATTTCCCAAGGACCGTAGGCCGTGGTCCTTAAGCTTGCCAAGGACCGCCCCGCACTACCCTCTAGGACCGGCAGTTTGACGTCATTTTTTAGGTTTATGTAGCGTCTAGTGAGTTGTCGTTAGTAGAGCTCACGGAAACAAGTTGTTTCATTGATTGAACTATTGAATATAACTCACGATTTGTTTTCTTTTGTGGCAAAATACTGGCATCATAACTTTATGATGGCTACGCTGGGATACTCCATCTTAATCTTAATACTTAATAACTGTATTTGAGAAGCTGATTTTCAATACAGACTAATTCCCAATTTAATGTTTTCTTATCAGTACTAAACTTAATAGGTTTTAGATAAGACAAACCGTGATTTAAATAAAATTTTACATTTTTAATTGCTTCGATAGGACTATTTTTTCAAGAATTAAGCCATATTGACGGGACCAGAATAAAGCGCCCAATCATGAGAACACGAGTTGAGATATAATGCCCATCGCCAGAATTCCTACATGTGAAACATATAGATAGAACGAAGTTGACGTCACTCAGGTCATTGTTATTGTTTTGTGCCATCAATGTTTATGAAAAAAGACACCAAGATAACCACGTCTCTCGTCATAATGGCGGTGATTGGTAAACATAGCAAAACTGCACACATTTTACTATCGATGGTATGTGTCTAAGTAAAATGCCCACTCTTCTACCGCTTGATCAATAGATAGTTCGAAGATGACGTCACTCAGGTCTTTGTTATTGTTTTTTGCCATCCGCGTTTATTATTAATGCTCACTGAACTGTTTTAACCCGACTATAAACGTTCTTGGATACACACAGTTTTGTGTGTTGGTCCTTTAGACTTCCGGATGGCAATGTTATGAGCTTTTTAGCCAAGCACATACTATCTATAGAACCAACACAAAAAAACTATGTGTAAACTAAAATGTTTACGAGAAAATCATGTGATAAATTGTTCCTCTGGCGTTATAAAAACAATAACAATGGTCATCGAGGGGTCGATTTCACTCACGTTATTGTATAGATAGTTCGAAGATGACGTCACTCAGGTCTTTGTTATTGTTTTTTGCCATCCGCGTTTATGAGTAATGCTCACTGAACTGTATTAACCTGACTATAAACGTTCAAGGATACACACAGTTTTGTGTGTTGGTCCGTTATACTTCCGGATGGCAATGTTATAAGCTTCTTAGCCAAGCGCCTACTTAGATAGTATGCACTTGGCTAAGAAGCTCATAACATTGCCATCCGGTTAATACAGTTTAGTGAGAATTACTCATAAACGCGTTGGCATAAAACATTAACAAAGACCCGAGTGACGTTATCTTCGTTCTATATAGCTATTTATAGATGACCAACCATGTTTGTCCGAAGGTGGATACCAGGAGGGAGTAAACCCGGGAGTATGGGAGGTGGACACAATTCGGGAGTAAACCTGGGACTATAGGATGTTGATATCAGTGGGGAATAAACATGCGACTATGGGACGTTGACACAATTGGGGTGAACCCGGGACTATGGGAGGTTGACACCAATGGAGAGTGACCCCGACACTATCCGAGGTTGGCACCATTGGGAAGTGAACTGTGGGAGGTGGACACCAGTGGGGATTCAATCCAGGACTAGGAGAGGTGGGCACCAGTGGGGAGTGAACCGGGACACCCACCAATTGATGGACACTGGTGTGGAACTAACCCAGGACTATAATAGAAACAGATAATATGGACACCAATGAAAAATCAGATGGGCACCATTGGGGAGTGAGCCCTGGACTATGGAAGTGGATTAGAGGATGTAGACGTATTGTCCCAGGTTCACTCCTCACTGGTGCCCAGTCCAGATAGTCTCGGATTCACTCTCCTCTGGGTGTCCTCTTCCTGATCCATGGCTTGACTCCCAGTAATGTCCACATCTCACAGTCCTAGGTTTACTAGTGTCCACTAGTGCGGGGCGGTCCTTGGCAAGCTTAAGGACCACGGTCCTACGGTCCTTGGGAAATGAAGACTGCAAGGACCGGTCCTAGGACCGGTCCTTTTCGACATTGAACATTCCTGAGAGACTGTTGGAAATTCGAACCGGTTTGACCTTTGAGACCGTGGGATCGTTCATTCTTGAACCGTTAAAGACCGCTATACGATGAAAACCGTGGTCTACAGGAGTAAAACACACGGAGTAGTCACACTCATTTCAAATTGTAACCTAATTAGAGAAGAGGGGTGATGCCTTCTTTATTTGCTCACCGTACTTCATTGTTACTTCGATAATTTAATAAAATTTGAAATTTATCCCCATTAACGGAGATAATGGCATCGCCCAAGGCGTTGATCGAGTTGTTCGTGGCGTTGATACACACACGCAACTCCTACCCCCCCCCCCCTCCCACTCCCCCCCCCCCCCACACACACACACACACATTAGAGGGCAGTGAGCATTGAAGAGTAAGAGAGAGACGTGAAGTTATAATAAGAGGGGGTGGATGAGGTAATAAGAGGGATCGATGGTGACTTTTCGCCAGATCTAACAAACTCAGCTACCCATTCATTGCTGAGTAGACAGGGATTCAGAAAAAACTCGACTGCACCCGGGATCGATCTCTGGCCCTTTGCGTATAAAGAGAGTGCTCTATCAACTGAGCTATTGGGGTCCCCAAATATTCTATTGGACTTTTTTAAAATTCAGACGTTATAACTGGTTTTTTGGAAGGAAGAAACTAATGAAACTCATATTATTTGATTAGTAAAAACACCAAACGAAATTTTAATATTATTGTATTATTTTAAATGACAACATGCGATAGAAAGGAGTGGTGACAAGAGATGGACAAAAGAAAACAAAAAATCGGATTTGCTACTTGCTAGTTCGACACACACACACACACACACACACACAAACACACACATCTTTAGTAGTCACATACATTTCAAACAATAACCCATTAGAGAAGAGGGGTCATGCCTTCACCATAGATCATTGTCATTGCGATCATTATGGTGTAGTAAATTTTGAAATTTACCCCGTATAATGGAATCGTCCAAGGCGTGCGCCTCCTGTTCCCCCCATCTCACACACGAAAGGGTGGTTTGCGGAGTGGAGGTTGGTGGTCGTCTGCCTGTATGGTCGTCTGTGTCGTTTAGTGTATGGCAAAGGGGGGTGGGTGCGATTAATTAAGTGGGATGGGTGGTGATTGGTGGAAGATAGGCAACCGAAGCAACGAATCGCTGGGGAAGTAGTAGGCTATGGCGCGAGACCGTAGGACCGTGGTCCTTAAGCTTGCCAAGGACCGCCCCGCACTAGTTGAAAGGTGATAAGAAGTGATGACCGCCGCCGGTCTTCCCCTATGGGACCGGTCTCCGGTTCACAGCTAAAAGACCGTGGGACCGCCTGTCCAGACCGGTCTTCAGCGCGGCACTAGTGTCCACTTTCCACAGTCCCGGGTTTACTCCTCAATGGTGTCCACCTTCCATACTCCCGGGTTGCTCTCCCTACTGGTATCCAGCTCCCATAGTCCCATGTTTATTCCCCATTGTTGTCCACTTTCCATAGTCCTGGGTTTACTCCCCACTGGTGTCCACCGCCCCCCCCCCCCCCCCTCTCTCACTTGTCCTGGGTTTAATTACCCACTGGTGCCCACCTCCCATATATCTGTTTCAATCCCCATTGGTGCCCACATCCCATAGTCTCTGGTTCACTCCCCACTTGAATATATTTCGGTAGATTTCGGTAGATTTCAGTGGATTTCGGTAGATTTCGGTGGATTTCCGTATTCTGTATACTGCTGAATACCGAAATCTACCGAAATCTATGGAAATATACCGAAATCCACCTAAATCTACCAAAACCCACTCCAGTAGGGAGTGAACCAGGCACAATCGAGGTAGACAACACTGAGGATTGAACCACAGACTATGGAAGGTGGATTCAGTGGGGATTGAACCCGGAACTAGAGGAGGTGGACATAAGTGGGAAGTAATCCTGAGACCATGGAAGATGGACACCAGTGGGGAGTGAACTCGAGACTCAGATATGTGGATCCCAGTGGAGAGTGAGTGAATCCGGGGCTATCGGAGGTGGGAACCAGTGGGGAGTGAACCTAGTACCAGGGCAGGTTGGGAGTAAACATTGGACTGTGAGATGTGGACATTATTGGGGAGTGAACCCATGGATAAGGAAGAGGACACCCAGAGGAGAGTAAACCCGAGACTAATTGGAGTGGACACGAGTGAAGAATGAACCTGGGACAATATGTATACATACTGTAATCTTCGCCATCAACTTCCATAGTCCTGGGCTCACTCCTCACTGGTGCCCATCTGAGATAGACTAAGGATTATTTTTCACTGATGCCCATATCTCATTTTCCTAGGTTTATACTCTATTGGTTTCTATTATAGTCCCGGGTTCGCTCCCCACCAGTGTCCACCAATTTTTGGGTGTTCCGGTTCACTCCTCACTGGTGCCTTCCCCCCAAAGTCTCTTGTTCTCTCCCTACTGGTGCCCACCTCCCACAGTCCCAGGTTTACTTCCCAATGGTGTCAACCTCGGGTAGTCTCGGGATCACTCTCCATTGGTGTCAACCGTAGTCCCGGGTTCACCCTTAATTGTGTCAACCTCCCCTAGTCCGGGGTTCAATCTCCACTGGTGTCCACCTCCCACAGTCCCATGTTCCATCCCCAATTGTGTCGACCTCCCATACTCCCGGGTTCACTCCCTAATGGTATCCACCTCCAATAGTCCCAGGTTAATTCTCCACTTGTATCCACCTCTCATAGTCTCTGGTTCACTCCCCACTGGTGTCCTTCTCCCATATCACTCTCCAGTGGGGCCAAACTCCCATACTCTCTGGTTCAACCCCCCACTGGTGCCCATCTCCTATAGGCTCTGGTTCACTCCCCACTTGAGTGGATTTCGGTGGATTTCAGCAGATGTCGGTGGATTTCGGTATTCAGCAGTACCATTTTCAGGCAGCCTGTTTCGATTAATTTTGTTGTTGGGTAAAGGGTAAATCCCCTCTTAAGCGCTCTTGGCATATACTTTTGACAATGCTTTTCATGATATTTCCCCTCTGCTCTATGTTTGCATTCTCAGTTGTACATTTAAATAAAAAAGAATAAACAGGACCTAACACATAGGCCAAGTCTGCCCGTGATAATAACCATCCCAAAAGTTACTCACATTCCAAAACGTGCTGTCTTCCTTTATATCTCACCTCTAGCTGGCACTAGTGACACCGATCGTGACTTTATGGAGAGTTATGATGACTCTGTGTATGTATGTGTGTGTGTATGTGTGTGTGTATGTGTGTGTGTGTGTGAGTGTTTGTGTGTGACGTGACTCATAGGGGAAAATTATTGCTGCCTGTCAAAGGTCACCTTTAGATCGCAGATTATTACGATAGTAAGATTTGTACATATGAATGGAAGTAAGTGTGTGTGTGTGTGTGTGTGTGTGTGTGTATGTATGTATGTTTGTATGTGTGTGTCTTAAAAGCCATCATTGGTACAACCTATATAATATTCTTTCACAGATGTAACCTCTTATACATTAATGATTATTACATTTACTGAAGTGTCAAACTTTTAAAATTTTTATGACACGAAAATTTGTAACACGGATTGTATACTTTATTTTGATCTAAACGTTATTAATTGTTTAACAGTTTAGAGGAACACGCACACACACGCACACATACACACACACACACACACAGACAGAGAGAGAGAGAGAGAGAGAGAGAGAGAGAGAGAGAGAGAGAGAGAGAGAGAATATCAAAGACAGTACAGTTGAAAGAGAAAAAGAAAGGGTAGAGAAGTAGGTGAGAGGGAAAGAGAAGTGGGAGGAGAAAAAGAGAGAAATCGAAGAAGGAAAATAGTTGAAAGAAAGAATGAGAGACAAAAAAGAAAAACTAGAGAGAAAATTGAAAGAATTAGAGAGAGAGGGTGAGGGAGGGAGAGAGAGAGAGAGAGAGAGAGAGAGAGAGAGAGAGAGAGAGAGACTTTTTTATAGTTCAATTAAATATATTATTAATATAATATTAAGAAATACTTGAGCATCTATGTAAGCATATATTTTTAAAGAGAGACAATACTGTTAAAAGCTCGACACTCAGTTTACACTTGAATACGGTAAGAGAACATGAGTAAAAGGCCTTTTTAAAGGACATAACTACGCACCGCTGAGAGTCTGACTAGAATCTTGGACCTCTCAGTTCGAAGACAGGTGTCATCCAACTAGACCACATAACCGCACTATACTATATTATATTATAATATGATGGCAACGTTTTCTCCCCAAAAATAAAAACCAAGTGATCCGTTCGTGCTCTGATCTAGTCAAGTCATCACTGAAACCCACAAGGAAGGGAAGCTGAAAATAAAGACTACAGAGCAACACCTACGTATGATGACTATGACAATAAATAAATGACAAACCGACTTGTAATTAACATATTAAAAAAAAAAAAATAATAATAATAATAATAAAATAATAATAATAATAATGATAATGATAATAATAATAATAATAATAATAATAATAATAATAATAATAATAATAATAATAATAATAATAATAATAATAATGATAATAATAATAATAATAATAATAATAATAATAATAATAATAATAATAATAATAATAATAATAATAATAATAATAATAATAATAATAATAAAAAATAATATAATAATAATAATAATAATAATAATAATAATAATAAGATAATGATAATAATAATAATAATAATAATAATAATAATAATAATAATAATAATAATAATAATAATAATAATAATAATAATAATAATAATAATAATAATATACTTGTAAAGGGCAAAACCATAACTAGGTCATGCTCTATGCGCTTCACATTACAATAATGACCATCCAGAATATAACTTATATACACACAGATACCAAACACAATCACACACACACAACACACACACACACACACACACACACACACATATATATATACAAACAGACACACGTTCAGTTATTTCTCAAAAGAATAAAAAAAACAACCAACATCGATATCAAATAAATGTGGAACATTAACAGAGACTTAAAAATTAGTTTTGTAAAAAAGTAATGTTTAAGCTTTGATTTTAAAACATCGACACTTGATGCTTCGCGAATAGCTCTGGGAAGACCGTTCCATAGTTGAGGACCACGTATTGAAAAGGATCTCCCACCATAAAATAAATGATTTAATTTGTTGTTTACTTGAAGTTTAGTGTGGTCAGATGAAACCGTAGCATTCTAGATGGAGAATAGACATTAATGAATTCATTAAGATACCTAGGTGCTAAACCTTTAAGACATTTAAAGCAGATAAAGGCGATCTTGTATTCAACACTTTCTTTCACTGGCAACCAATGCAATTCAAACAGAATGGTCAGCGAATGTTCATATCTCTTTTGTTTCATTATCAATTTTGCAGCACTATTCTGAATTGTTTGAAGTCTTAAAATTTAATCTTCAGTTATCCCAGCAAAAAGAGAATTACAATAATCTAATCTTGATAATATATATCTCTTTACTAGATTTTTCAAAAACCACGAAACGGAAAGAAACCAATGTTATCCATAAGATTAAGAGTGGCATGATCCACAATTGCCATACGGCAAGGATTCCTGTGGCGTACTGGTAAATCTACTAGACTTGTAACCAAGACAACCCTGGTTCAGATATCAATGAGATTTTTTTTTTCATGTGAGTTTTTTCTTAAGATTGTCCTTATCGCTATTGTCAGAATTCGTATGCCATTGTTTTGTCTTCTGTTATATTCTTATTTTTTTTTCAATACGTCGCTATTTACTATTATGATTTTACCCAAATTATTCTTGGCCTATTTAGCAACACTGCCCACATTATCCAAATAATATTATAAGCAATTTTGCTCAAATAAACGCTTCAAAATGATAAAAAGCGTTTCATCAATTTGTGACAGACCGAATGTGTAGTGTCAACACTTGACATTTCTTGAGTGACCGGATCTGGACACTAGCGTTAGATGAGAGTGCGTCTGTATCTGGTCAAGGAGGTGGTCCGACAACCTTATATCAATCACTATCACGAACACCATCATCATTCTTATCATCATCATCATCATCATCATCATCATCATCATCATCATCATCATCATCATCATCATCATCATGCATCATCATCATCATCATCATCATCATCATCCTTCGATAACATCGTAAACCATCATAACCCGCATCATTATTAATCACCACTAACAATCACGATAATAGAGATTAGAGAGGTATATGAAGAGACAGATAACGAAAGAGAAAGAGAGAGAGTGAGAGAGAGAGAGAGAGAGAGAGAGAGAGAGAGAGAGAGAGAGAGATGAGAGAGACAGAGAATGATAAGAAGTGAAATCGGAGGGAGTGAGAGAGAGAGAGAGAGAGAGAGAGAGAGAGAGAGAGAGAGAGGGGGGGGGGGACATAAGAAGATAGAGAAAGCAAAAGCAAGAGAAGAAGAAGAAGAAGAAGAAGAAGAAGAAGAAGAAGAAGAAGAAGAAGAAGAAGAAGAAAGAAGAAGAAAAAGAAGAAGAAGAAGAAGAAGAAGAAGAAGAAGAAGAGAGAAGAAGAGAGAGAGAGAGAGAGAGAGAGAGAGAGAGAGAGAGAGAGAGAGAGAGAGAGAGAGAGAGAGAGTGAGAGAGAGAGAGAGAGAGAGAGAGAGAGAGAGAGAGAGAGAGAGAGAGAGAGAGAGAGAGAGAGAGAGTATCGGACGCATAATAGTTCTAAAAATAACCTGGATTGGAATCGGACTAGGTTTTCTGGAATTCCGTTCGCGAGATGACGTAGAGCGCGCGTTACGAGAAGAAGTGCCGATAATAGATCGATAGCGGCGCGCGCTCCACGTGAAACAGGGACGATTGTGAGTGTGTTGTGAACTCGCTCTAAAGACACAAAAGCTCCATCGACCCCTCAATCCTTCTATCTTTACCTCGCACTTTCTCGTTCAACCGGTTATTTTAGATTCTTCGAAAAGACGGAAATATCGCACCGGAATGAGATTTGAAAGAACACTCAGGAGTGTGTTAAATCAAAGTGTATTTATGTAGATAGTATATCCCTGTGTTACAGAGTAGGCGTGAGCTGCTACTGTAATATTAATAATAATATAGTATCATTGATTAACACCCTTGGCGTTATGTGTAAATCCACCTACACACCTTGATGAGTGATACTATATAAATTGGACTGTGATAAATCTAGAACGTGCACGAAATTCCGAAGCATTGTTTTCAAAAACCACGTTCATGAAATATTGGATGATACAACCATTCAGATAGGTGAGTAAAAAGAATTGGCGTGTGTGTGTGTGTGTGTGTGTCTGTGTGTGTGTATAGCATATAGGGCGGGGGGGGGGGGGGGGGGGGGGGGTGAGTGTGGCTGCAAAATGTGTTTATGATACTTTGCACAGTCTACACGTTAAAATCTCTGCTGCTGCGCAATGATAAAACGACTTCTTAAACATTTTGGACAGACAATTTTGACCTCGCATATCGGAAAAAAATAAATAAGATACCCCCAATCATAGAAAACTCAAGTCTTCAATAAGGGGTGTCACTTGAATCTACTAATTGTTTTTAATGGCAAATAGTTTTCTGTCTAAAAATTAAATGAAAACTTTTTTCGCTGCGTGGCTATGATAGTTTTAGTGTTATGAACGTGAGTTCCGTGTAAACACGAGTATGTCAAGTGTATTGTTATATAATACGATCCTTGCTGTAATATAACATGATGTTATCTTTTTATCGGCCAGCTTCAATTACTGACAAAGAGAAAGATTCTCTCTCTCTCTCTCTCTCTCTCTCTCTCTCTCTCTCTCTCTCTCTCTCTCTCTCGTTATTATTTTGGATGCCAGTCTGTCTAACCGTATATATCTATTATTCTTTACTATTCGTTTATCTATTTTGATAGATCTCGTCGCACATAGGGTGGGTAATAGAAAAAGATGGAGAGTGGAAGGGAAGAGATATTGTATTGGAGAGAGAGAGAGAGAGAGAGAGAGAGAGGGAGAGAGGGGGGGGGGGTTGCGTGATTCTCTTTAAATGTCTATTCCTTTTTTTTCTAGTGCAAAACCTTTCTTTACCTCCCTTCCTCTCTCTCTCTCTCTCTCTCTCTCTCTCTCTCTCTCTCTCTCTCTCTCTCTCTCTCTATCTCCCTCTCTCTCTCCCTCTCTCTCTCCCCCCCCCTTCTCTCTCTCCCTCCCCTCTCTCTCTATCTCTCTCTCTCTCTCTCTCTCTCTCTCTCTCTCTCTCTCCTCCGCTTTATCTGTCAATCTACTTTTTTTTTATTAATCTATACCACTATCACCTAATTACCTACCAAATTATTACTTACGCTACCTACCTTCTTACCAAAACGACTGTCTTCATGTCTGTCTGTCAATATCGGTGTGTTTTCGTAGTATTTTACGAAAACAGAAAGAAACCGTAGCAGGTGACTGTATCCTTGGATCAATCGCCATGAGCTAATCAATGTAATAATAAAAAAAAAATAACAACGCGTGTGGCGGGATGTGACAATGCTTAATTCCTATCCCTTCATATGTTATGAACAGATGGTATTTTGCGTCAATGGCATAATTATCCAATGAGAAGTACGGACATGTAGACATATATTATATTTTAAAAACTGTAGCAGTAGTATGGGTGCTTTCAAGCATGTAAACTCTTTCTTATATAATCTTTTAAATGACTCATGAGATTTTTACTGGTGCTGGTGCTTCAAAGATCGATCGGTTTAAATGACCCCCATCTTGACATAAACTCTCCTTCTTCTTCTTCTTCTTCTTCTTCTTCTTCTTCTTCTTCTTCTTCTTCTTCTTCTTCTTCTTCTTCTTCTTCTTCTTCTTCTTCTTCTTCTTCTTCTTCTTCTTCTTCTTTCTTCTTCTTCTTCTCTTTCTTCCTCCTCCTCCTCCTCCTCCTCCTCCTCCTCCTCCTCCTCCTCTTTTTTCTCCTCCTCTTTCTTCTTTCTTCTTCTCTTCTTCTTTCATTCTTATTATTATTATTATTTTATTATTATTATTATTATTTCATATTATTATTTATTATTATTTTATTAATTATTATTATTATATTTTTTTATTGTCAACATGATCATCATCATCATCATTCATCATCATCATCATCATGTCACTTTTCCAACTCTCTCTCTCTCTCTCTCTCTCTCTCTCTCTCTCTCTCTCTCTCTCTCTCTCATCATCATCATCATCATCATGTCACTTTTCCAACTCTCTCTCTCTCTCTCTCTCTCTCTCTCTCTCTCTCTCTCTCTCTCACACACACACACACACACACACAAACGCTCTCTCCCTCCCTCCCTCCTTTCCTTCTTTCCTTTCCTCTCTCCCTCTCTGTACATACTACCTATCACATGGCAAATGTCTAGAGTGAAATTCTTTTGTGTAACAGCAACACCATGTCTGTAAAAATGTCGAAGCCGGCAAATGATTTAGAGGAATTAAAAGCCATAGATCTTGACCGAAATATAAATGTTCAAAGAAAAGGCCAATTTCACGGAAATCGGAAAAAAAAAATCATTTGGTAGAGAATAGAGAATTGTCGTCCAGTAATTACCTTTATCTCGGTATTGAAAATGGAAATACAAACAATTATTTTTAAAAAAGCAAGTAACGGGGGAAGGAACATAACCTATGACCCCCCCCCCCCCTCTTCCCTTTTCCTCCCCTTTGTTGTTATTTTTGTTCCAAAATAAATAAAAACATTAATAATAATAATAATAATAAATAAATAATAATAATAATAATAATAATAATAATAATAATAATAATAAATAATAATAATAATAATAATAATACAATTAAAATACTAAAGCAAAGGCAAAAAAAAAACCCCAAACAAACTGAAAAGACAAAAACATAGAAGCATAATAAATAAATAAATAAATAAATAAATAAATAAATAAATAAATAAAATAAATGAAATAATAAAATCCTGTCCTTGTTTTGGATTGAGGTGACTTTTGTTGCCAGGCCTTGGCTGCGAATCTTTCATGGATGAAAATGGTCAGATAGACGCGAGTGAGGGTTTTCTGCGAGAGACGATATCTTTATTTCATGACTGAATAAAATAATACAATAATAAAATAAAATTCTCTTTATTCAACTTATAGGGGAAATTTGTCTTTATGGTCTATTTCAACGGAGGACTGGAATAACACAGGCGTTAGCCGCAGTGCAACGCTGTAAACTGAGCTAGTGACTTGCTCAAGGTCACACAGCGGGTATTTGAACTCCGTACCTTTCAAGTAAGGACCGTACTGCTGCTGACTACGCTGCTACGTAATAGAGCTAAAAACTAAGTGTAAGTGTCTCCCATTCGGTGGGTACCCCATGCGTTGTCCGAGTGAGTCTTTGGGTGAACTTAGTTTGGGCACAGGGGTAGATTGCCGCTGGAATCTACTGTTTCCATTTACCTTTAGTTTTCTTCTTTCTAGGGCATCCATAGACACAAGAGTGCTGCAGGCACTGAACTCGAACAATATATCAGTCCGTTTATGTTTCCGTTTCGTATTCTCAATTTTAAAACTAATCAAGAAAAATCCACCAAAGAAGAAGATGAAGAAGAAGAAGAAGAAGGAGGAGGAGGAGGAGGAGGAGGAGGAGGAGGGGGAGGAGGAGGAGAATAAGGAGGAGGAGAAGAAGGATAAGCGGAACGAAGAAGGGGAGAAAGGAAGAGAAAGATGACAATGTTGGAAATTTGATGATGATGATGATGATGATGATGATGATGATGATGATGATGATGATGATGATGATGATGATGATGATGGTGGTGGTGGTGGTGGTGGCGGTGGTGGTTACTGATGTTTTTCATTGACAACCAAAGGAATCCAGGCTTTGTTAATTTGAAACCAGTTCACGGATACGTCAAATTACTTGGGGAATTAATGACATAGCTAATAATTCATAATTGATGTTTCATAGTATCTGTCGTCTATATTCAAAATACAGATATAAAATATACTTCAAATATGCTTCCTACAAATTTAATTTGTTTACATTTGAATATTCATCTCGTATTTCATAATTTGTATATTATGTCATGCTGGCTTCTGATTTATTGTATGTAATGTTTTATTTATGATCTTTTAACCAGTTGATTCAACCAGTCGATTTAAATGACCCTCATTTTGACAAAAACTCTAAAACCTGCGACTGACGGTTATTTAAATCAATCGATATTTGAAGGATGAGTTTCTGGTCAATTTTTAAATACATGATTGTCCAGATTACGGCAGTTAACTGGTTACAAGAATTAAATATGAAATATTTACAGAAGATAGAAAACAGATCAAGATTAACTAGACATCAAGTCAATATCATTATATCATAAAACTGTTGCAAACCCTTCATTAAATATCAGGCACATGAGAAATTACATCTTGTTTGTATGGCACAGGGGATGGTATTCATCAAAAATTATAATTCGTGTCGGAATCGGGAAAGAAAACAATCTTAAAGCCTCCCTCCGTCCGTCGGTCGGAAGGCGTGACCGATAAAAAAGTGGTCAATTTTTTTATTTTTTTTTTATTTTCGCTGTTTTGACATCGGATTCTTGACCAGCGTCAAATTTACAGTAGTTCTGATACCAATTACCATATTATGTTAATTTTGAAATTATGGAAATTAGAAATTTTATTTTATTAAAACATTTGTTTTATAATAACGATATTTCTACACGAAAATTTATGTTGATTGGAAATATTTTTATTTTAACAGTTTGAGGGTCTAGATAATTCGAAAAGGTTGTAGAAAAAGAAACCAGATCGTACATTGATATATTCTTTATAATTGTAGTCAAACGACTTTGGACTCAAATATTCAATAAATTTGCTATCACTTTCAACGCCATTTCCACCGATGAGATGAACATTAAATGTCACGTTTAATTAAGCCTAGCCGATTGTCTAAACAGGATTAGAACCAATGACCCTACCATAATATGATGATGTGACAATGCATTGACTGATGTGTATGCACTCCGTCGTCACCAGGATAGACAACTTGATGTAGGAAGTGTTTGATCTCCTTGCTGTTCCGCTAACGTTAAGGTCTCAATATTTCATTTGATTTGGCAGTGTTTTGCGAGAGGTGGTAACGTCAAGATTTAAATCTGGATGACCCAAAGCAAGCTGAAATTTAATAATGATAAAACTCAATTTATCGTTTTTAGAAAACAAGGAAAGACCATTCTAACGGAAGTACTTTTGATTTGTGACTCTGTCATCTCCAGATCTTTAATGCAAAAAACATTTCTGAATAAGCAGTATCATATAAAAAAATTCTTGTCAAAATCTACATTTTATGTTAAGGTCTATCAGTCATATCCGCAATCTTTTAGATGAAGAAATTTGCAAGATGCTCATTAATTTACTTTTTGCTAGCAGGCTAGACTATTGCATCTTTACGGGCTTCCAAAGAACTTGATCGCAAGGCTGCAGTTGTTACAAAACAGGGCAGCACGAATTATCACCCAGACAAAAAGAATGAGCACATAACTCTCGTTTTGGAATACCTTCATTGGCTGCCCGTGGAGAGGAGAGTTGATTATAAACTAGCTTGTCTTGCATTTTAATGTCTTTACAACACTGCTCCAGATTACTTGAAACCATATTCCAAGTCGCACCCCAGGTCTCCTAACTCAGTATCATTTGAAAGAAAAATCCCTTTAACTAAATTCTCTGAACGATCTTTTGCCTTTTCTGCTCCAGATGTGTGGATCTCATTAACTACTCATGCAAGGAACTGTTAGACCTTTGATACCGTTAAAAATCCCTACAAACTGTGTTATTTAGATCTAGCTATCAAATGAATCTGTGTGTATGTCTGTGCGCATGTGTGTATTATGCATGTATCTATGTAAATGATTGTATAAGCACATTTGTCAATGTGTGTGTATTTATGTGTATATGTGT
>NC_088366.1:41123581-41141081 GCF_034508935.2 Berghia stephanieae
AGTTGCCATCGTTGTTGTAAAATGTCAAGGGAGATTGGTCTTTCTTTTGTGATCTTATAGAGTGATTCATTTGAGATCTTTTTTGGGTATTTGATGTCCAGTACCCTTCTTAGCTGTGTGCGATGGAAGGCATCCAGATGTTCTTCTTTGGATTTTGTCAACGCCCAAGTGCCGCAGTTATACAGAAGTACCGGTTTTACAAGAGCACGGTACAGTTTCAGTTTGGTTTTTCTCTTTATTTTGTCACCTCTAATCCATACATTGGTGAGTTTACTGAGTGCGGCGTTTGATAGCTGTTTTCTTCTTTGTACATCCTCGGTGTCTCCAATTAGTGAGCCGACTTTCTTTGTTCTTTTCCATTCCTCTTTGTTCCTCGATATTGTTGTAAATTCGGTTTTATTGGCATTGACTTGGAGGTTATATTTATGAGGGTATTTTGTATGATGTCTATATTTGCTGGTGTTGATCCAATAAAATCGACATCATCTGCATAGGCGATTTCTCTAGGGATTGCATTCTCAATATGAGTCGTTGGTTTTGGAATGACTTTTCGAACTTCTTTCAGAGCGTGTTCTAAGTATATTGTGAACAGAATCGGGCTCAGACTATCTCCTTGGGGGGTCCCGATGTTACTTTCGAACTGCGTCGGTTTTGTGGCCCCGTATATCCTTGGTTGTATCTTTGTGTTGCTGAGGAGAAATCGGATTATTCGGAGCTCGTCTTCGTCTACTATGTCTGTTAATATCTCCAAAAGTTTTCCTCTGTCGATCGTATCAAAGGCTGCGGACATATCGATTCCGGTTATTGTTATGGATATGTTTTCTTTGAGTGCCTTTGCTGCCAACCATTTATGTGTCCATACAACGTTCGATGTGCTTCAGTCTTGGCGAAACCCGCTTTGGCTATGTGATAGATATTTTTCTATTTTTGGTCTAATTCTGTTGAGGACAATAGTTGACAGTGTTTTTCTTATGGTATTCAGTAATGTTATTGGGCGCAGGTTGTTTACGGGTCCTTTCGTTTTTCCTGGTTTTTGTATTGTTTTGAGTATGACCTTTTATTGTAGCTTTGATGTTTGTATTGAAAAGGCGCCTAGAGTTGTTTGTATAATGCAATAGGTATATATGATCTACATTATTACACACACACACACACACACACACACACACACACACACACACACACACACGTAAATAGTATATTAAAATATCGGGTTACAGGTTTCAGCAGCAGATTTGATTTCACCAACAAGCAATAGATGAAAAAATTAAAATGGGCACGTAGAATATTATGGGATAAATACCTAATACTACATCCACATAATAATCACCTAACACACAGGAGTTAATGGCTATTTTACCCAGACATAAGATTATAATACCTGTTGCCTGTGATCACAAATACCTGGGTGGAGTTCCTGACCACCCATAGTGGGCCGGGGGGTACATACGGTGTCTTCTATTCCCATATATCTGCTTTCCAACATGCTTTCTGTCTTTGTCTTGGAATGAGATTACCTGGTTTTGTCCTGGCCCTGGCCGGAGTCTTAACTGGGAGGGAAACAGTCAAATGCATAGTTATTGTTTTGGGAGATGATATTATTTTTCCTTGTAAATCATCTCTCTGTTATTTTATTATATTTGTTATTTTGAATGTATAATGTAAGCATTTGAGTGTGTTCCTCTTTGTTGGATTTTGTGCTTGTGTCCGAGTGAGACTTATAGGTGATCTCAAACTAAGTACATTGGTGGTATGTTCTTGGAATCTACATCTGATCCCTATTTGTTCCTAGTTCCCCTATGTCTTACTTTTTCTTGGGTGCTTTAATTGTAATTCTAGAACTTTTTACTATCCCATTTCTTCTTTTTAGTTGGCGCTGATATAACCTAAATGTGTTGCAAGCGCCTTAAAACCCTAAAAAAATTTTTTAAATCACAGATACAGTTGTAGAAAACTAATTAATTTGTTACATGCCGACAAAGTACCTTTTTCTATATATTTTCAGAAAAGTTTGTGTTTTTAATATTTATGAGTTGGGGATCATTCTCAACTTGTCAACAATTCCCAAACCTGAGACGTTGAATTCAAAGTCTCAGATTTTGAGAATTTTTAAACAAAATAAGTCTCATGTTGATTCATTGATACCTCATACGTAAACAATATAGAAGGAACGAAATTGACGTCACTCAGCACTTTGTTGTTATCTTTAAGACAGCCATTTCGATGATTAGTTCTCACAAGATCATATCAATCAGACAATCAGGTTACGCACAGTATCTTGCGTTAATTCGTTATGTCGGGTTGGTGGATGTTGTGGGTATTTTATCTAAACGCATAGCATCAATATCTGGCCAAGATGAACACAAATGTGGTTTGTTAGTGACAATCAGGACTCACATAATCGCTAATTGAATGTCGAACTCAAGCATTCTGTGGAGTAGGCAACCATTTTCAACTACGACTAATATTTATTTGTTTTTTGTTTTGTTTTTTGTTAATGACAGGAACCTGGGATTTTAGCCGATCGATCCTTTTTATATTTTAGCCAGTTAATTGTCGTACCCTGTATAGACAAGTATTTCAAATTTTGGCCAAAAATCTCTTCCTTCAAAGATCAATCGATTTAAGAGACCTCGCGAAGTCCCAGGTTTGATAGATGAGTGTCTCTTAAATCGATTGATATTTAATAGACGATCTTTCTGGCCAAATTTTAAAATATATTTCTTTCCAGTGTACGACAGTTAACTGGATAATTGCACGTAGTATGGTCTCAATACTGCAGTATTATTTGTTCCTCATGCTGATGCATTGAACATTTTATGGGATAATGTTACAAGGAACAATTCTTCATAATATTGTACATCGTAGAAAGTAATTTACAAATGCTTTGCTGAGTCGTGTTGTATGTGATATTTATCGCCGAGGTTCCATTATTTGTGACATATCATAAAGTAGCAAATCGTGTGGGGACCTTTGACCTCTCATCATGGGACGAAAGGTCACTATTTTCCATCTTGCTTAGACGAGACTGGAAAACTATTTTAATTTAATCAATGGTTCACAAAGAATGCTTGTATCTTGTGAAATAATGTCAGACCCTCCCTCTTTTCTGCCCAAAATACAACTATACGATTCTTTACTGCTGCATTTTCATTTTCCAAAACTTCCAAAAGCTGATTTGTGACCTTGGGGACGACTTAGAAATGTCCAATGCAGGAGTTAAAGAATATTACTTTCATACCATTCGGATGACCTCCCCTTCATTATTCCTGTCAAAATGTATTCTCTTTTACAATGACTGGTTCTCATATTAAACGATTTGACATTGTTGTAGTCAGGATAACATTTAACATTACGCCTCAAAATCTATGTCTACTAAATACGAATGCGTCAGCAGGAAAAATTCTTGAACTGCTGCTTTTTTTTAAAAAGGATAATAGGAGCACTTCGTAATATTTTTGTTATTACGCTATATAGTAAAAATCGAGTTCCAAAAAAACAAAATATTATTCTGAATATTACTCAGTTAACTGCCGTACTCTGGAAAAACACCCATTCAAAACTTGGCCAGAAAACATGCAAAGTCCCAGGTTTGAGAGTTTTTGCCAAGATTAGGGTAATTTAAATCGACGGATTTTTGAAGGACGAGTTTTCGGTTAAGGTGAGTGTATCCCTGGGTGGAGTTCTCGAATTCACATAGTGGAAAGGGAAGTAGGCCTACTTGCTGTGTTTCTATACCCCTATGTCTGTTTTCAAATTGTTTTCTGTCTTTGTCTTCGAATGAGATTACTTAGTTTTTGTCCTGAGCCTGGCTGCGAGGGAAACAGTCGAATCTATATTTATAGTTTTGGGAGATGATGTTTTTTTCCCTTGTAAATCACCTCTCTGTTATATATTGTTATGTTTTTTATCTTTAACATATGATTTGTAAACATTTCAGTGTGTTCCTCTTAGTGAGATCTCGTGCTTGAGTCAGGGTGAGACTTTAAGGTGATCTGAAACTAAGTACACTGATAGTGTGCTCTTGGAATCTACATCTGTTTCCTATTTTAACCAATTCCCCTTTGTCTTACTTTTTCCTCAAATCCTTTTAATTGTAAATCTAGAACGTTTTTATTATCAATTTTCTTCCATTTTACTGTCGCTGAAATGACCTAAATGTGTTGCAAGCGCCATAAAACCCTTAAAAACGAAACATGAGTGTATCCCATTTATTTGTCGAGGACCATGCCGTACGGTAATATCAAACCGTATACTTAGATTGCTCTTGGATCTACATCTTTTCTTCAACTCTTCATCTGTGTTTCTTTTTATTGAGAAAGACTTTGCGCATTTAAACACTTTTAACTAAATCATTTGACTATCCAGAATCGGTTTTGGCTATAGACCTGCAGTTCTCCCTGATGAATTTTCTTTGTCTTGAACTTCCATAACAGTGAGTAAAATTCGCTATTTTGTTATTATTTACTCGTCGTCTTCATTATGAAAATAAATATTTAAATCATTTCCGTTCATTCAAAATTATGGAAAAATATATTTTATAACAGTTTGAGCTTTTTTTTTAGTGAAATATCCACTAAACGTGCTCACAGCGCGTTACAATGGGTTCCTAGCCAGCAGCAACACTCTTGTAGGACAAAACATGACGCCTGTTAGGCGATATTACATTTTCCCCAGACATATAACGCTGTTAACGGCCAGGTATTCATTTTACACCTGAATACGGTGAGAGAATGTGAGTAAAGAGCATTTTCCAAGGACTAAACCATATGCCGCTCAGAGCGGGACTCGAATCCAAGTTTTTCCAATCCGAAGGCGAGTGTCATACCACTAGACTATATTATAGCCACACATCCGCACATGTTGTGTTGCTTTGTCTTGGGACCCGTTGCAAAGCGCTTTGAGCACTTATAGTGGATATTTCACTAAATAAAAGCTCATGAGAATACTACAACTCAAACTGTTATAATTTCATAATTGTGAATGAACGAGAAATTATTTAATTATTTATTTTCATAATGAAGACGCGTAAAATAGATATTACCCTCTATAAACGCTCAAGCTCAAGATCGAGTTGTCCGTTTTCATCTCTACGTCTTAATCCTTTGCTGCCCATTTTCTGGGTGTTCTTTTCTACTGCCTTTTCCTTGTTCTCCTTTGGTCCCACGATGAAAATCCTCCAACCCGACGACCACGGCCATTTTAATATTTTTGTTCAATTTTGAGGATGCCAATGTTTAGCTTTTGACACGATTTATGTGTATAACTTTAGTTTTGCACTGCCTAAGCCAAAAAGAAATATCTAGAATTACAAGATAAGCAAAACTCCTCAAAGGACAATTGAAATGTGCCTTAATTCAGTGACGGTTTATAGCGAAGCTAAAGTGAAAATAAATATCAGGCCTTCTAATTCCTTTTCAAAACGTTGGATCTCAATTTTGGCCAGAACTGCCCAAGATTAGTATTCAATACACCGCACATTTGGTGGTTATTCTCACCGTACATTGGTGTTTCAAAAAAGATGACTCCTGTGCTATCATTTCTCATCTTGAAGCTGACATTCGGAATTCATCGCGCAGTCATACTTTATAGTCTAGCGGTATGGCACTCGACGTGTGTAGCGTTAGCTTGAAAGTTCAAATTCCGTTGCAAATGTGAGTCCATGGAAATGGCTCTTTGCTTACATTTTCTAACCCTACTCAGGTGCAAAATGAGCACTTTCCCGTAACAAGAGTTGCCTTTTCAGACGAAAATGTTGATAGCGCGTTTCAATCGGATCGCCCTAGGTGGTGAGTGTTTTGATATTTCGAGATCTCATGAAGATAATGGGCTTTGAGAATTTTTTCTTTTTATAATTTGCTTTGTTAAAGGTTTCATTTATTAAAAAAGAACATAAATGAACAATAAGTTTTGTAGAATTCAAAGTTGATGAGAAATAGAAGAATATCTAACGTCATATTTACCTCACCCAAACAAACCATATCGAAAAAAACAACTAATATTATATAGATATATTGACTAAACCTGATACTCTAGAAGGCCCACATTTATGATTGTTTGATAAGTTGAGGGCGGTTTTAATAGGTTTTCTGGGCACTTTAAGAATGACGTTTTAATGTGGTTGTCGTGTACCACGGGTATCGAATTCACATTGGAGGCGTCAATGTTGCTGCTATACCTTACCCAGCGGTCAGAGTGGATGTGATTGGCATGAGACCATTTACACCTGGATACCATTTCAGGTAAGTATGTTTGCAGGTGGGTTATATTTCACCACCTGTTCAGGTAATCAACGAGCTCCAAACTCCCTGATTACATGGGCTAGAAATAGCGTAGCGGAGGCCAATCAAAATTAATGAAGTGATCGTTATAAAGAATTCTAGATTAAGTAATAACATACATCGTGTACAATATTATGTTTGTATTCTATATCTGTTGACGTAAAACATAAAACTCAACACAATGAAATATGCTTATTATACAAATCTAATATAAGATTAAGAATAAGAATAAAGTTTCGTTCATTTATCCCCAAGAGGGAACAATTATGTTATAATCTAATCCAAGGAAAGAGCTGAACAATCTGAGCGTCAGTCGCAGTGTAGCGTCGGAAAGTGAGCAATGACGAGATGAATTGCTGAGGGCTACACAGCAAGAATGGGTGATCGACTTCGGTACTGTTCTGCCGTACTCTGGAAAAACCCATATTTAAAAATTTGGCCAGATCGATTTAAATTACCCTAATCTTGGCAAAAACTCTAAAACCGCATAGTCCCAGTTTTTTTTGGTGTCAAGATGAGGTTTATTTAAATCGATCGATATTTGAAGGACGAGTTTTCTGGCCAACTTTTCAAATATTATGGGTTATTCCAGTGTTTGGGTGTGATGCAAAGATCATGCCGTTGTATCATACTGCCGTAGCCTTCATAAACTCATTTGACGCTGGGCAAAAAATCCCCAAAAAACGTCACAATACAAGGCGCCTACATCCTAAAGAAAGTGAGCAGTGAGTTGTGCTTTATTGTTATGTTCTGTCCTTAATCAATTCTAATGACAGATCACTTTGAAATTACTGTTAGTAATCGTCGTTTTTAAGTTGTGAGGTAAGCTTTACGGAAATATCAGAATATAAGTTAACGATTGCTACGCACTGCCCCAACATCAATTAAAAAAGATAGTCGTTTCCCTCTAAAAATTCTTATTGACTTCGACATGGTATAAGGCATACACGTATCTTATTGGCTGCTGTTATAATATTAAAACCCAATGAAACGATTCGAAAACAAGTTAATTTACAAACTCTTAATGCTAATAACATTGTTTTCGGGCAAAAGGATCACAATTTTCAGTGGCATTGATTAATCCTTTTTTTTAAAAAGTATTGTATGACCTTGCTGGTATCCATTTGATGTTATCGTAGATGACCTTGAAATAAGAATGCTGTCTATTTCATGATCGAAATTTTTACATAAACAAAATATTTTTTTAAAAGAAAAGAAAAGAACGAAAAATAAGAATATAGCTATAGAAACAGAGCTCTGTGTGAATTATTGATGAATCGTAAAGTACCTCATGTTATTTGATCATGTTACTTTCATGTCTGATAATTGAAGGCAAATTAGATATAGGTACCTCTAGACAGACGTGCACTTATTTGTACCTTATTATATCTGATAACTCAATTCCTTATGGGCTCAAAAAAAAAACGACGCAAAATATTGTCCATTACAACACTGTTAATCTAGGCCCATAAGTGGGTTCGGCTGTCAGACCTGCATATTTGTACACATCGCTCTAGGCCTATCTAATTTATCTTTCTTGTGATTTCGTATTGGTTTAAGAGTAATCTTGTGCGACATTGGGCACAGAAAAGGTTTTACGAACTCTTGATCAGTTTGGTTTTTGTCATTTGTTTAAAATGTTTTTTGTTGTTGTTTTTTTTTTTGTGTGTGTTTTTTGTTTGTTTTCTTTTAGTTGTTGTTTTGTTGTTTTTTTTTTTTTTTTTTTTTTTTTTTTTTTTTTTTTTTTTGGGGGGGGGGGGGGGGGGGGGGGAGGGGGGGAGGAGGGGGGTTGCCATATTATTTTATCAATAAAAACAGTTTCTTGTCAAATTAAAAGGGTGTCTTGGCATATTTTGACAAATCGACTGAAATATAATTTTTTACCCTTTAGTTTTATCTTTTCTTGGAGGCATTAGAAATTAGAGCAATATTGTTATATTCATCCATCAATGTAGTGTCTATCCTGAATCTCCTCTCTTAAAACATCTTGCCTTGGGTCAAACCTCCGGGCCACATATTTGACCTTCGAGTGTTGAAAGTTAGCAAACAACATCAATATTTCAGAGTGTAACATACGCTAGCATTAAACGTTTTTCTGTGTCATTAATCAATTTCAGCACATCATAAGTCATTTCATCGCCTCTTTCGGATAATTCATTTATCTCATAAATGATTGATGAAGAATTCTCTCAACTACTATCAGTTAAGTCCGCATATCTGGGACATATGAACTTAGATAAAAAACGTCCCGATGTCCAGGATTATTTCTGGAGTTGGGTCTTTTGATCTTCCATGGTGGGTGTGGAGCTCACTCTCGTTGTCTTTTATCCCCTAATATGTTTTCCTTTTGTCTTAATGGTATTGTCCTCACCCTGGTCAGAGTCCTTGGCTGGGAGATGAGAGAAACAGTCAAATGTGTAAATATATTAGTAATGGAATATGACATTTTATTTCCTTGTAAATCATCCCTATGTGATGTAGTTATATACTTTTTTTTGTTTTGAACATAGAGCATTTTGCACGTATTTGAGTGTTCTCTTCTTTTTGGGATCCTTGGGTTTTATGGGGCTTTCGACAAATGTAGATCATATTAGAGTCAACTTAAAAACTATGTAAAATACAAACGTACAGTATCCATCAAACGAAAGCTTGTATTGTCAGTTTAACACAATACCGTCTGCATCTCTTAAAAATGGTTGGTCTCCATTTTGGACAATGCACTATTATATCAATAAGACATCCTTTATTAATTATTATAGTGCAAAGATTATATAATAATCTTGATTTTTTTCAGAAATTCTATGGATCCAATTTTTTTCAGAATTCTACCTCCACATTTATATTTATGCTTAGTCCAGAATCAAATTTGTTACAGAAAGCTACAAAGCA
The DNA here is from genome assembly GCF_034508935.2 of Berghia stephanieae. Lineage (NCBI taxonomy): Eukaryota > Metazoa > Mollusca > Gastropoda > Nudibranchia > Aeolidiidae > Berghia > Berghia stephanieae. Next base: position 41,132,752 of record NC_088366.1, read on the forward strand.
GTAGACTTTTTCAAGTCATTGACTTCTTTAATAATTATTCTTGCTGGTATTCTCAAATGTTCTACTGTATGACTGACTTTAACCCCCCCCCCCCCCCCCCCCCCCCCCCCCCGCTTCCTGACGATCCCCACAATTTCTCTGTGACAACATCAATGTACCCGTTCTATTCAATTTTCTCAGACGTGTTCTATTTTTAGAAGCGTCTATCCCACAATCGGTGGTCTATCGATCCACATCCCATCATCAGAAAGTTTCTTTTTTTTTCCAATCCATCTCCCGCCAAACTTACGCCATTGGACACAAGCATGAAATCACGTAGACAGTGTGCGTGTGTGTGTGTGTGTGTGTGTGTGTGTGTGTGTGTGTGTGTGCGTGCGTGCACTTGTGTGTGGAGGGTGTGTATGTATGTGTATGTGCGTGCAATTGTGTGTGGAGTGTGTGTGTGTGTGTGTGTGAGAGTGAGAGAGAGAGAGAGAGAGAGAGAGAGAGAGAGAGAGAGAGAGAGAGAGAGAGAGAGAGAGAGAGAGAGAATTATTTTTATTGGAGATATTAAACAAGTAGAGACCTCGACTCATGAAAACACGGGGTTCGAATCTGCGGATACACTATTTTATATCTAATGCTTTGTCCACTAAGCGGCGATTGCGATGAGCTTTATTGAGCATTTTTCATATAGCGCAAAATCCACTGAACGTGCTCAAAGCGCTTTACAAGGGGTCTCTGGCCAACAGCAACATTTAGCCTGTAGGACGGGACATGTTAGGCGATATTTATTTTCTTTTTCGGACAGAGACAACGCTCTTAACGACCAGCCACTCATTTTACACCTGAGTACAGTGAGAGAATGTGAGTAAAGAGCCTTCTCCAAGGACTCAACTATGCGCCGAGCGAGGCTAGAATCCACGACCTTCCGATCCGAAAGCGAGTATCATACCACTAGACCACATAGCCGAGTTGCTGGGTCATTCAGATCAATTGAATACTACTCCGCGATGAATAAATAGCGTCAGGTCGAAGCAAATTCTATATCAAGGACGAAGGACTTATATTATAGTTTATATAAAAAGGGTTGAACACAAATGAATATAACAGCTTTGAAGAAAGATAAAATAACAAAAACTGGAGAAACTAGTCTTGGAAAATTACTTAGCGTCAGATCAGAAAGATAAGAAGCAACATTTTTATAAATACAAACTTAGAGGTTGTTATATTCATATTTGTTCATTGCTTTAGCGTCAAATCAGAAGGATAAGAAGCAACAATTTCATAAAAACAAATTTCGAGGCTGTTATATTCATATTTGTTCATTGCTTCTTACAGTTCATAGGAGCTTCTAGCAGATTTGTATCACTATAATTTATATATCAATTTGATTTTGAAAGTGTCACAACATTATTTTAACAAAATAATTTTTCTTTGTCATTTTGACAAGAAAACTTTCACTTCCGATGCCGATCAATTAAAATAACACCCGATTTGTAAAATAGAAATAATAATAAATAAAAGTTTCAAACCGGACTATTATTTGAATTCTCAACTTTTGAGATTTTAGACAATTCGGGCGTCATCTTCATCTTTATTCGCGTTAATCTTTTGTTTTTTGACCGTTTGAGAGTTTTTGCCAAAATGAGGGTCATATAGTATTTACATTGATCAATTTTTGAAGGACGAGTTTTCTGGCCAGATTTTCAAATACGCGTCATTCCAGGGAATGGCAGGTAACTGATTAAATCCGTTTTGTTGGAATACAGCAGACATTATTGAGTAAAATGCTTACTATCTAGTAGTTCTAACTTCCATTATCGTCATTCAGCGATGTAACCAACACAAATGTTGTGTAGCTTAAACTGATAATTGTCCGCTCGATATGAGTTGGTGACCAATGATTACTTCTGTCCAGTCATTAAAAAGAATAATCAGTTTTAGAAAATAAAAAAGCAACCGCCCCCCCCCCCCCCCCAAAAAAAAAAAAGTACAACTCGATTCTACTGACTGATAAATATTTGCTTGGCTCTGGGAATTAAGCTTTGGAGACAATAGTCAACCTGCCGTAACTTGTATGATAATCAAGTAGCCCCCCCCCCCCCCCCCCCCATCCCCCCCTCTTCATACCGTGTGTAATTACACACTCACGCGCGCACCCCCCCCCCCCCCCCCCCCCCACACACACACACAACAAGGTACACCCCACAACAAAGGTGTCTGATGTTATGAGAGAAGACAAAAATGGAAAGAAAGAGAAACAGTAGCGGGTGTCAATAATCAATATCTCTATAAAATGATTTATTGCCTCGTTTATTAGTGTATCGATTATACATTGCATTTTAATGATTGTCTTTATAGCCCATTCATATGAGGCACCTCTCTCTCTCTCTCTCTCTCTCTCTCTCTCTCTCTCTCTCTCTAAGACTAATGACTTCACCAATTAATGGTGTATGACCTCTGCGTATGACCTTCCATTCAGAAATGACAGCATGGAACTGTACGCCCTTGGCATTGATCCAGGAGTTGCCAAAGTAAATTTATAATACGGTAGTCACGATTTATATTTACGCTGTCGGTTTAAAACAAACAACAAAAAACAAAACAAAACAAAAAAAAAACAAAAAAAAAAAAAAAAACAAACAAACAAACAAAAAAACAACAACAAAAACTTGAGCGTTTATCTAGGGCAATATCCAATAAACGTGCTCAAAGCGCTTTACAAAGGGTCCCTGGCCACAGCAACACGTAACATGTAGAACGAGACATGACGCCTGTTAAGCGGTATTACAATTTTTTTCGACAGAGACAACGCTGTTGAAGGCCAGGTACTCATTTATACCTGAGTGCGGCTAGAGAGAGAGAGAGAGAGAGAGAGAGAGAGAGAGAGAGAGAGAGAGAGAGAGAGAGAGTGTGTGTGAATAAAGAGCCTTTTCCAAGGAATCAACTATGCGCCGAGCGAGGCTCGAACCTTCAGATCCGAAATTGAGTCACACCACAAGACTACATAGCCGATTTTTTTGGCCAAATTTTAAAACACGTAGTGTTATTATACACCTCCTTTGACGGTGTATCTTACCGGATCGTTTTTATACACCCCCGTTACGCATGCGCATCCCACCCAATTTCATCAGCGATATTGTGTTTCTGTATTTGGACATGGCGAAAGTTATATTGTGTCACCTGTAGGATGTTTTTGTTAATAAATTTATATAAAAATAATAATAATTTGAAAAATCGAAATATAAAACCAGAAAATAGAAGTTGCATTGAAGGTAAAATAATGTTTTAGAAAGACCTTATTAAATGTGTTGAACAGTCAGGTGGCTCCGTAGCGCAGTGGACAAGCTGTCAGACTCTAACGTTGGAACTTATTTTTTTTAAAAGTTTACTTTATTGAGAAAGACAACATTTTTGTTTGTTTTCTTTTCTTTCTTTTTGTTTTTGTTTTTTTGTTTTTGATTTTGTTTTTCAAAAACTTGTTATCATGTTTTTAAAAAACTTTGATTTTAATTTTCTAAAATTATTTATTTATTTGAGATAAGTATTTGTGTGCCATGTTTCTTTTTACTTTTGATTTTTAAAATTATTGTTATTATTCTTTAATTTATTATCATTGTATAAATGTACATCGGTAATCACTAAGCAGCGTGCTAAACTGCAATCTAAAACTATTTAAACCTCATGGACGTATGCAGCAACATTTTTTTACCATCACCGCCAACGGAGGTGCATAACAACGGTGCGTTTTTGTACACCTCCAGTGGAGGTGCATAAAAACGGTGCGTTTTTGTACACCTCCAGTGGAGGTGCATAAAAAACGGTGCGTTTTTGTACACCTCCAACGGAGGTGCATAAAAACGCCACCTTTAAAATATGTGTTATCCCAGTGTCGCGCAGTTAACTGGTTAAATCTGATGGGAATGTTCATTGACCACCATAACTATAACAAACTGTATAAATATTCGCTCTTTTAAGTGTATCATTTAAGTATTATTTGAAACCTAGGTCTGTATAATTGTGGAGAAAGTACTTACTGACAGGCATCCTTTCCAAAGGGTAGCAAACAATTATTGCTGTTGTCGTTTAACAACCCAGACACCGTGATAATATACATTGTAGATTATGTCATTTACTTTGTGTTGTATCTTTTATAAGAGTCATTTTAGTCCCTTTATTTTAATATGCATTGATAATTTTACCGAAGATACTGAAGAAACTTGCCTCTTTGAAATCTCAGGTTTGATCATCGTAATCAATCGAAATTGGAAGTTAAAAGTCTGACCAAAATTTTGAAAAAGTGCTTTAGGTGCTTGATTTAGACAGGTGTTATTATTCCGACAATCATTAGGGGACGGAACTAAGTGACGATTAAATCCCCTCAATAATTTCCTCATAGAGTATCCACAATCCACAATCAAATTTCAAGTGTTTGAATCCGTTAGTCAACCAGGTGTGCCGAGTCATATCCGTCATCTATACGCATAATGATGATCTCAAACTGAGTACACTGATAGTGTGCTCTTGGAATCTAAATCTGTTCCCTATTTGAACAAATTCCCTTTTGTCTTACCTCTTCTTGAGTGCCTTAATTGTAATTCTGGAACTGTTTACTATCTCATTTTCTTCAATTTTTACTGACGCTGATATGATCTCAATGTGTTGCAAGCGCTGTAAACCCTTAAAAAACATAAAAACAAAACAATTGGCAACTAATCAATGGACTATTATACTCATAACTTGTAAATCCACGGGAAAATCAACAGGGGGGGGGGGGGGGGGGGGGGGGGGGGCGGTTGCCCGGGCGCTACCAAGAGCGGTCAGGAGGTTCAGGCAGGAGAGGGTGGGAGGTGGCGAGAGCTCTTTAATTCGTCCGGATGTTCCGCTTGTGTGTACCAATAGCATTTCCCCTATGATAATTCGTTACTGCCCTCGCGTTGCGTTTTGCCACTTGCTTGCGTTTGAGAGAGCTATAATGAATTGGGAACTAGAAATCCCCGCTCTTAATATCAAAATCATATTTCATTCTAAGAAAATTCAATTGGCACCAGGGTTGCCAGTTTGGCATTTTAAATGCCAGATTCCAAAAATCTGGCATTTTTGAAAACCGTTTGGCATTAGAAAAATCATTTGGCATTTGGCATTTTCATTTGGCATTTTCTTTCTTGTATATTATACTTCAAATGACACCTTTCTAAACGCGTAAAAACAAATCTCTTCACATCGGAAAACTTTGCTATTAAAACTCACACCTGAACTAGCCCTGCCTCCCTCAGATATTCACTCAAATTCAGCCCTCGACAAGTATCCTCGTAAGTTTTCTGGGAATCTCCTGCAAAACTCGTGTATATTTGCGTCATGGTCGCCTGTTAACTTTTAACTCTGTTCGTTAGGGTGGTCTGATTTTACAGCATCCAATGATTTCACTCCTTTACGTATTTACCTTTCATGTTAATGTATTTCTTTTCATTCTTAAAATCCAACCGTGGTGTAGTGGTTTAGCACTCCACTTAGTAGTCAGTAAGTAAAAAATTACCCCAACAGGAAATTTAGTATAATTCAAAAAAAAAAAAAAAAGAAAAAAAAAGAAGATAAAACACGCAAGCCACCAGGATATGATAGTAAATTGTCTATCAAAAGTGAGTAGTTTTCTTAGTGGGGGTGGGAGTCAACAGACTTTGGCATTTTTTTGAATGTTTTGGCATTTTTTGAGTCTTCCCCTGGCATTTTGTTGAAAAATAATCTGGCAACCCTGATTGGCACACCTCGCTATAATTTTATAACGAAGGACACAGGCACTGATCACCGACTTAGGCTATAAAGCTACAAGTTGCATGATTAGCAGACCATAACGCTGTTGAGTGCATTGATTCCTTGGCACCGTGTCAGTGTTAGATTAACACTTCCTTGTGTGTTTACTCGGCTGTATGAGATCACAGGGATAATATAATATAATTGTTTAAAACAACTTTATGGTATCTTTGAAAAAAAAAAAGCTACTTTAGGAGGATCTCTGACTTTGTGTTCGTGTAATTCTTGAATTTAGGATTTATAGCTCGTTCTGTCCATCTCAATGGTGAATAATACGTTTTTTATTAATCTCATTTTTAACATATAATTTATAAGGATAATTATAATTTATTACTCTCTCTCTCTCTCTCTCTCTCTCTCTCTCTCTCTCTCTCTCTCTCTCTCTCTCTATCTATCTATCTCTCTCTCTCTCTCTCTCACACACACACGCACACACACAAACAACATAAACTACCTATCCATTAATCCATCTGTCTTTCTGTCTTTTCATCTGTCAATCTATCTGTCCATCTATCTATCTACCCATCTATCCGTTCATCTTTTTAGTTATTTATTATCTATCTTTCTCCATATAATATCTTTCTGTTTATTTATCTCTCTACCTTACTGCTACCTACATACCCACCTTCCGATCTATATACCTGTCTGGCTCTATTTGATATAATATACATATATATATATATATATATATATATATATTATATATATATATATATATATATATGTATGGTTATACGTTATCCTGCTTCTAGTTTCTCACCTCTATTTATATTTCCATATAGTTCTCATCGGAATTAAGATATATTTAGTCGGGTGCACAGGTGGTCAAAGACAAGTCTTTTCGCTTGTTCCTAATTTGAGTGAACGTTCTTTTTTCCTCTTGTTTCTTTAAACCTCTTGGAATTAATCTAAAAGAAGGTAGAATTTTAGGTATAATAAATGGAATGGCTAATGCGCTCAATTATAAAGATCAAATTTGGTTGTATTACGAATACATTGTCACCTCTTTTCCTTTTCCTCCTCCCTGTCCTCCTCCTGTCCTTTCTTGATCAACTTCCTCTCTACTCCTATTTCTCCCTTCCTTCCTTCCTTCCTTCCTTCCTTCCTTCCTTCCTTCCCTCCTTCTTTATACCTTTCATCTTTCCCTTTTTCCTTCCGCGTTTCCTTCCTTTCTTTCATCATTTTTCCCCTTCCTTTTTATTTCCTACCAAACTGTGTTAGTCCTACTAAAGGATTGTACGCGTTTCTTCTCATTACAAATCGTAGGATATCTTTTTGTCTTAAAGGCTCCATACACGCACGGTTTTGATAGGCGTCCGAACCACGATCAGGCAAACCGGGGTGAAAACGCAATGTGTGTGGCCGAATACCTGGCCGATAAACCTAGGTACGGTCCATCGCTCGCAAAGCCCGCTTTGCTTAATATTTTTCGAGGCGATCGGCGATCGGGGGCGTGGCAGTATAAAAAATTGGACAATTTTTTTCGGATTTTCTCTGTTTTGACGTCAGATTCGTGATCGGCGTCGAATTTACAATAGGTTTGATACCAAGAACTATGTTTTTACTCCAAAAATTGATGAAATTAGAAATAAAATTTAATTAATATTGAGGTTATGTGGCCGACAGAACAGTCCCCTCCCTGTTTTGTGGTATGGCTCTCGCTTCCAGATCGGAAGGTTCAGGTTTCGAGACCCGCTCTGCGTGGCGCAGAGTTGAGTCCTTGGAAAATGCTCTTTACTCACATTTTCTCACCGTACTCAGGTGTAAAATGAGTACATGGCCGTTCGTTGAATTTGTTAGGAAAAAATGTCACATCGCCTGACAGGCGTCATGTCTCGTCTTTCAAGTTTAATATTGCTGTTGCCTTGGCACCCCTTGTAAAGCGCTTTGAGCACGTGGATATTGCGCCAAATAAATGTTGTGTTATTATTTTTTTTAAATAATATTTTTTATAAATGTTGCGCCAGGAAGAGGTAGATGGCAAAAGTTTCGTTCTTGATCATCGTAAAATTTATAAAGGATTTCATACAAAATAAAAAATAGTTTTCATAATTTTCAATGTAATGATATAATAATATGCCAGTTCTTTTTTTTTTTTCCTCCTCACCGTTGACGCGACATGACGGTCGACCTTGACACAGACATTTGGGATTGGCAGATGCCAAAAAGCCTTGACTACGTGATGACAGGGGTGGGCATTGTCTGAATTATAATCTACAAACAACGCCCCCCCCCCAAAAAAAAAAAAAAGAAAAAAAAAAAAGAGCTGTGTGCGTGTGTGTGGTGGCGGTGGTGGTTGAGGGGGGGGGGGGGGGGGTGCGAATGCGAGTAGTCCGAGGAGTACCCGTTTAACCTGCCACTGCCACGGGAACACTGTCGATTTGTTTTATAAATAATAATAATAATAATAATAATAATAATAATAATAATAATAATAATAATAATAATAATAATAAAAAATAATAATAATAATAATAATAATAATAATAATAATAATAATAATAATAATAATAATAATAATAATAATAATAATAATA